>NW_027187345.1:14710116-14743193 GCF_028583685.1 Petaurus breviceps papuanus
CAAAGCAACCATGGCACCACCCAAAAACCCCTCCCCCTCCCCCATCAGAGTACCAGCCCTGGGGTCAGGAGGATCTGAGTTCAAATCTGGCCTCAGACACTTAACACTTACTAGTCATGTGACCTTGGGCAAGTCACTTAACCTCAATTTCCCTGCCCTTCACCTCCAAAAAGCAAAAAAAAGTTCTTTTTGGGCCTGAAACTTATTCATATTTATCTTTGCGGCTTTGCCTGTAGACATTTTGACACTATTGTCCTCTTCTGAGTTTGTTTTGATTTTCCCTATCACCACAGTAACTTTCTATGGTCAAGTTCTCTTTTTTGTTGTTTTTGCTCACTTTTTTCCAGCCTACTCCTGGGATGGAGAGAGAACTGTTCTAAGCTTCTTGTGTCAGGGGCTGTAGCCACTGACCACTTGTCTGGTGCTGCCTCAGGCCTTTGGGGCCTGGCTACTTGCCTGGTGCTGTGCCAGGGCTCGTAGGGTGCCTGACTGCTCACCTAGTGTTATTCTAGGGCCCACAGAGTGCCTGGTGCCATATCAGAGCCCCAGGGGGCTTAAATGATCACCTGGTGGTATACTGGAACTTTATAGCCTCAGTCACTTACCTATGCGGGGGATCAGGGCCTCCCGTTGACCTGCTGAGCCATGACCTGCTGCTGGCTTGCCAAGAAACTGCCTGCCCTGGACTGTGTTCCCCTTTTACCAGAGTGAGACCTTTCCTGATGACCTAAGTTGTCTTTGGCTGGAAAATTGTTTTACCCTATCTTTTTGTTGTTTCTGCAGCTCCTGATTTCATTTTGAATTGTTATTTTATAGTTGTTTGGAAATGAATTTGTGAGCATTCAGAAGATTCCCTCCCTTATTCCGCTATCTTGGCTCCCAGAAGTTCATCAGTTCTCCCTCTGAAGTAGACAGCATTTTTCATCCTAAGTCCTTTGGAATTGTCTTGGATCACTGTATTGATGAGAATAGCTAAATCTTTTCCAGTTGCTCACTGTTACCGTATTGCTGTTCTATGTACAATGATCTCCTGATTCTGCTCATTTCATTCTGCACCAATTCATATAGGTCTTCCCAGGTTTTATCTGAAGCCATACTGCTTGTCATTTCCTACAGCACAATAGTATTCTATCACAATCATATCCCACAACTTATTCAGCTATTCCTCAATGGATAGGCATCCCCCCAGTTTCCGATTCTTTGCCAGAACAAAAAGAACTGAGGTGTGTGTGTGTGTGTGTGTGCGTGTGCGTGTGTGTGTACGTGCGTGTGTGTGTGTGTGTGTGTGTGTGTGTGTGTGTGTGTGTAACATAATGCAGTATACATATTGGTCCCTTTCCTTTTTCTTCAATCTCTTTGGGATACATAATTAGAAGTAGTATTGTTGGGTCAAAGAATATGAATAGTTTTATAGCTCTTTGGGCATGGTTTCAAATTGTTCTCCAGGATGGTAGAACCAGTTCACAATTCCACTGAGAGTACATTATTGGTTCTGATTTTCCACATACCCTCCAGCATTTTTCATTTTTTTTCCTGTTATATTGGCCATTCTGATAGATATAAGTTGGTACCTCACATTTGTTTTAATTTTTATTTCTCTAATAGTGATTTAGAGTATTTTTTTCTAATATAACTATAAATAGGTTTGATTTTTTCTCTGAAAAATAACTGTTCATATTTTTGATCACTTATCCATTGGGGAATGACTATTATTTTTATAAATTTCCTCAGTTCCCTATATGTTTGAGAAATGAGACCTTTATCAGAGAAACTTGTTAATATATATATGTGTATATATATATATATATATATATATATATATATATATATATATATATTCTCCAGTTCTAGTTTTCCTTCTAATTTTGACTGCACTGGTTTTGTTTGCATAAAACCTTTTTAACTTCATGTAGGCAAAATTACCCATTTTACTTGCTGTGATCTTCTCTATCTCTTGTTTGGTCATAAATTCTTCCCTTACCCACGTATCTGAGAGATACATTTTTCCATGCTCCCCTAATTTGCTTGTCTAAATCATGTGCCCATTTTGACCTTATCTTGATAGATAGTGTGAGATTTTGATCTATCTCAAGTTTCTGTCAAACTGCTTCCCAGTTTTTCCAGAATTTTTGTCAAATAGTAAGTTCTTGTCCAAATAGCTTGGTTGTTTAGTTTTAGCAAATACTAGATTACTGTGGTCATTTAGTACTGTGTATTATGTCCCTAATAACCACAATGGTGTATTAATTGGCCTAGAGCCAGACATCCTGAAGAATGAAGTCAATGTGATAGTAATGGCAATTAAAGATTCCCCTGTATTGGCTTGGTTTTCAAATTGATTGTGTTAAAACCCAGAGTTTGTTAATCCCACCTGTGGGATGGACTTGTTGATGTGAAAAGAAAGTCCTGAACTGGGAGGAGCTGGTGACATAGATTTGGAGAGACAAGAGAGAGGCAGAAGATCTTTTTTGGAAGCAGCACCTCGTGGAGAGAGAGAGACTAAGAGAATTGCTGGTGGCCGCTTTGAATTGCCCTGGACTTTTGAGACCTGCCCCCTGAGCTGCCAAGGACTGAGGAGACATGGCTGTTTTGCTGGTACTTTGTCTGTCTGTTTTGATGTTGTTTTGCCAGATTTGTCCACTGGTGAAAGACAGTCCTTTTGTTGAAGAAGTCCTGGAACCTGGCTGTTCACTAAGAAGGCCTGCGACTGTCCTGCAGACAGAGAGTGAATACTGTCCACTGGTGAAGGACAGTGCTGTTGTTGCAGGGGTCTGGGAACCTTTCTGTTGGTTCAGAAGCCCTGAAGAAGGATTTTCTTATTGTATGTTTACAGAAATCCTGGGAGAGGGTTTTGCTAATGTGTTCAGGGGTTCTAGGACTGTTCTACAGACAGAGGATGAATTCATGAAGGGACTGGCAATGTATCTTATGGCCTTGCTAAGCCTTGTCTCCCCAGGAACTAAGGTTGCTGAGAACTTGCCTAGTGTCAAGATGAAGAAAAGACCTCCATTTGGGTATTAAGTGCTGTGTTTAAACTTGATGTAACTCTGGGGTAGATTCAATTGTGATCCAGGGGTGGGGAACTTTTGACCTTATGTTTGGAAACTAATCTCCATTTGAGAAGAGGGGCTTTGTGGTGGACTTAATTAAGGTATAGCCTAGGGGTGGAGAAGTATTTAGAACAGGGACTTTGTAATTGATTGAATGATTGGAAGGTCCTGGGGTGGGGTAGTACTTGGAGATTATTTAATCACACTTAGTAAATGCTGTATTTTGAATGATGTCATGTTTTGATCTTCTCTGTTCTTGGTTTGTCACTGAATAAAATAGAGAGCACCTATGCTGGTATTTTGAACCTGGGAAGTTGCCTTTGCTTGGCATTACATTACAGTGGTCCTTAGGAAGCATTGCTAACCACAAGACTAGTGGAAATGATAGAATACCAGTTGAGCTATTGAAAATACTAAAAGATGATTTTGCCAAAGTGCTACATTCAATACACTAGGAAATTTGCAAAACTCAACAGTGACTACTTAATTGAAAAAATTGGTTTATGTCCCCATCTTAAAGAAGGATAATGCCAAGGTATTCAAGTTACTGAACAACTGTGTTCATTTCACATACCAACAAGCTATTAAAGCTTAAGATTCTGCAAGCTAAGCTTCAGCAATATGTGAATTACAAGAGAGCAGACTGGTTTTCAAAGAGGCAGAGGAACTGGAAACCAAATTGTCAACGTTTGCTGAATTATTGAGAAAGCAAGAGAATTCCAGAAGAGCATCTACTTCTGTTTCATTGACTACACTAAAGTCTTTGTGTGGATCACAACAAAAGGTGGTAAGTTTTCAAAGAGATGGAAGTACCACATCTTCTTACTTGTCTCCTGAGGAACCTACATGTATACCATGAAACAACAGTTAGAACTAAACATGGTAAAAAAAAAAAACTAATTGGTTTAAGATTGGAGAAGGAGCATGACAAGGCCGTATGTTGACATCCTATTTATTTAACTTACATGCAGAGTACATCATGGAAATGCTGGGCTGGAGGAATCAAAAGATGGACTTAAGGTTGCTGGGCAAAACATCAACAATCTCAGAAATGCAGATGATACCACTCTCATGATAGAAAGTAAAGAAGAATTAAGAAACCTCTTGATGAGGTTGAAAGAAGAGAGCATAAAATCTGGCCTGAAGCTTAACATAAAAAAAAAAACTAAGATCTTGGCAACTGCTCCTATCTCTTCCTGGCAAATGAAGGGAGAAGAAATGGACGCAGTGTCAGATTTTATATACTTGGGCTCAAAGATCACTGAAGACAGTGACTGCAGACATGAAATTAAAAGATGCTTGCTCCTTGGAAGGAAAGCTATGGTAAATCTGGACAGCAGACAAAAAAGCAAAGAGATCACCTAATTAACAAAAGTAGGCAAAGCTATAGTTTATCCATTAACAACATATGACTATGAGAAACTATAAGGAAAGCTAAAGGCTGCACAATTGATGCTTTTGAATTGTGTTTCTGGGGAAGACTTTTGAGAGCAAGGAGATTAAATCTGTCAGTACTTAAAGAAATTAATAAACACTACTCACTCAAAGGTTAAATACTGAAGCTTAAATACTTTAGCCACATAATGAGAAAATAGGACTCTTTGGAAAAGACCCTGATGTTGGGAAAGATTCAAGGCATAAGGAAAATGGGACAGCAGAGGACAATATGAATAAATAGTGTCATGGAAACAATGACCATGAGCCTACAGAGACTTCGAGAGATAGTGGAAGATATGCAAATAAAGACAGCTCTGAACAACTAGAGCAAAAAAAAAAAAAAAGGATAAGACTTGTTCGATTGACCAAGAGAGGTCCAAACCAGGCACAATGGATGGATAGCAGGAAAATTTCTTCATGGTTAGGGATGTTGAAAAGTAGAATGGATTACCATAGCAAACCACTATACAGAGAAAAATACAAAATAGCTCTCATCATGATGTCATGAAAACCATGTTGGACTTATAGTCAAAGGCTTTGAATTCAACTCCTGCTTCTGTCACCTGTGTGACCTTAGGCAAGTCACTTAACCTCTCAGTTTCAGTTTTCTCATCTGTAAAATGGGAAGAATAATAGCACCTATCTTGCAGGGTTGTTGTGAGGATGAAATGAGACAATGTATATAAAAGATATTGCAAATCTTAAAGTGCTATATAAATGTTAGCTATTAACATTAATATGCTATTGGTACTCTAAATGTAAAATCCTCATCTAGTAAAAAACAAGTCAATGTGCTTCTAGAGGAAATGAGTAATATAAACCTTGACATTCTTAATATGAGAAACTGAGGACAAAAGAAGTTACAGCTAAACAGAATCATAGCACACATGTTCTCCCTGGAAAAACATGAAAAAATTAGTAGAGTTGAGTTAGTCTTATTAAATTTCATAATGACACTTGGACTTCTCATATTGCAGTATTCATTATAAAATAAGTCTCTACCCCCAAAGAGCTTACAATCTAGCAGGGAATACAATGCACAAAAGACTGAAAAAGAGGATGGGGGAAGTTCCTTCCCCAAAGAAGTTAGGCTAAGTGAGAAATGGGAAATTCTGAACTGAGTCGCCTCCTTAAATGGAGATTTGGAGTTCATGGTTCCACTGTCCAATCAGAAGGACAGGGGATAGTGATGAGGTAGAATACTAAGACTGATAGGGACTTGCAGGATAATGAGTTTTCCCTGTGGCATGGTTGAATTCAGTCAGAGAAGTCTCAAAGTAATCAGTCAGGTGAGAAATAAAATGACTGTGCTGCGTTCTATCCTGAAATGAAGAATTTGGTGTCCATGGTCCCAATCTCCAATTAGAAGGGCAGGGAATAGTGATGAGGTAGAGTATCAAGGTTGATGGTATCTTGCAGGATGATGAGGTTCCTAGCTCCCTGAAGCATGATGGAGTCATTTAGAAAAGTCCCAGGAAGTTAACCAGATTAGAAATAAGGTGACTGAGCTGAGCTCTCTCCTTTAATGGAGAGTTTAGTTTTCATGGCCCCACTTTCCAATCAGAGTAGTGATGAGGTATCATACCAAGGCTGACAGAGTCTTGCAAGATATTAACAGATATTTCTTTTTTAAAAAATATTTATCTTAATTGTCAACATTCACTTTTATAAATGAAATTTTTTTCTGCCTCCCTTCCTTCCCCAAGACAGTGTGCACAATATTCTCCTGGTTCTGCTCACTTCACTCAGCATCAGTTCATGTAAGTGTTTCCAGGTTTTTCTGAAATCTGCCTTCTCATCATTTCTTATAGAGCAAAAGTACTGCATTATATTCATATACCACAGCTTGTTCAGCCATTCTCCAATTGATGGGCATCCCCTGAATTTCCATTTCTTTGCCACCACAAAAAGGATTGCTATAAATATTTTGGTAGATGAGAATCCGTTTCCCTTTTTTATGATCTCTTTGGGATAAAGACCTAGTAGTGCTATTGCATTAACAGATATTTCAAAGAATTTAGTTGATAGTGCTTCAATTAATTGATCACAGACCACAGACAAAGTACTGGTGTCTCTTCTGGGTGCCATATTTTAGGAAAGGTATCGATAATCTGGAGAGTGTCCAAAGGAGGTAGACCAAGATGGTGAGAGAACAAGGAACCTAGTTAAAAGAATTGGGACTATTAGGCCTGCATGAGAGATTAGTGGGAAATAGAATAGAAAAACTATCTTCAAGTATTTGAAAGGTTGTCAAGTGGAAGAGATTCATTTTGCCCAGTCCCAGGGAAGAAATCCTAGGAGTAATGGGGATTAGTTTCAGAGAGGCAGATCTCATTTTGATATAAAGAAAGTCTTTCTATCTGAGCTATCCATAAATAAAATAGACTAATTCAGAAAGCAGTGGACTCTCCTTCATGGGAGGGCTCTACGCTGCACCTGCACCTGCACCTGCACCCATTGGGGGAAATCCTTTTCAAATATGAACTGAACTGGCTCATCTATCACCTCCTCACAATCTGAAATTCTGTGACTCACCAATGCTTCTAACATCAGATAAAAGGTGTCAACACAGGATCCAACATGGCCTTGTTTGCTTGGTTGCTTGCTTAAACATGCTTGCTAAAGACAGATGTAGATTCGAGATTCTATCTGATTTAGGAGTAGCAGCCTATCCTGAATAATTGTACGAAAAACATCATCACTAGCTCTCTGTTGTCTAGTAGTACAGCAGGTATGTATATTAAAAATCTACCTGAAGATGTATAGGAGGACAACCTAGAATGACTCAGTAGTCAGATAGGATGATATATGAAGAGCCTGGGGGAGGTAAATTTCTATAATATAGAGGAGAAACTCAGAGAGACATGGTGATCACCTATAAATTCTTTCAAGGTAACAGTAAAAACAAAGAAGAAAATTATTTGTAGCCTGAGTTGGTGACAAGACACAGAGAAAACAGAACTGATACAAAGGAAATAAAATTTTAGCTTCAATTACAGGAACCTTGATTAAGAGGAAAGTAATTGGGCCATTTATTCTCCTGAGGGAAACATTCAAGGTCCCAGTACAGCAGTCATTAAATAATAGACTGGGTATCAGAGGGAATGAGACAATGAGAAGCCTTGCTGAATGAATGGAGCTGCCTAGGAATCTTTGTTATGCTTCTATGAATTGGAATGTATGTATGTCTATAAAATAAAGATTAGGACATAGGTTCCTAAGGACCAGTGACCTTGTAATTATTTTTTCTATCTCTCAGACTTTATTTATCTCAGTACGTCAGATATAATAAGATCCTTAACAAAGGTCTATTGGAAATAGTTTAATTGTCCGCATTGTCAATAGACAGGTCAATAAGCATTTTAAGTACCTAATATGTGTTAGGCATTTGACAAAGAGCTGGGAATATAAAGAAAGACAAAAACAGTCCCATTCCTAAAGGAGCTTAGAATCTAATGAGGAAAGACAACATACAAACAAAATATGTACAATACAAATTGGAGATAATCTCAGAAAGAAGGTACTAATATTAAGGAGGACTAGGAATGGCTTCTTAAAGAAGGTGAAATTTTAATTGAGAATTGTAGGAAACCAGGAGGAAGAAATGAAAGGGAGAATTCTATACTTGGGGACCAGTCAAAGAAAATGGATGGAGTTGAAAGGAATATCTTGCGCCAAGGAACAAGGAAGCACAAGTCACTGGATCATGGGAAATATGAAGAGAAATAAGATATAAGAAGACTAGAAAGGTAAGAAGAATTCCCTTTTGAATATGGGTATGATAATGTGCCTCAAAGAGACAAATTAGGAAGGACATTTCTAAATAGTAAAGTCATACACAAATATCCCAAGCCAACATTATATAGAGCAATGGTCTCCATACTTTTTCCAGTTACTTTCAGTATTTTTTTTCTGGGTGGATGTGTGGGGAGATTTTCCCAATGGCACTGGGGTGGAGGCTAACTTATAACTTCCTTAAGGAATGATGCCTGGCTCAGAAAGAGAAAAGTTAGGTGCAAAAACAACTACATGGGAGCATGTAATGAGTGAGTTTGGGGCTGTAATGGGTGAAAAGTAAGTGTAGCAGTGTTGGAGAAAAGTCCAATGATTAGTTCCAGGGGGAAGGTAGAATGTGACCCATTTTCCTACCCTCCAATTGGTTGCTCATACAACCCTTGGAATAAAGTCACAGGTCCCTTTACTCATACCAGGGTCCTTAGGAGACCCATAACTCCAGCTTTGGAAACTACTGTTGATAGGGGTAAAAGGCTAGAGCAGGGGTAGAGACCACATGTGGCCTTCTAGCTTCTCAGGTGTGGCCTTTTGACTGAGTACAAATTTTATAGAACAAATCCTTTTATTAAGGGGATTTGTTCTGTGAAGTGGGAATACAATCAAAGGGCTGAGATAGGACCATGTGTGGCCTTGAGCCAACAGGTTCCCCACCCCTGAGCTAAAGCCATTGTCTGAAAGACTTGTGTTAAGTCCTGACTTCATGACTTGATTTGTAAACTTCAAGTTCCAGTTAAAACCCCACAGAATTTCAGGATTCTACAGGAAGTGTTGTGTGATCCTTCCTAATTCTAGAGCTTTCCCTCCATAAATTATTTCCAATTTCTCCTGTAGATAGTTGTTTCTACATTGTTGTTTGCATGTTGTTTCCCTCATTAGATTAGATTAGCTCCTTGACTGTTTTTCGCCTTTATTTGCATCCTCAGCACTTAGCACAGAGCCTGAAAAGTGGTAGGTGCTTAGTAATGTCTATTGACTTAATGAGTACAGATCACTTAACCCAGTCAGTGTCCTAGACAACTCTTCAAACCTTTAAAGTATTGAGTTGCTGTGGATAGGCATGCCTAGAGAGAATTTCCTTAATAAGAATTCCCTTCTCCAATACAATCATAGCTCTAGAACAATATATACATATATACATAAATGTCAGGTATTATTATTATTATTAATAACGCCCCTTACTATGCTTTATTATCAGGTACGATATGATTTGTCGCTGAATTCATGTTTTTAGATAGAGTTTTTTCTGACATAGTTATACAGTATTGGTAGCCACATGGTTTCTATGGATATTATTTGCATGACAACAGCAGGACAAAATGAATTTTGCTGCCTTGTTGACAAGATAATCATGAATGATTCAATAGAGTCCTTATACTGGGCATGGAGATTAAATTATACTGAGACTACTATTTGGATTGCATACAACTTGATTTTTGCTTACTAGCTTGGAATATGATTGAAAAAGGCTCTGTTAATGACTTGTACATTTTGAAATTTCTGAAGACATTAGAGGGATGTTAACTGAAAATCATTTTGAGAGCTAGCATATTGTTTTAAAGACTACTGTGCATTAAACCTATAACTCCCCAATTGGTCTGGCCTGGAATGATTTTTAAAATCATTTATAATAAACAAAACACCTGTGTTTGAATGTTGAATCGAAACTATGTATTCCTTTAGGGAATGTGGCACAGGTTAACAGTTTTTAATCCAAGGAATCCATGGTATAGCATTTGTGAACTTCAAACAACAGAATTTGTTGATGGACAAGAAAAAAAAAGTCATGGAGGACTAATGCTGCTCAGACCTCCCCTTCTTCAACACTGGAAAATTCATTTAAAACCACACTATTCCGGGCTATGAAAATTGATGATAACTCATGTGAAAAACAAAGAAGCCACTTATATTGACATGATTTATATTTACATCACAGTCATTTTCAGATTACCCCCACTCTATGAGAACTATCCTATAAGAAAGTAAAACAATTAAGCAAGCCTAACAATACAGAAGCCTCATCAGAAAACATATGCAATATTCCATATCTGTAACAACTTATCCCACCTTTACATTTTTTTTTAAAGCAATCGGGGTTAAGCAACTCCCTCAAATGACACGGCCAGTTATTTCTGGGTGTGGTGCTGAGTATCTGAGCCCGGGATTTGATCCAGGTCATCCTAACACTGGAGCCAGTGCTCTTACTCGCTGAGCCACCTGGCTGCCCCCCACCTTTACATTTTTAAAGGATTTTTTTAACTAATGGAAAACTATTTTCTCTCATCCCCATCCTCCAAAAAGGTAGAAAACAAAAGCAAATTCCTATTCCCCTTTCAACCTTCCTTTTCTGTGTTGTTTTCCATTATTAGATTTTTAAGTTCCTTGAGGGCGGGGACTACCTTTTATCTTATTTATATCCCCAGAGCATAGCATAGGGTCTGGCACATAGTAGGCACTTAATAAATGTCTATTAAATTAAATTAAATTGTAACAAATATCAATCAACATTTACTAAGCACCTCTATGTGTTGGACACTGTACTAAATGGTGTATATGCATTGCAAGCAAAAGAAATTTCATTATTGACTGTATACAAGAACATATATGTCTCATTCTGCACCCTCTGACTTTTAGGAGATGAATAGTGGGTTTCATCATCATGACTGGTCAATGTACTGACCATAGTTCTTTCACCTACTAAGATAAGGGCTCACTATTTGATAAAAACTGTTGGGAAAATTGGGACAGCAATGTTTAAGAAATTAGATTTAGACAAGTACCTCACACTTTATGCCAAAATAAACTCCCAAAAGATTCAAGATGTAAATATAAAAGGTCAGATCATTAAAAAAAAATTAGAGAAATGTGGAAAAAACAACCTATCAGACCCATGGAGAGAAGAAAAACTCATGACTAAATGATAGAAAGTGAGAATCACAGAAGTTAAAATGGGAAAATTGGATTACATAAAATTTTAAAAGTTTTTGCATAAACAAATTTAATAAAGCTAAGAATAAAAGGGAAACAATGGAGGGGGTAGAAACTTTGGATCAAGTTTCTCTGTTAGCTCACATTTCTGTAGAGTTTTAAGGTTTACAAATGCTTTCCTCACACCAACCTTAGAAGGCAAGTTCATGTTATTTTTATTCTGTTTTACACATGAGAAATTTAAGGCTCTAAGTGGATAATGGCTCATGGCACACAGCTAGCAAATGTCAAGAGTTAGAATTTGAACCCAGGCATCTTTCTGATGTCTAGCTCCTACAATTTTTCCACTAAAGCACAGTGCTTCTCGGGTCCAAGTCAGAGTGCTGGATAGACCTTTGCAATCTATCTTCCCAAGTCAGTCTTCAGAGAAGATAATATAGTCTAAAACATGAAAAGTAGGTACTGTCTCATCTAATATAAATATTTCTAAAGGTGGAATTGTCATTATCTTCCTTAGCAATGCTTACTAGAAAAAAAATTTCCTAAATTTATTTCTAAACAAGAGATAAAGAAGATCACAGAAAGCAAAATTGATAATTTTGCTTATATTTAATTTAAAAGGTTTTATACGAACAAAACCAATGCAGCCAAGATTAGAAGGAAAACTGGAGACTGGGGGAAAGGTTTATAGCAAATTTCTCTGATAAAGGCCTTATTTCTCAAATATACAGAGAACTGAGTCAAACTTGTAAAAAAAAAATACAAGTCATTCCCCAACTAATAAATTGTCAAAGGATGTGAAAAGGTAGTTTTCAGAAGAAATCAAAGCTATCTATTGTAACCTGAAAAAAAAATTTTCTATATCACTATTGATTAGAGGAATGCAAACCAAGCAACTCTGAGGTACCACCTCCCATCTATCAGATTGGTTAATATGACAGAAAAGGAAAATGACAAATTTTGGAGGGGATGTAGAAAAATAGGAACACTAATGCACTGTTGGAGCTGTGACCTGATCCACTCATTCTGGAGAACAATTTGGAATGATGCCTAAAGGACAATAAAACTTCACATACCCTTTGACCCAGCAATACCACTACTAGATCTATATCCCAAAGAGATTAAAGAAAGAGGAAAAGGACCTATATGTACAAAAATATCTATAATGGTTTTCTGCAGTTGGTAAGAATTAGAAATTGAGGGGATACCCATCAACTGGGGAATGGCTAAATAAGATGTGACATATGATTGTGATGAAAAATTATTGTATTATAAGAAATGACAAGCGGGATGGTTTCAGAAAAATCTGGGAAGATGCATGTGAACTGATACAAAGTGAAGTGAGCAAAACCAGGAGAACAGTAGACATAGTAATAGCAATATTGTATAATGATCAATAGGGAATGACTCATCTGTTTTGATCAATTCAATGATCCAAGATAATTCTAAAGGACTTCTGATGAAAAATGCTATCCCTCACAAGAGTAAAGCTTGAGTATATATTGAAATGTTTTTTTTTTCACTTTCTTGGCTAACATGTAAATTGTTTTACATGGTTTTTTAAAAAAATACTGATTTTTTATTTTCAACACTCAATTTTATTAGATTTTGAGTTCTAAAAATTTCCCCCTTCCTCTGCTTCCCCCTTCTCAAGATGGCATACAACATGGTATAGGTTATACATGTGCAATCATATTAAACCTATTTCCACATTAGTCACATTGTGAAAGAAGAATCAGAACAAAAAGGAAAAACCATGAGAAGGAAGAAGAAAACAAGAAAAAAGTATGCTTCAATCTGCATTCAGGCTCTATAGTTCTTTCACTGGATGTGGACAACATTTTCCAACATGAGTCTTTTGGAATTGTCTTAGAGCATTGCATTGCTGAGAAGAATTAAGTCTATCAAAGTTGGTCATAGCGCAATGTGGCTGTTACTGTGTATTGTCCACTCCTTATTCTGCTCACTTCACTCAGTATCAGTTCATGTAATTCCAGGTTTTTCTGAAATCCACCTGGTTTATCATTTCTTATAGAGCAATAGCATTCCATTACATTCATATACTTGTTCAGTCATTCTCCAGTTGATGGGCATTCCCTCAATTTCCAATTCTTTGCCACTACAAAAAGAGCCGCTGTAAATATGTTTGTGTATGTGGGTCCTTTTGCCTTTTTATGATTTCTTTGGGATACAGACTTAGTAGTGGTGTTACTGGATCAAAGTAGTATCCAGTTTTATAGCACTTTGGGTATAGTCCCAAATTGTTCTCCAGAATGGTTGCGTTAGTTCACAACTTCACCAACAATGCATTAGTGTTTACATGATTTTTTTTAGGGGGGAGGTGAGGCAATCAGGGTTAAATGACTTACCCAAGGTCACACAGCTAGTGTCAGGTGTCTGAGGTCATGACGATTTGAACTCAGATCCTCCTGACTCAAGGACCAGTGTTCTATTCACTGCGCCACTTAGCTACCCCATGATTTTTAAATGTTTGATTGATATCACATTTCTTGTCTTCTTAATGGGTAGGAGAGAAGAGGGAGGAAGAAAATTCAGAACTTAAATTGTTTTGTTAATAATAAATAATAATTTTTAAAATTTCCCCTAACATCTAACTATTCTAGTTGATTTTTTTTGTTCTTCCCAAAGGCAAATGGCAATTACCTTTTCCCTTATAAAACTCCATATTGTATTTGAAAATTTCTGAGACTATGCTTCTCCAGACTAAATATGCTGATTCTTGATGGCAAGCACAAAGATAAGGCTTTAAAATTCTATGATACGAAATATGCCAGTGACTACGGAGTCTAATTCACTAGCTATGAATTGCTGGAAATTGAGACTGTCAGAATCAGTTTCCAAACACTGGAAATCAAAATCAAAGTGTTGGAAAATAGTATTACTTGACCAAGAAAATTAATTTCATCCTAGACACAGTAGAAATCTCATAAATAATAGAGTAATGAAGTCATATTGAATGTTAAAGATGGAAAAAAAAAACTTAGAGATCAACTAGTCTATACCTATTCTTTTATCTAACATGTGAAGAAACCAAGGCAAGAAGTTGAAGATGACTTGCTCAATCAAAGCCAAACATGAGACTAATAACTAGCTAAAAACTTTATTGGGCCTTGTCCAGATTTTTGAATGTGATTGAGTGCAGGTGTGGCTTCACTGAGTCAATATTAGCTGTAGGAATTAAAGCAGGATCTGCCATAGCTCTCACTCCTTTTCATTTCCTGAGATAACAAAGTCCTTCAAAATTTCTAACAAAGAGCAGTTCTGTACAAAGAAAATATTAAGAGTTGAGGGTGGGGGTGGGGGATGTCATTACCTAAATTGCTTCAAGCTGTATCTCTGGGCCCAAAGTTGTGTTTTCTTTTCCTTTCACTTAAAGTGCTGCCTGGTCAAAAGGAACTCACTCATATCTCTGAAAAGACAAAAAAAAATGCCTGCAGTGGCTATTCGGATATTCATTATTGTGTTAGCTTCCACTGCTTTTCACCCAGTTCACTGGAAAACTCTCTACTTATATTCTATATTGGTCTAAATATAGACTTCCTCTCCCTCATTAGGTTCCTTGAAAAGAAAAGAAAAATCATGATTAGGTTTTATACAGGATGGATTTGGGTTGTGATAATGGAAAATGCAGTTTATATTAATACCAATATGGTACCTACCCAGCAGTAATCTACAAGAGGATGCTGCTGCTGCTGACAATAGTTAATTTGTATAAAGGGGTAGAGAATCTGGGGCCTCCAGGTCACATGTGGCCTTCTAGGTCCTTGGATGTGGTCTTTTGACTGAGTCCAAGTTTTACAGAACAAGTCCTTTTAATAAAGGGATTTGTTCTATGAAGTTTGGATTCAGTCAAAGGGCTGTACTTGAGGACCAAGAGGGCCAAATGTGGCTTCAAGGTCACAGGTTCCCCAGTTCTGGCATAGCACCTTAAATTTTACAAAGCAGTTTAATTAACAATTCTTTCAGCCCTATTAGGTATTATAGGTATTATTATGTCCATTAATTTGCAGATGAAGCAACTGAAACTCAAGGAAATTCAGGGAAATATTAAATATATGAACTTCTTAAAGGAAATAAAAGGGTATCTTATCATGTCATATAGAAAAAGCAGCAACATTTCTGTGACCATTCAAACTGTTCTACCACGGTGGGGGAAGCAAGCCATATAACTCTCAAATGTGACCAAAACAAATTAAAATGTAATTGTGGAATGTTTAACAGAGCCAAGATAGAATAAAACATAGTTAATGTTAATTTATGATTTTCTAAGTCAATATGCTGGCCAAAGGGATCTAGATTCTGTTTAAGTTTGACACGATTGCCCTGTATAACATCAGGTAAACACCAACGTATTCATCTTGCTTGTATAGAAACTAAGACCCTTAAAACCTGGGGTTGAATGCAATGCTCTTGAACACCAGCCATGTAGTTTCACTATTGCTGGAAAAACCACCTGCTCAAATTTGTCACTGACTATGAACAGCTTGTGGACCTCCCTCCCTCCGCTGCAGCCCATCCTGCAGAAAAGTGTACATACCTAGCTTGGAAATGATTTTGTACCTTTCCCTTAACCATTTGGAAATAGATTCTGTCCAGGGACTCTTCAAACTTCTGGCACAGGTGACAAGAGAATATTGGCATTTAACAGAGCTGTTTAAACAGATTGAAAAAGCATTTGCTTGTGAGGAAGGGAGATCATTGTTCTTGCGGGTGTCTGTTAGAAGAGAGATTTTTATGAAAGGGTGGGATCAAGAGGAAAGGGATTAAGAAGTCAAGAGAAAGACATGGACAGATATAAATTATAGAAAGAAAGAAAGCTTATTTTCAAAACTTAATTTCTACAAGACTTTGAATTTGGTTGACAAAAGAACATCTAGCAAGAGAAGTTATGCAGGAGAAATACTGGAATTTTTCTTGTCTTTCAGATAACAGTGGGTAGGAGCCACTGCCTGGGCAGAGATGAAAGCCCCTTCAACAAAGACAAAACAAAGTTTTTAGCATTATATGCATTCTCTTAATTATTACCACTTGACTGAAAACCAGGGAAGTTGACTGGAAATGACACAAATACCAGTCATTACTCATTTCAAATATGGAGGAAAATACAGGGTTAAGAGTCTCTCCTCAGCCTTAAGGACTGATGGGAAGGAAAACAATCAGTCCACAAGCATTTACTGGGTCCTTGCCAGGCATCTTTCTATAGTGCTGGTGATACAAAAGAAAAAAAAATTCTTGTCCTCAAGGATCTTCCATTCTAATGTGAGAGACGACATCTATATAACTAGGTATAATAAAATTATAGCCAGAATAAATGAAAGGCACTTGAAGCTAAGGAGGCCAAGAAAGGCCTCCTGCTAAAAGTAGGCTTTGAAAATTTCTGTACAATTTCTGTTTTTTTCTAGACATCTTCCCTGGAGAAAGAGTGATTAAAATTTAGAGTCAGTAGTAAGGAGTCATTCATTCAACAAATACTTATTAAGCCCCAACTATGAGCTAGTGGAGGAGAAAGGAAATGAGGGGGAAAAAAAATCAGTCAGGTCCCTAACTTCTGAAAAGGATTCATTTCAAAGACTATTGATCCTGAGCCTTGAGGCTGCAGGGATTTTCTTCTCTCTACTTAGGAGAAAGAAGACTCTTAAAAGTTCTCAGCCTCTCCCATTTTGTTATGGTGACAAAAAGAATGGGTGGGGAGGAAAAAAAAGGAAGAATAGAAAGAGGAAGTCAATATATAGATTCAATAACTCAACAACCTTAGAAGTTCTCACAGACCTGCCAACAAATTCTAGGCAAAAGATATGAGTTAGAAGGAAGACTCACTTCATACAAGATCAACAGCATGTTTCTTGACTCCAGAGTTATTTGTTTGGCATTATTACTAAATAAAGTTGGAAAAAGTCCTTGATTTAGAGGCAAATATCATGAATTAGAGTCCCTACTCTGCTCCTTAGTACCTTTTAGACAAGTTACTTCAATTGTCTGGGCCTTTATTTCCTCAACTATGAAACAAGGAATTTTGACCAGAAAGACTACTGGGCTAGCACCAGAGACTTAAGAGTAAATTTCAGATCTGTTACTTATAGCCTGTGTGACCCTAGGAAAGTCATTTTAAGCACTTGGTTCTCAGTTTCCTTATCTGTAAAATGAAGGGGTTGGGGCTGGGCCAACCTCTACTAGTTGACCAGTTTTAAATCTATGATTCTATAAATTTTTTTATTACCAAATGTGTTGCAATGTTCCTGCACAATTATTGGAAGAAGGAAGAAAGAAGAAAGGGAAGGGAGAGACATATGCTATTCATTCAATTATTGTTATAGTAGCTAATATATAGTTTTCAGGATGCACCCCAGGAAATGGGCCCAAGGGGCCTCATCACATTCCTAGAAATGGGAAAATTATATAACCCCTAAGAACCAGGGAGAGTAATACAATGCCTGTTGGCCTTAGGAAATGTCAACAAATCAGATTTGTTTAGCCAATAACATCTGGCTAAAGTACACTCCCCTGGAAGTGGGGGAACAAATTATTCAGGATGGAAGAAATCCTAGAATTAAGATGGAGAAACAGGCTCAGGTATTAAGAGCCAATCTCCTTAGACCGTCTTCAGTGATATCATAATCAATAGCTAAGATCTAGTCTCCTTCTGTGGTTGTTGCTATTAGATCATTCAGTTGTGTACTAATCTTCCTGACCCCACAGACCAGAGCATACCAGGCCCTTCTATCCTTCACTGTCTCCTAAAGTCTGTTCAAGGTCATGTTTGTTGCTTCTATGACACTATTTATCCATCTCATTCTCTGCCATCTGCTTCTCCTATTGCCTTCAATCTTTCCCAACATCAGGGTCTTTTCCAATGAGTCCTGTCTTCTCCATTATGGCCAAAGTATTTAAGCTTCAGAATTCATCCTTCCAATGAATAATCTGAACTAATTTCTTGAAGTATTGAGTAATTTGACATCATTATTGTCCAAGGGATTCTCAAAAGCCTTTTCTAGCTACACAACTTGAAAGCATTGATTCTGCAGAGTTCAGCAATCCTTATAGTCCAACTCTCACAGTCATACATTAATAATGGGGAAACCATAGCTTTGACTATACAGACCTTTGTCAGCAAAGTAACGGCTCTACTATTTAGTATACTGTCCAGATTTGCCATAGCATTTCTTCAAAGGAGCATCTTTTAATTTCATGGCACCAATCACTACCTACAGTCATTTTTGAGCCCAAGAACATAAAATCTGACTCTGCTTCCATTTTTTCTCCTTCTATTTGCCAAGAAGTGATAGGACCAGTAGCCAAGATCTTAGTTTTTTAGATGTTAAGCTTCAAGCCAGCTTTTATATTCTCCCCTTTCACTCGTGAGCCTTCTTTATTCTTCATTTTCTGCCGTAAGAGTTGTATTATCTGTATATCTGAGATTGTTGATATTTTTCCCAGCAACCTTGATTCCAACTTTTGATTCCTCCAGCCTGGCATTTTGTATGATGTACTCTGACTATAATCCTTTTCCAATCTTAAACCAATTAGTTCTTCCATGTTCAATTCTAGCTCTTGCTTCTTGGCATACATAATGTTCCTCAGGAAACAGATAAGATGACCTGATAGTCCTATCTCTTTGAGATTTGCCATATTTTATTGCAATCCATGCAGTCAAAGACTTTAGTTTAGTAATGAAGCAGAAGTAGATGTTCTGTAATTCTCTTGCTTTCTTCATAATCCAGTGAATGCTAGCAATTTGGTTTCTAGTTCTTCTGCCTCTTCAAAAACCAACCTACTCACAGATTTTAGAAAAACCTAGAAATACTTAGATGAACTGATGCTGAGTGAAGTGAGCAGAACCAGGAGAACACTGAACACAGTAACAGCAACATTGTGTGATGATCAACTCTGATAGACTTAGCTTTTTTCAGCAATGCAAGAATATAAGACAATTCCAAAAGACTCATGACAGAAAATGCTGTCCACATCCAGAGAAAGAACTAGAAAGACTGAATACAGATCAAAGCATACTTTTTTTCTCATTTTTTTTCCTTTCTCTTAGTTTTTCCTTTTTTTCTGATTCTTCTTTCAGAACATGACTAATGTGGAAATACACTTTATATGATTGTTCATGTATAACCTATATCAGATTGCATACCATCTTGGGGAGTGGAAAAAGGGAGGAAAAAATTAGAACTCAAAATCTTATTTGAATGCTGAAAACTATCATTACCTCTAATTGTATAAAACAAAATACTATTAATTGGTGGAAAGGGAAACCAACCCAATCTTCTGGTAATTCTTGGTTCACATATTGTTGAAGCCAGGCTTGTAAAATCTTATGAATAACTGCTGGTATGTGAAATGAGCACAATTGTTTAACAATTTGAACATAGTTTGTCATTGCCCTTCTTTGAGATTGTGATGTGAACTGATCTTTTCCAATCCAGTGATCACTGTTGAGTTTTCCAAATTTGCTGGCATATTGAGTGTATCACTTTGACAGCATCATCTTTTAGGATTTTATATAGCTCAGCTAAAATTCCATCACCTTTTGTCAGAAGTCTCCTCTATGACCTGCTCATCTTAGGTCACCCTGCATGGCATAACTCAGTGGGAGGCAGTCACCTTCCAACTTTTTGGAATGCAGTCAGGATGGGGAGGTGGGACATGGAGGAAAGACAAAGAAAAAACCTACACTTCCCTCTCTCAGCTCTATAAAAGAAAAAAGATCTCAACACTGATTAGACCAAGGGGCCAACTTTCTATTATGAATATGGCAAGAATCCCTTGGTTTAATACTTACCTGTCCCTTGGGAAAAGAGAGGAAGGGACATTCACTCATGGTAGAATTTAGGAGGAAAAATATTCAAATTAATTCAGCAAACATTAATTAAGGATAACCTAAGTGAATAGTCCCTGTTCAAGAGAATCTTAAAGGCAAGACAGGATTAAGGCAGCACCAAAACGTGAAATCATGGAAGATAGAGGAAGAGAGAGAAAAATTGCTTTTCACTGGAAATAAAGCATGGTTAGGTAAAGATATAGTTTCTCAGACCTCAGCCTGTGTGTTGAGGGTGAAAACACCCAAGATAAACATTTTGAAAATGATGATTTGGGGAAAAGGGAATTAAATTTAGAAAGGAAGCCCTGACCCAGGACCCATCTTCCATGTAAGGGCTGGAAAAGCAGATTCTGGAAACTTGAAAAGATCAGCCCTGGTCATATAGTCAGGAAACAGTCAATAATTATTTATTAAACACTCATCATGTGCCATGTACTCTGCTAAGCTCTGGGAATACAAATAAAGGGAAAAGAAAAAAAGCCCCTCAGGAAGCTTTCTAATCATGAAATTTTCATTCTAATCATGAAAACAACACATAAAAGGGCTTGGGGGGGGGGGTTGGTATGAAGAAATGATTGGTCTGGGCATCCTCCTTAAATAGAAGTCCTAGAAAAAGTCACCCCACTCAGAGGAAGGTAGCCTTAAGGGTATGAGTTTTGGGGCTGATCTTCCAGGATAAAGAGATTTCTTGGGGCATGATGGAGAAGACCAAAGGGGTATAGCTTGATAAGAAATAAAGAAGGCCAAAAAATGAATTATTCTAAGGATTTAAAACTACATTAATACTAACACCTAAACTGAGAAGGTGGAGAGCTAGGTGACACAGTGGATAGAGTGCCAGGCTTGGGGTCAAGAAGACTCGTCTTCCTGAGTTCAAATCCAGCCCCAGACACTTACTAGCTCTGTGACCCTTGGCAAGTCAATTAATCCTGTTTACCTAAGTTTCCTCAAATTTCAAAAATTCCTGCAAAATGAGTTGGAAAAGGAAATGGCAAACCATTCTAGTATCTTTTTGTTTGTTTGTTTTGGTTTGGTTTTGTTTTTTTTGCTTTTTGGAGGACAATTGGGGTTAAGTGATTTGCCCAATGTCACACAGCTAGTTTTTGTGTTAAGTGTCTGAGACCGAATTTGAACTCAGGTTCTCCTGACTCCAGGGCCAGTGCTCTATTCACTGCACCATCTAGCCGCCCCTCATTCTAGTATCTTTGCCAAGAAAATGAAGCCACAAAGAGTTGGCTAGGTAACTCAGTGAATAGAGCAATTGACCTAGAGTTAGATGGACCTGAGTTCAAATGTGACCTCAGATATTTACTAGCTGTGTGATCCTGATCAAGTCACTTGATCTTGTTTGCCTCAGTTTCCTCATCTGTAAAATGAGTTGGAAAAGGAAATGGCATAACACTCGAATATCTTTGCCAAGAAAACCCTAAATGGGGCCATGAAGAGCCAGACACAATTGAACAACAAACTCAGAAGGAGGGGAAGTGAAAAGGCATAAATGTCATGTAGTAAAGGATTAGGATTTAACTGTATGTTTTTAACTACAAGCACATCTGTAAATTGTGACTGACACACCTTTTCATGCTATTGATACATGACTCTTCTGCTACATATTCTCCTGTGTTCTTTCCTATAACTATTATAAATAGGTTTGCAAGCCACAGTTTACAGAAGTGTTTATAGTTAAATATTGACAGTATGCTAAAGGGATCACCAGGAAACCAAGACAAGAAATTTTTGGTAGATTAGAGCAATAAGGATATAAAGTACAGCCATATAGTACCACATCGAGTATAAAAATTCCTGGATATTTTCACTGAGTGATATTAAACTATTTAGGCCTGTTGTGTATGATCTAACTCATTTAGTTTTTAATTCACTGGGGAATTTCCAGGGTAGACTAGGATAGTGTTAAATAGACACTCATGTCCCAAGGCTTATTTACTGAGACTCTCCCCAGGGATAAAAATTATAGGTGATGATTCTGAGGGCTCACCCTATTTCCTAGGCAACCGGGTTAGAGTAACACTGTTGGCAGTATGTTGGATAGATGACCCATGCAAAGTGAATTTGAATTGGGTTCCAAAATAGATTAATAACTCTGTTGTTTCTGTGAGCCAAGTGAACCTGTGAACCTCTCTCTAACCTACCAATTCTCAGAACAGGGTGTGTTTGCATTAGAACAATTGTTTAAATATACCATCTATTAACTACAAAGTCAATGCCTGCAGCTCAGTATCAAAAACATAAGCTGATAACAACACTGAAACATTTCATGTCCTGTGTAAATAATCCCTCACATCCCAGTCTATTTGAATGTCCACACATAAGAATATTCATGATGACTTCAGTTATAAAATTAGGGAGTTAGAATATATGATATCTAAATTCCGTCTAGGTGTAACATTCCATGATTCTGTTCGTGTACCTCAATCCCATGTTCCCCTCACAGCCCTGGGGCTTATGGAGGCAAACACTCTTTTAAATTTAATCTGCATTGTTAACATTTTCTCCATCACTTTTTAAAGTCTAGAGTCACTCTAGACAACCAACAATGAGAAAAAAATCAATGAGTAACCAAGGTACAAATTGTTCACACGAAAAATTTAACAATTGGCTCTCACACATAGCTGCAAGCTGCCTTTAACACACCCCTGGTTATAAAAGATCCAAACCAGGGCCCCAGAACCTGCCTAAATGCCAGATCATACAAAAGGCCCATGAATCCAAAAGCAAAGAATCATTTAATTAAGATGCAATAGGACAGGGGGCGGCCAGGTAGCACAGCAAGTAAGAGCACTGGCTCCAGTGTTGAGAAGACCTGGAGATCGAATCCCGGGCTCAGACACTCAGCACCACACCCAGAAATAACTGGCCGTGTAGCCTTGAGCAAGTTACTTAACCCTGATTGCTTAAAAAAAAAAAATTTATTTTTAAAAAAGATGCAATAGGACAGTAAATATCAGAAAAGAAGGTATCAAAATATAAAAAAAAAAGGTAGCAAACATTCTCTGCATTCATACACAAAATTCAGAGGAAGAATGTATCCCTTTGTTGGCCAAAAAATACTGAATATTAAGGCCAAAGAAAGAAAACCAAGTATTTTAGGGCCTGTTGAATCACCTCAATAAAATTGTTTGCCTACTGTTGGCACCCAGGTTAGTCGGAGTGCTCCAAGAGTCTGTTCTATCCCAAGAGATGAAGGTCATCCAGATTTCCACTTCAGTTCCACTCTTTCTCTCTAGAAATACAGCAGTTCAGCTGGCTTGATTCCAATCTTGTGTGAAAGTCCTTTGCAGGAAGGAGAAAGAGGACATTGAGATTCAAGGAGATCTGAATTTACACAACTTTGCTATCACATGTTTCTTCCCTTGGGTAGATGTGCAGATTCATTTCAGGTTGCGGTGATTTTTTTTTCTTTAAGAAAAAAACCTTTCTCACCAAGGTGACTACTTAGAGCTAAAGCAACAGGGATGGAATATGTCACAAAAGTCAAGCTACCAGATGGACTCCTCTCATTCCTTGCCATATGTCTCGTCTACTTGTTAGAAAATAGCAAATCATCCTGAAGGTTTTTTCCTTCATTTTCTCTTTTCTTTTTTAGCATAGAATGTCTCATGTACAATTCAAGTCCTGAATCACATAGGGCTATAGAATGAAACTGAATTTTCATATCCCTTAAACTAATGGGAAGCTTGGAATGTCTCAGAACAGCATATCCATTTATTAAAGAGTAGAGTACAAAAACAGGAAAGTCTGAAGAAAAAAAATTATTCCATTAGGAAGATTTCTTATTCCTCAGGAGAATCTTAAAATGAAGTTGAGTGTAACTTAAAAAAAAAACCCAAGTTTTCTTCTTTCCTAGTTCAATATTATTTCAATGGATGCTTCTTTTTTTAATTTTCTATACTTTTTTTTAATCTACACTTTCCTACATAGGAGGGAAAAAAAAAAAATATATATATATATATATATATATATATATATATATATTAGAAGCTAAAAATGTACAGTATTCACTTAGTGCCTTTCTAGAGAAACAAACCAGGATGTTCTGTGCATCAACTAAGCTATTTTTAAAATCCTAGGTAAGTGAAAGAAAGTAATAATGTTGTAAAAAGAAGGAAGCAAGCTCAAGGGAAAGGCTGATTAGCAGAGATCCTGGATCTCTCCAAGGAAACTTTAAAGCTCAAAGTTCCATAGGGTCTCCTAAGGCATTTGGGAGAACAAGGTAAGGAATAGTCCCTTCCTGGTTTTACCAGGGATGCATTTCAATTTCTGTTACTACAGAAAAGTTTTTTTTTTTTAATGGCCCTAAGCGTTGCCTGGGGGAGGTGAGAGCAGGTGGAGAGAAAAGCTCCTCACCTCTTCTTTGGGTGGCTTTAATCCTGCTTCCATTTTCTGACTGCATTCAATAAGAATTTATAAAACGCATACTTTGTCAGGTACTATACTGGGCACTGGGAATGAATAAAAAGACAGGAAGCAGCTAGGCGGCACTGTTAATAGGGCCCAGGAGTCAGAAGGACCTAAATTCAAATTCAGCCTCAGACACTTGACACTTAATAGCTATGTGACCTCGGGCAAGTCACTTAACCCAGATTGCCTTACCTCCCCCCTCCAAAAAAAAAAAATACAAAAAATAAAAAAAAACGAAACAGTCCTTGCCCTCAAGGAGTTTGCACTCTATGGATCCTAAGGGGTCATCAACCATTTAGAAGAAGCAAGTTGTTGCAATGGTCTTAATTCTTCCTTTCTTGCAATTTTTCTAGCACTAAAACCCCCTTCTTGCCACTCCCAAAGAAAAACTACCACAAAACTACAAATAGGCAAGCAAGATGTGATCAAGAACAGGGAGAGAAAATAATAACTCACACTTATAAAAGGCTTTAAAGTTTGTATAGCAACATATATACCTGCTGTTGGGCCCAAGGAACTGGGGAACTTGGTCCCTTCCTCTAAAGAAATCCCTTGGTTATGGACCTATATGCTGACTGGATTGAATCCCATTCCAAAAAAAAAGGAATCCAGATCAAGCTCTTTTTCTTAAATTCCATGCCTCTTGCTACCCTAGTCCAAGAACCCCTGAGAGAATTATTTAAAGTTTACATTTAGTTCAAGTCAAAGCTTCTCCACAAAAGAATAGTAGAAAGGTACTCAATCTATTGTGTAGGTCAGGTATAGGACAGCTATTTATTTCCTATGCATGCATACGTGCACACACACACACTTAACATGAAAGACTCAAAAGCAATTATTGACAAAGGCTTAAAAAAGCTTAAAAATTACCAAAAAGAGAAAAACCGCAAATGTTACAGGTGCTTCAAAATAAGTATTATTATCCTCTCTTAGGAGGGTAATACTTAAATCATCAAAATATAAAGCACTTGTTGGGCCTGCTGAATTGACTTTCCATCTTTCAATTTAGCTTGGCTCTGTCTTCCTTAAGATCCATGTCTTCTGTCAAGTGAAGTAGCCAGAGCAGGTGGGAAGAGAGGATGGAATCACTTCCTTTAAGGTTTACTATGTAGACAGTTCATCCTGGTTTAGTGGTCAGTCCTTTGGGAAGAAGCCACCTCCTCCATGTTATCCTCAGGAGAACCAAGGGATTATACATCACTTTAAAACTAAGTCCTTCTTCACTAAGCTAGCAAATCAGACCACCCAGAAATGGTCAGTGTCCAGACCCAGTATTTCATGGGATGGCTATTATTATACTTATAAAGCACTTTTCACACACTCTTTTGAGATAGCTGGGGTATTACCCTCATTTTACAAATGGGAAAACTGAAGTTCAGAGATGAAATTATTTGTGTCAGAGCCAGTATTTGAACCCAATTTTTTCTTGCCCCAAGAGATCAGTGATCTTTCCACTGCAACACACTGTCTCTTTTGTTCTTTAATTTTCCCTATCTCTATTACTGGACGTTTCACTTTTCTCTAAGGTGCATGCTGGAGGGAGGAGTAAGGGAGTTGGGGGGCACCCACGGTCTTAGAGACTGAGCAAACATTTAGTACTGGTCCTTTGCAGGACTGACACCCACTTTACCATTTCCATTCTTGCCTGTTGCTGGGAGATGATTCTCAATACTAAGATAAATAAGAAAATCACCCTGTCGCCAGGAGATATTCATGTGTAGGAAGGAAGAGTGAAGAGGAAGGCAAGTAAATGTGGGTAATGAAGATTGAGTTGCCTTTTTCCATCAGCCTCAGCTGCCACTCTTATGGAAACCAGAAAGACAACTACTCACTCAAAGGAACATTTCAAGCAAAATATGATCTGGGCAAGAAGAGATTAACTGCATATTATTTGTAGTCATATGGATCAATAACAAATGCCATTAGTGAGAATCATTTTTATTGTACTTTGAAAATAATCTCAATTTAACCAAGTTTTCATTGTTTCTATTCCTTGCCTGAATTCATCTTATTTTCTCCCCACATTGTTCAAAATTTAATTTGGGTTTACATATTATGAACCTTTTATGATATTAGGAGTGCTTTGAATAGTTTATTTTCCTGGTACAGCTTCCCCTGTAAACAATCACAGCAATTTGCAGGGCAACGTCTGGGTCCTGCCAGCTTTTGTCATAGTTGCTACTTATCATGTTTTATTGAAATGCTGTCCTGTCCCCACCTGACTCAGACCAAAGTGAGAATCTGACAAATAGGAAAACAGCTGTCCTCTATGGCATTAGGGCTGGGGTGAGTCAGTCTCTAGAGGTATCCACACTTAAAAAAAATATTTTGACAACTCTGTTTCCATTTATTTGGTTTCCCATATAATCCCATGTATTTAATCTGATGCATTTAAAAATATTAGTCTAAAAAGGCTTCCACAAACCATTCCAGACTGCTAAAGAAGTCCATCACACACACACACACACACACACACACACACACACACACACACACACAAGCTCCTCTTCCCTAGAATATGAAGAATGATTGTAGCTAGCAGTTAAATAGTTCTTCAAGGTTTACAAATCACTTTGCATATGTTATCTCACTTTTTCTTCCCAACAACCCTGAAAGGTTGGTGCTATTATGATCCCTATTTTACAGATGAGGAAAGTAAAGCTGACTTTTCCAGGATCATACAACTAGTAAGCATTCAAACTAGCCACAATTCAAACTCAGGTCTTCCTGACTCCAAGGCCAGTGCCCCATGCACTGGTCCACCAAGCTGCCTATTGACAATCTGTTGATAGTACCAGAAGATCAGAGGCAAAAGACCTCTCAGTGCAATGGAAAAAAACAGAGATCAACCAGGGTTCTGAGAAAACAGAGAGGGAGTGAGGTCCATTAGATATGACAGAGTCAGAAAAGAGAGCAAATAGTTTCTGAGATCTGAAATAACAGGGAAGCAGGTAAAGACAGAGTAATATTAAAAGCCCAGGCTGTTTGTTTATGTGTTTTCCCAAATCCCTCCTGTTACTGGAGTGAGCAACCTGTGATTTTTTTTTAAATCAGTCCTATACCTCTCTGCTTGTCCATTTTGAAGTTATCTCTCATAATCTTGAAGAAAGAACTGAGGGTTGTACTACCATATGATGATCAACTGACAGCTGTTTTCTCACCTTTCTCTTCTCCTCATTCTCTCTCCAACATTCCCCAAAATTCCACTACTATACCTGAAAGATCTATGTCCTCCCATCTGAGTTCTCTTTAGTCTCTTTCCCTAAATTGGGAAGAATGACAAATTTCAGAGGGTTTGTGGCCTGATGTGGTTACATAATTATGTGGTTACGTAACAATAAGAAACTAAATTTTTTTCTTCCATATATAACCTATGATTGAGTTTAAACAGATTGGGTTTGATCTTGATAGACAGCATTAGAATGTTATCTCTTTGGTCCATTTAGCCTTCACCCAGTTTCTCCCAGATATCTCTGAGTTCAGTTTGTGTCCACAAATATCATTTAAAGGGATCCCCCTTCTTGTGCAAGCACTCAGGGGAATAATGCATATCAGGGGTGAGGGAGCTTTTGTTCTGCCTAATAGGAAATGCAAACAATATAAAGGACTTACAGTATTCTATTTAAAAAAAAAGACACAGTTCTCTCCCCCTAATAGGTTTTCTAAGAACCTACATATGCTTCTAGAGTAATTCACAACCCTGTGACTTAGGCTCCTTTTTGGGAAAGAAGAGAACTTTAGATTTCTAGAGAAACAACTTCCTGTCATTATTATAATTCCCACTTTCACCGCAAGAACTATATAGTCTGTCTTCTCTATGGTCTCTGACCATTCCTCAATCTCCTGTGGTAGATATTCATCTAGGTCATACCCACCACCTAAAGGTGTTCCCCAAGGCTCTGTCCTTGACCCTCTTGTCTTCTTCCATTCTCTCCAGTTTGATCTCATCTATAATTCCCATGGGTTCAATTATCACCTCCATGCAGATGATTACCATATCTCCCTAAAGTCTCAACTGAGCTCTTGTCTCACATCACCAACTGCTTTTTTTGGGACAGCTCCAATTAGATGTCCTATACACATCTCAAAGTCAACATGTCCAAAACTAGTGATAACCTTTCCCCAAAGAGCCTTCCCCTCTTCTGAACTTCTCTATTATGTTGGGAGCATCATCTTGCAATTCCCTAGTCATTCTGGCTCACAACTTTGGTGTTATCCTCAACTTTTGACTTGAACTCACCTCACACATCCAATTTGTAGTTGCCTTGTCATTTCTATCTTTAGAACATCCCCCATTTATGTCTCTTTCTCTCCTATCACACAGCCTCCAACCTGGTACATATCCTCATCTCTTCATGCTAGACTACTGCAAGACCCTTCTGTCCAACTTTGTCTAAAGTCTGTCCCCACACCAAGCTATCCTCTATTCAGCTGCCAAAACAAATATCCTAAAGTAAAGGTCTAACTATATCCCACCCTGGTCCACTCAACAAACTTCACTGGTTCCCTATTGCCTCCAGAACCAAATAAAAATCATCAGTTTGGCATTAAAAGTCATGCACAACATGGTCCCTCCCTACCTTTACTCCTCTTCAGCTTGTCTACAATGCAGCAGCTCTGGCCTTTTTTTCTGTCGTTTACACAGAAAGCTCCATCTCCTGATGTTCAGACTTTGCACTGGTTGTCTTCCATGTCTGGAGTCCTCACTTCTGCCTGGCTTCCTTCAAGACTCAAATCAAATCCCACCTTCTGCAAGAGGCCTTTTCCAGCACTTTGTCCCATGCCCTCTAGTGCCTTCCTTTTGAGGTTAACTTACCATTACACTATATGTGTCTTATATGTAAATAGATGTTTGCATATATTCTCCCCTTATTAGAATATGAGCTTGTTAAGGGCAGGGGTGTTTCTAGCACAGTGCTTGCCACATAGGAAATGCTTAATCAATGTATGTTTATTGAGCGGTAGGTGGCCAGCTAAGAGGTACTCCCTTAAGTGTTTGGACATCCTTCAAAGAGAAACAAAGTTGGGATAGCAGTAAGAGGTGACTTCTCCCTGTTCCCATCCCCATTCTGGTGATTACCCCCAAACAAGAAACTTGTTTGGCCTTCAAACTAGTATTAAGTGTTCAGATTTCCATTAGTGGAATTCCTATCATTTGGACTTGTACCCCATGAAAATTATGGTAGTAGCAGAGAGCAAGATCCAAATTTTTGTACCTCTATATCACAGAATTTAATTTTTTAATATTTTTTTCTAATTACATGTAAGAACAATTTTTAGCATTAGGGTCATGATCTGGTAGGTGCTACCATCTGTTCTGTGGCAACTGGTCAACAGTTGTTGATAATGGTAAGGAAGATGGAGCCTTTCTTTTCAATGGTTTATTGCCATCCATGATGGCAGTGGGGGTTAGTCTAGAAGCAGGTCTGGTGGTTTGGAGAACATAGCTGTTCCTAAAGCCCAGAGTTCTGGGACATCTCCTTCAGAGTCTGAGTAAGGATGCACTGGTAAGTGTTTAACACCTTGCTCTCCAGGGGGAAAAAAGTCCACACAACACACTCTCAAGTTTAATCTGCATGATTTACATCTTCTCCATCACTTTTTTAAGCCTAGCCAATAAACAAAACAATAAATCAAGGCTCTTGATTTGTAACATTTGGCTATTTCCAAGGAATAAATGCTCACAATGAAAATTTAATAGTCAGTTCTCATGAATTAGTACAAGATAGCTCAAACACACCACTAGGTAGTGGGCAGGGTGATGATGGAGGTTTTGACTTGCCTCCCATCTCTCTCAAAGTGCCTTTGTGGGGATGGATGGCCCCTTCTCCATAGGAATTGCTTCCCTAGCTGACGGCTATAAGGATCGGAGTGGAAATATGACTGGGGATTTGGTACAACTAAATAAATTGTGGTGCATTAGTGTAATGGAATATTATTGTACCATAAGTAACGAAAAGTATGAAGAACTCATACAATCATAGGAAGATATACAAAGTGATAGAGGGTGAATTAAGCAAAACCACCATGTTTATAATTACTACAGCAATCTAAATAGAAAAGAATAACAACAAAAAGAAACTCATTATATAATTATAATGATCAGACTTGGTCCCAGAGAAGACCTGAGAAAATGCACCTACCTCCTTCCCTTCAGTGAAGAGATAATGGACCGTAGATGTAAAATATTTTCCATACTTCTAGACTCAGTTGATTCTGTGGTTAGTTTAGCTACACTGCTTTTTTCTCTCTTTCCTAACCTTTGTTATAAAAAATATCTCAGTGGGTAAAGGATGAGGGCCAGAATATGTAAGGAAATTAAGGTAATGTAAAAATAAAAGTTATTAACAGAAATAAGATTAAAAAATTTTAAAACATTGCAATTTATCAAAGGAAATAGAAATAAATATCCATCTATAACTTAGAGAGTGTTACCTGTAATAGACTTGGGATCAGAAACTAATCCATCAAAAACAATAAAAAAGAATGACAAACCCCAGATCTGTGATAGCAACCCAAATAAATTATATCATTTTCCTTCTTTGTTAGTATGTCATGGGAACCAGAAGCAATCTTGGACTGTGGACTTGATAGGTTTTGTTTGTTTGTTTGATCATTCATTTTTTCCACAGTATAGTCTGGGTACACAGAAACCCCAGGTCCCAAAGATTCTGATAGTCTGTCCTTTGCAGTGTCTCTGAAAAATGCATCTGTGCCCATCCAAGATCATCTTGAGGAATGAAAACAAATCCATAATGAAATCTGCCTACTGTGCTAGGCTGATGGATGACACTAGCAGAAAAAATCTTTCAACTGGTCCCCAAATGCTGATTGGTTTATGCCCTGAAGCATGAGGATTGAATTTCCCTGCAATTTTATTTTCCCCTGCTGTTGCTTTACTTGCACACAAAAATATTAATCTTTCCTTGAACCCAAGCTACTTGTTTCAATAATACCATCAATTAGAAGTGCAATAAGTTTCCTGTAAGATCAAAATGTTGTGTTAGTGGACCTAAGTTTTGGGGTTAATTCTCCATACAAGCCAGATAGTTTTGTTCAGAGAAAAAAATTCCTTCCATAGTCACCCAGGTATGCCTGTTTCCAGTCAATACTGAAGAGCCAGGGTGAAAAAGTCTTAGTGCAAAACCATTATCTTACTTTAATACATGGTACAGGGAGAACCAATGATAAGTGGAGTCAGAAATTCTGAGTTCAAAAGCTGCCTCTGATTTTCACTAGTAAGTGACTTTGGCCAAGTTATTTAACCTCCTTAGACCTCAGTTTCTTCATTTGTAAAATGAAAGGATTAGACTAGATGGTCTCTGAGTTGCTTCCAGCTCTAAATCTAGACCTTCACTAAGGCATGATTTCGTCCATCAAGGTACTTCCACCAATACATCTCATGATTCCTTCTTTGACTTAATAAGTTACTGAGGTCCAAAAAAGAAAGACATTACCCAGTAGTCAAATTTCTGATTCTGATGACCTTCTGCACTTAGCCAATATCATCCTCATGCTTCTGACTTGTGGTTATTGTTGTGTTTATCCTTCATTCTTGAGGAGGACCATGGCATCAGGGAACGATGACATGACTTGCAGTTGATCTGGATTTGAGTGAGGGAGGGCTGTGCAAGGCCACCAGTCTCACTTTCTTCTTCAGAATCATCTGGGTCCAGTGACCTGAAATTCAACAGGATGACTAGAAATGGCCCAGGATGCAATGGGAGACCCTGGCCCTTTTTAGCCCAAGGTCTTTTCAGGGGCTCACTTTGAGTGAAGTGTGAGAAACATGCTCACTCTAGAAAGAACAATACTTGTTGAAGCCAGGAAAGCTCTTATTTTATTTTACATTCCTTGTGAATAGGTAACTCCCTAAAGGAGCACTTCTGACAGTGCATTGCCAGAACAACAATCACATTCTTTCCCACTTGGGAGTTCTCATAAGTACTAGCATCTCCAGTGGGGTATATGGGGTGTTCAGGAGGACCAGCACCTCTGGTGTGAGGGTTTTCTGAGGGCATTTCAGGGCTGCTCATTCACCTTTGGTGTCCACCTGAGTCACTCAGTTCTTACCTGTGACCCCAAGAAGCTGTAGCATGCATGGTCGGCACAGCCTGGTAAACTATCTCAGCAGATGGGCTAAAGCATGGTTAGGGTAACTAACAGACTTCAAACCTGTAGGTGAGTTGGAAGGATATCTATCTACCCCAAGTATATGAAGACTTTCCCGAACAGAATGGACAAATGAGAAAAATTTGTGCCAGCAGTCATGAAGGCAGCACTTACAGAGCATTTCAAACTTGGTCAGACACCAAAGATGCCAATGTCATCCACTGCATCCTGTGTGATTAATTTCCAGTTGTCTTGACTTTTGCCCTGCCACTGAACTTTGATGACTCAGAAAAAGGGAGAGCGGGGTGGCTAGGTGATGCAGTGAGTAGAGCACAGGCCCTGGAGTCAGGAGGACCTGAGTTCAAATCCAGCCTCAAACACTTAACACAAAAACCAGCTGTGTGACCTTGGGCAAGTCACTTAACCCCAACTGTACCTCCAAAAACAAACAGAGAGAGAGAGAGAGAGAGAGAGAGAGAGAGAGAGAGAGAGAGAGA
>NW_027187345.1:14743203-14765074 GCF_028583685.1 Petaurus breviceps papuanus
AGAGAGAGAGAGAGAGAGAGAGAGAGAGAGAGAGAGAGAGAGAGAGAGATTGATAAATTTGAGAAACCCTGTCTCACTTCACATGCAAGTCATTACTCCATGATGTCATTGGTCCTCTTTGAAAATGCAGCACAAAGAACAGAAAGCATCTCCACTAGAATGTCCTCTTAAAACTCAATGATTTCTCCATACCACCATGAGGGACAGAAATAAGAGTCAAGTAGAGAGAACTCATCATTGCTATTACAAAAAAAAAAAAAAACAACTCAGAATATACCCCATTATTATCATGTGACATCACTTGTCAGTAGCTGGAGAAAGGACAGTGGGCATTCTCATGCTTATCTTACAATTACTGTGTCTGCTATCCTAGGAGCAACAGAATTATCCCTGGGATCTTGTTCTATATTGTGGACCTCAGGCTGTCACAAATCAGGGCCTAGTAAAACCAGACAACAATTTCCTTCAGTTTTAAAGTTTGAGACAAGAAGTGACATTACATTTCAACTTGTGTTCTTAGCTGTCTTTGATGATGACCTCTGGCTCTTTTAATGTGAACAGGAACACATGTCTGAGAAGATGAAAGTGGGTGACTTCATTTAATAAACCTCTCTTCAAAGGGGTGAAGATTCCTGTTGTTTCCATTATCCAAACTGCATATGCTAATTCATCAGAGTCTTTGAGAAACTTTTCTGGGCACATAAAGTCAAGTGCTTAATACTAGGCTCATCCTTCCCAAAATAAATATTCAACTAAGGATCTTAAAAACTCAACTACAAGGGTGTCAAAATTATCACAATAGTTTCCTACCTTTCAGATTTCCTCTGGAATCAGTGGCAACATATTTTAACACACTAGAAGTCAGCAGTAGGAACATTATCCCTTCAGAGGCAGAAATCCCCAAATGCAGGTAGAGTTGTAAATGGGGTGTATCTCCTACTATGGTAGAATTTCACACTTCTCACTTAGTTGTACAAACATATAGTCACTCTCTGAGCTGGCTTACTCACGGAAACCTGCTCTCCCACTAGCAGATCTGGGGTCTTGCAAAAGGACTACTCATGTATTTACATTCAAATTCTCTCAGGCTCCTAGGAATAAACACTTTGAGGAGAAATTACTCTCTAGCTTCAAAACCTATATCAGTTTGTTTCTATTTACACAACTAATCAATCAAAATAATTGCACTTTTAGATCTTTATTGTAACTATTTACTCAACAGTAAGACAAAAGAAATAACAATTATTACTCATTTATTGAAATATATTTAAAAATAAGTATACCATGATACACAATCAAACTGAATCACACTCTCCCACTGAAGTGTGTGTGTGTGTGTGTGTGTGTGTGTGTGTGTATCTATGGGAGAAAGTGGAAACAGTGTAAAAAGAAGCTGACCAAGAAGCATATAAGGGAGGAAAAACCATATGCTTGGGTTAACTGAGAAATCTGGGCTACAGGTTTGATGTCACCACTTAAAACTGCTTTTCTATTCTCTGCTTGTTGGTTGGTCCTCACTGCTCTCCAGTTTTACAAATCTTTTTAAGAGATACTCAGAAATAACATTTACAATTACCCTTAAAAAGGCAATTAGATGGTGTTATCTCTTAATTTAAATAGTAGTTCCATTTAAGATAAAGAATTTCAAGACTAATCAGCCTCTTACAATGTACTGAACACACGAGGTAGCTTTTCACTTTCCAAGATACTACTTTATCCAACTGCAACAAAATTACCAGCCAATAGCTTATGTTGACTGGATAAGGGAAACTAGCCTACCCAACTCTTTTTTTTTTTTAAAGCAATCGGGGTTAAGTAACTTGCTCAAGGTTATATGGCCAGTTATTATTTCTGGGTGTGGTGCTGAGTATCTGAGCCCGGATTTGATCCAGGTCATCCTGACACTGGAGCCAGTGCTCTTGCTCGCTGAGCCACCTGGCCGCCCCTAAGCAATTGGGGTTAAGTAACTTGCTCAAGGTTACACGGCCAGGTGTTTCTGGGTGGGTGCTAAGTGTCTGAGCCCGGGATTCGCTCTCCAGGTCTTCTCAACACTGGAGCCTGTGCTCTTACTCGCTGTGCTACCTGGCCGCCCCCCCCCCCCTACTCTCTGTACATGGCAAAGCAATACTTGTTCCCTTTCCTGCTTCTCCCTATCAATAACTAAAATTGTCATCTTCATTCAGCCAATCAAAAATTAGCATCCAAGTCCTTTCCCCGAAGAAAAACAGTTGAACACACCACTTTTGAGTCCCTACTGTTTCTTTTATCTTCTGTCAAATTCTTTAGTCTTTAACCTCAGCCTCCTTTCCTACCTCCTTCAAATATAAATGGCTGAAATCAGAGCCACTTAAAAAGTAACTACCTACCAAATTTCCCCTAAGGAATCAACAATTCTTTTTTTTAAAGATACCTCAATCTCCAGATAGTTATATGACTGTTAATTGTTTTAGTTTTACCATCTTTAATTGTAAAACAGGTCAATGTTAATTCCCTACAACTCTTTTTTTGTTGTTGTTTTTTGGAGGGGGGAAGGCAGAGCAATTGGGGTTAAGTGACTTGCCCAAAGTCACATGGCTAATAAGTGTTAAGTGTCTGAGGTCACATTTGAATTCAGATCCTCCCGACTCCAGGGCCCGTGCTGTATTCACTGCCCCACCTAGCCACCCCTGCCCTATAACACTTAAGTTTTAAACATGGCCCTCCCTCTCAGTCTTTGAAACTGTTTCTTTGCACTCATATTTTCCCCATTTTTAATAAATTATTAACAAAAATTTAATAAACATAACAATGAAAAATAATAAATAGGTTTTGTTGACTAATTTGTATATAATCTGATGAACTACTAAATAAAAATTTATAAATAAAATTTTCTTTAAAACATCAAGTTGCTCATATGCAAATGAGGCATCATTTAATATCTTGTACAAGATGACTTGAATCTGTGTGTATGCGTTTGTGTGTGTATGCTACAATCCATTTCTTTTCAAGACTACTAAAATCCTAGACTATGTTTCCACATTTCAGGAGGTTTTTTTTTTTTATTAAACTAAGTTCTTTTTATGCTCCTTTTAGGCATCAAAATGTTTATAACAGTGGCAATATTGTACAGACATTATTATTTAATTTAAATCTTTTTCTTCACACACAAATACTCTCTGTGCTTATTAGCACTAAATTCTTCCATATGAAAAGGTACGTGGGGGTGGCCAGGTAGAGCAGTGAGTAAGAGCACCGGCCCCAGAGTCAGGATAACCTGGGATCAAATCTGGGCTCAGATACTTAGCACCACACCCAGAAATAACTGGCTATGTAACCTTAAACAAGTTACTTAACCCCAATTGCTTTTAAAAAAAAAAAAGGATATGAATGGCACCATGGATCAGATACAGAATTTGTACTAAGGCCTTCCTGACTCCAACCCCGAAGTTTTATCTTATCTCCTGGTAGAGAGTTGAGCCAAAGAGATATATAGTAGAAGAAATTTCAAGATTGAACCAAATCCATATATACCCTAATCTACTTTTCTGAGAATAAGGAGCATAAGTAATATGGTTATATGGCTTAACCTCATAAATTAATAGGTTCAAGAGGAACCCTTAGGATCACAAAATTTAGAGTTAGAAAGGACTTTAGGGACCATTTGGTTCAAGTCCTTCATTTTATAGATGAAGAAACTGAAGTGAGCAAAAGGTGAGGCAATTTGTTCAAACTCATTCAGAAAGAAATAGAAGAGCCAAGATTAAAACCCAACTAAAATCAAATCCAGTATATATTTTTTCAACTCTACCATGGTATTACAATGTTCAGTCCACCTGATACAAAGGTTGTATTTTACAATAAACAGATCCACTGCCTCAGCATTGGATCTCATCCTTGCTCCCATATGAACTGGAAGGGACGATTCATTGACCACATGCTTAAGGTTGTGCCTTAAAGGATTTAATCTTAATTTGGGTAGGGGAAATAAGAAGGAAAAAAATAGACCGAGTTTTGCTTATAAGCATGAAATTAGAAATATTTTTCCAATTAGTCTGTCCCCACCACCACCACTCCAAAATCTGGCTCTGATATTCCACACTAGGTAGAAAAGGTTTTGGCAGTTAACCTCAGGACAACATGTCCAAATCAATTTAGGGGCTGGGAAAATATAGTCATGAAGGTCCTATAAAGTTTGTAGTCTTTCAAATTGATCAGTTACATAATGCCCTCCACGTTTTCTGATTGACTCTCTGACCCTCTGGAAAGGAGAATAGGTTGCTGCTAACCCATGGAGGGAAATGCCCTGGTAATTTGCTTTAGAGCTAGTAAGAAAGAAGGGCAAAGACAGGAAGAAAGCATTCTTCCTACTGTGCAAGCAGAGAGAGAGCGGTTTGTCACTCATTGGTGACTCTCCCTTAAGAGATAAGGGGTGAAAATTGGAAGGAGTGATCTTGCGACCTTCCAATGGAACTTTTTCCTATAACATAGCTGGGAAGTGGGTAAAAGCATTTGATCCAGCAGTATTTACGTTATCATTTTGATTCTCCCCTTGAAGTTCAGTGAGTTTCAAGAGAGGATGAGTTATGAATAAGGTTGTACTCTCTCTTTTACTCCAAAAGAAAGATATTTTTTAGTCCATGGGATAAAACCAGGTTGCTCGTTGGCAGATGTTTGTCTTTTTACATTTCTTCAAAATGGACAAAAGCTTCTGCCTTTTTTTGGAACAAAACTTGCTTACTGTCTCATCCTCCTACTTAGAGAAATGAAACAATCTACTTGCCGAGCAAAATATCTCCCAAAGGTCACACAGGTCTTTAAATCTAGCTTCAAGACCTTTAGAGTTTATGCTCTATCATGCCCTGACAAGGCAGGAGTATTTTTCTCTCATGCGCTGGTTCACTGAATACTCCTTCTTGTGAACATAATCTAATATCATCTACAGAGTGCCTTAACCCAGAGTTTCACCTGTCATGACTAATGAAAGGGAGAATCTTAAGGTTGGGCAGCAGACAGTTCACAGGCATATTTCTGTGTCCTTCATACAAGATGAGATGATACAAAGGTAGCTGAAAAATGACACATGGATACCCAGAAGCCATTATTGTTGGATTCCACTTGTCCCCTGTCCTTGGCCTTAAAGCTACTCACATTTAAAATACTTTTATTCAGAGTCACAATTTGAGGAAAAAAATGAGGTAAGTCATACTGGGGGAATGGGTAATGTAAGATACGATCCCTCCTAAAGCATATTGGAGATAGAGGTCCTGGATCTTGGAAAGGTCAAAGAGCTAGATGTTCAGAATCTTCCAAGGGAGTAGAGACAACTCTGAAGGGCTGATAGTGAATTTTTTAGGGAAGAAGAAAAGTCTACAGACAATACAGTTCAGGAAATATGAAGGAAGAAGCTACTCTTAGAGAAGGTGCTCAGAGAGACTTTGGCCTCAGGAGGAAGCTGGGTCTCATTGAACACCAAAAGTTGGGAGGAATACGAAAGGAAAAAAATGTAGGGTGGCCAAGAGTATCTGAGAGTTCATATGGGAAAGGGAGAATCTTAATTGAAAAAAATAAGGGAGTGCTAGGCCTGAATTATTGGGGATGGGGAAGCCTCACATCACCTTTAACATCAATAGCTTCCCTTTCTTTCCTAACCAATCTATGGTAGCACTGTTCCCAGGAGACATGCCCATGTGGCATAGGTCCCCAGGGCAGCTATCTGAAGCAAACAGTGCTGTAAGTATGCAGTGTCCAGAAGAGATGTGTGATAGCCACTGGCCATGAGAACCTGGGTGGGGACGGTGGGAGTGACAGCCTAGGAGGCAGGTAAGAAAGGAGACTGAAGGGCAATTTGGTGGTGCAGTGAATAGAGTATGAGCAGTGGAGTCTGGAGGACCTGAGTTCAAATCTGTCCTCAGACACTTAACTCTTACTACCCGTGTAACCTTGGGGAAGTCACGTAACCCCAATTGCTCTGCCTTCCCCCTCCAAAAAGACAAAAAAAATGGAGACTGATTAGAGAGGTCAGTACTATATTGGGCAAGAAAGGAATTCCATCTCTTCAAATGTTAGCACCCTCAGGCTGCCATGTCAATTACAGGCAGTTAATACCGGATCCACCTTTCTCTCATTGTTAGTCTGTCAGTGGGGTTATTTTCAAATTTCTAATTTCCAGGGATTCCTGCTTTGCCTACATTTCCCCCAGTTCTCGTACTCCAATTAGCCCCTGTTAACTCAGTATTCTAACAGCTAGTCACATCTGTGGGTCAAATGGCCAAGTCTATGGGGACCATACAAGGCAGCTAGAGTGATAAGTCAGGAGATGATGGATGATTAGAATCATTATCAACTGATACTACACAGATTTGTCAAGGCAATAATTCGGGAAGCAAAAGCAATCATGTGGCATTAGGGTTGACAGTTTCATTACTATACCTCTTCCCAGCAATTTGTCTGGGCTTCTGCCTTGTTTGTTTCTAATGCCAGCGGACAAGAGTATTAAAAAAAATGTAATCCTTTCCCCTCTTGAATTTTCATGCTTTGAAGTAAGTGGTCCTCTACAGGAGCCTAGGACCAAAAATCTGACCTCTAGTGATGAAGCCTTCACCTGCCGACATCAGTCTATCATCCAGCTGTTCTCTGCTCTTTCCTCCGGTAGCAGAGAAACATCTGTAGGGCAGTGACCCATAGCCCTGTCCTTCCCCTCCCATGATGACATGGTTTCCCAAAACAGACAAACAGGTGCATACCATAAATCCAAGTGAGGCATGGTGTTGATACATAGCTTGGCTCACCCTTTTCCTGTTCATGGTGGATGCCAGAGCATTAGGCACAGAGCATTCAATTAAATGAGATGAGAGCTCAGATGTTTCACTAAGCATCCTGTCCTTCATCACAAACAACATTATTTCCAGCCTGGCTGCTAAAAGTATGTCCTTTGAAACACATACTAAGCCAAAGAAGGAAGGGTGAGATGACTAGTAGCAGGAGTATATAATGGGATATTGGGGTTTTATTCCCCAAGAGGGAAGAATCCTATTATAAAAAAAAAGTATGTGAAAAGGGAGAACATCCACGCAAGCAAAGAACACTGCGATATGTAACCCCAGTTTTAATTTGGGGATTGTTTTTACCTCTAGTTTCACTCACACTTTCTATGAAATGAGGAATGTCAGTCCTATGAGGAGACTAAGCAGAAACAGAAAAAAAAAAATCAGTGGTTTTCTCTGAGTCACCCAGTGAGTCTGTGGCTGAGCCAGGATTAGATCTCACTGACTTCAGAACTCTGGGCCATTGCTTTTATCAACTACCTTCTAACAGCTAGCCTTCTGGGCTGAAAAACAAGGAACAGGAAGAAAATCAGCTTGAGAATGACAGCTTAATCATTGGAAAGAAAAACTCTAGCCCACTGGGACTGGGTCACAAACAAAGGACAGAAAAAGAAAGAGAAGGAAATGCTCAATCTCTAATGAAAATTTGCAAAAATAAACCACAGTGATAGAAGACTTCTCCCAATTTTAATGTGGTGGGTAGGGAAGTAATTCTCTCCTTTGTTTCCTATAATGTCAAAACCTTAAGGGCAGGAACATTTTAACTTAACTAAATTTTATTTCTCCTCCCTGTGCCTAATCTGGTTATATACTTAAAGGAGCTTAGCAAACATTTGTGGATTTCTTCATTGACCCTGAAACCAAAAGGATCTTGGTTGCAGATTTGCCAGTAAAATTATGTGTTCCCATTGAAATCTAATATTTTTTCCCTGAGATTACAGAATGTCTCATTCGTGAAACCAGCTACAGACATCACCTGAATTCCTGTTTATTGTCTATGCCTCACTATTCGATGGGTACTTACCATGACTGTCTTGCACTGGAAGTGATTTTATTTTGTGTATTATGTCTTCCTCCCTTAAGTAGATTATAATTTTGAGGGAGACTTTAACATAGCACCTTGCATATCAAACAAGCATCTATTCATTGCCATTGTAATTTCTTAAGTGTATATTATATAGATTGGGGGCAGCTGGGTGGCACAGTGGATAAAGTACCAAGCCTGAAGCCAGGGATACTCATTGTTCTGACTTCAAATCTGACCTCAGACACTTACTAGCTGTGTGACCCTAAACAAGTCACTTAATCCTGTTTGTCTCAGTGTCCTCATCTGTAAAATGAGCTGGAGAAGGAAATGACAAACCACTCCAGTATCTCTGCAAAAAAACCCCAAATAGAATTACAGAGTCAGACATGAATGAAATGATTGAACAACAAAAAATTTAGATTAGAAGCTCCTTGTGCGAAGGACTGTCTTTTGCCTCTTTTTTTGTCCTGGGCTTAGCACAGTGCCTGACATTTAGTAGGCACTTAATAAAAGCTTATTAACTGGCTGCCTACTATGTTCCAGGTACCAAATAGATATTGGGGATACAAAGACTAAAGTAAAATAGTCCCTGTCCTCAGGGGACTCATGTTCTAGTGGGGAGAAAACAAGTGTATATACAAAATTAATTACGTACAAAATGCATATAAGATGAGGCAGCTAGGTGGTGCAGTGAGTAGAGCACTGGCCCTGGAGTCAGGAGGACTTGTGTTCAGATCAGCCTCAGACACTTCACACACACACACACACACAAAACTAGCCATGTGACCTTGGGCAAGTCACTTAACCCCAATTGCTCTACCCTCCCCCCTCCAAAAAAAGCAAAAAAAAAAAAATGCATATAAGGTAATTTGTGGAGGAATACACTAGCTGACAGGGGTGAGGAACCTGCAGCCTCCAGGCTGTATGTGGCCCTCTAGGTCCTTGGGTATAACCTTTAGACTGAGTCCAAGTTTTACAAAACAAATTCTTTTATTAAGGGGATTTGTTCTGTGAAGTTTGGATTCAGTCAAAGGGCCTCAAGTGAGTATCTAGAAGGCCACAATTGACCTCAAGGCCACAGGTTCCTCACCCCTGCACTAGCAGCTTTGGGGATGAGGAAAGATTTCATGTCAAAGCTGACATGTAAGTAGAAGCTCAAAGAAAAATAGGGATTCAAAGAGTAAGTGAGAAGGTTATGCATCCAGGCAAAGGGTCAGTCAATAGAATAGCACAAAGGAGTGAGCTGGAGTGCTTTTGATAAAAACTAGTAAGAATGTCATTTTGCATGAAGGCAAATACATATTATAAAGCTGGAAAGTGCATGACCATAGGAGATATTGTGCCCAGGTTGTAAAGGCTTCCAATATTGAACAGAAGAGTTTATATTTGATCTGAGAGATAACAGGCAGATGCAGATGTTTACTGAGCAGGAAAGTGACGTGACCAGACCTGCAATTTAGTAAAATCACTTTAAAATCACTCCACAATTTGTGTGGAGAACAGATTGGAGTTGGGAGAAACTAAGGCCCCTGAAGTAGGCTGGTGTGGCTATGTGAATAGTGAAGAGAATGGAGGAGGGAGGGAAGGAAGGTAAGAAGTGTTGTGGAGGTAGAAATAAGGATTGTCCACTGATCATGTGAGGTGTCCTGAGCTAGGCCTTGGTCCTCCATGCCATTCTTTGAGAAGAAAATATATGATAACTGCTAGGTGCTGTAATGTGGAGAGATCAGTCAGTTCTATATTTCAGTAAACAGAGTTATAGTAATTCTTTTTTTTTTTTTTTACCACTGTACATGCCAGTTCCCACTCTTCAACACTGGGCTGAATTATTGTTGGAAGCCAATCTATTGTCCAGTGCCCATGGGGTCCATATCTCTGCCCACTAGCAGCCAAGTGCTGCTTCAAGAGTCTGTCTGCCTCTCTGCCTGATTAGAAGTAGTCTGAGGAGTCAGAGTCTGAGGAGTCTGTTTTCAACTGAGCACGATTTGTGTGGTTACTTCCTCAAAGGGAGGTTCAGGGAGGAACTTGAAAATCATTTCATGGAGGTGTTCCCAAGCATGTTAAGAAGGCTACGGGGTCAAAGGCAGATGATCAATCAACAAAGGAAACCATGAAGGAAAGGTCACACAGTTAGGTGGAGAATCAGGAAAACCTTGAGAAGAGAGAATATCCAGGAACAGGGGGTGTGCAAAAGTGTGGAATGCTGCAGGGAAGTCAAGGATGAGGACTAAGAAAAGGTCATTAAATTTGGCACTTAAAATATCATTGGTAACTCAGAAGAAAGCAGTTTCAGCTGAGTAAGGAGAGTGGAAATTGGATTGCAAAGGGCTGATAAGGGAGTAAGAGGAGAGGAAGTAGAGGCAATGAATATAGGTAGTTTTTCTAGGAGTTTGAGAAAGAGAAGAGAAACAAAAATGGAAAGTTTGTGAGGATGGGAGGGTCTAGTGAGGGTTTCTTTTTTTTTAAGAATAAGGGATACTTGGGGTGGCTAGGTGGTGAAGTGAATAGATCATGGGCCATGGAGTCAGGAGGACCTGAGTTCAAATCAGCTTCAGACACTTAACACAAAAACTAGCTATGTGACCTTGGGCAAGCCACTTAACTCCAATTGCCTTACCCTCCCTCCTCCAAAAAGCAAGCAAAAAAAAAAGAGAATAGGGGATACTTGCATATATTTATAGACAGATAGGGAGGAAAGAGTTAGGGAACTATTAAAAATTAGGAAGAAAGGGAGATGATCAGGGGAACAACCTGCTGGAGAAAAGTGGGAGGTGATGAGAACAAAGGTACATGGAGAAAACTTGGTCTTGTTAAGGAAAAAAGATACCTCTTCATAAGATTCTGGAATAAAGAAGAGAAAACAGGGGATGATAGGCAACTAGATGGCTCAGGATAGGGCACTGTACCTGGAGTCAGGAAGACCAAAGTTCAAATCCAGCCTTAGACAATTAATAGCTATGTGCCCTGGGCAATTCACTCTCTTTGCCTTAATCCACTGGAGAAGGAAATGGCAAACCACTCCGGTATCTTAGCCAAAAAATCCATGGACAGTATGGTTCATGGGATCATGAAGAGTCATATATGACTTACTAACTGAACAACAAAAACAATCAGTGATTTTGAGATGCAGAAACAAGGAAGAAAGATCTTATGGAGAATGACCTCAATTTTCTTGGCAAAGTATGAAACAAGGTTTTCATCTATAAGGATCCTTGACACAAGGACTAGAAAGCATGACCAGGAATGTAGTGTCATATGGAGGAAGTTGAGTCTTTTTGAGAGTCAAAAGATGGAAGGAACATGAGAAGAAGAGGTTTAAAATGAAGAGAATTTTGTCAATTATGGAACAGGAATTCAAAAGGGACCAGTAGAAAAGACAAGAGGACCTGGAATAGATATTGGCAAAGTAGGGTTTAGTTGAATGAGGGCAAGAGAATGGGCAATGGGACCAGGAGAAAAGGGTGGTTTTCTTTTTTTTTTCTTTTTGGAGGGCAATTGGGGTTAAGTGACTTGCCCAGGGTCACACAGCTAGGTTTTTTTTTTTTGGCATGTGTGTCTGAGGCTGGATTTGAACTCAGGTCCTCCTGACTCCAGGGCCAGTGCTCTATTCACTGCACCACCTAGCCACCCTGGTGGTTTTCTTTTAAACAGTCAGGGACTCAGTATCTCTAGAATTAGGAGAATAATAGGTAGTATGTTTTCTCACCACAGGAGAAGAATCCAAGAAGAATCATAATAGATTAGAGCAGCCCTGCTAATATTGTCAGGTGAATAGAATATTCTCTGTATTGGCAGCCCCACTGGAAGGTCATGTAGGCATCAATGACTTTCTTGCACTTGAATTTCTCAAGTATGGACCATGCAAAATAGGTAATGGTAATAATAATACCAATGGCTAATGTTTACATAGCACTTTAAGTTTTGCAAAGCACTTTACAAATAACTCATTTGATTTTTCACAACCACCCTACAAGGCAGGCACTTTTAATATCCTTATCTTACAGATGAGAAAAGCAAGATAGACAGAAATTAAGTGACCCAAAGTCATACAGCTAGCAAGTGTCTGGGGTCACATCTGAACTCAGGTCTTAATGATTCCATGTCCAGTGCTCTATCCACTGGATTACCTAGCTTACTCTATAAATAATATATATTATAGGGAAAATAAGAAAATGTAAATAAAATGAAAAGATCTCTAATACTTTGATCTCTTAAGACTCCAAAAGTTTGTCTTAAAACCAAATTTCCTTTTCTTTTCAGGAGCAGCCCAGACAGTGAGAGACGAGGCCTAGGGTTGGGTAAAGGACTCTGAATTCTCTTTCTATCTTCACAACTGAGTTAGAACATTTCCTCTGGCAAGTTATTTAGCCTCTTGTGCTTTGGTTCCTGTTTGAAAAATGAGGACACAACCACTCATCACCAGGTAACATTTGCAAATTAGCTTAAGATAATTAAATGAACCATAGGTATGAGGCATTTCAATAATGACTAGAATCATTAGACAGAGCATGTTTCCCAAATGCTTGAGGATGATTAATAGAAAGAAAAAAAGAGGAAAATAGGAAAAATAATCAGGAAAACATTTCTGCCATCACAACTGACTCCCTTGGAATCTATGGGAGGCTTTCCACTCAAAAGCTGTGGTGTGACTTTCTTAGGTACAGTTTGCCTGCAGCCCTTTCCTTCACAAGTCTCTCAGAGGTCACCTGGGTCTGTATGATGGCAAGCACTCATTGCTGCCAATCAGTAGATGTAACACAGAGTGGAAGAGGGAGTTTAAAAGCCCAAACCAAGGGTAACCTATTACCTCCAATCATTTCTTGTCATTTCAGTGGAGTGTGGACAGATGGTGAGTGATAACATGCTCTAAAGCTTCCATCTTCCAGAAATAGAAATAGGGCAGAGGAATTTAGTCATACTGTCACCTTTATACTATAAAGAGGCATCATGGTATCATGAACAAAACACAGGATTGTTTTCATTAAGAGACCTGGGCTTGATTCCTGGATCTGTCATTGATTAGCTATGACACTGGCCAAATTATTTCATTTCCCTTTTTCTCATTTATAATATAGCATAGAGATAATAAAGGAGGTTGACCAACCTCTGATCATTTTGTTCTTCAATAAACTTGATAGAATTATGGGATTTTGGCTATTTGAGGAAGACTGCTAAGGGACACAGGGAACTTCAGGTTATGAGTCTCTAAAGTTATAGTCAGCTTCAACAAAGGAAAGTGTAGTAAGCAAGGGGTGGGGGTTTTTCCACATTCCTTTATTAATCAGCAACTATATCTTGCAGCAGACATTGATGACTGTAGGAGACATTATACCCAGCAATGGAGGCAAGGTGTGAAATATATACATACATACATACAAACATATAGATATAGATATTTTAAGAAAGTTCATGGTCACCTGGTTGAGAACCTCTCACCTCAGCTGATTCTATTCTATGCCTAACTACAGACAAGACAGTCACACTGATGCAGCACATGAGCTATTGATTTAGGAGGGCAAATCCCCAGAGTACCTTGAACCTAGGATAGGCATTCTTATCCCTGTCTTCCATCACCAGGTACTCCAAACTATGAGTGTAGGTCAATAGGATAACTCAGAGAGGTTCTATCCTGCTTTTTTTTGGGGGGGGAGGAGGAGGTAGGTACTATATGCTTCAAAAAAGTTGTTGTGAAGAGAAAATGAGAATATGATTATAAAGTGTTTAGTGGTCCTAAAAAATAGGGGTGTGCTGGAGCTAGTTTGCTATTAAATTTTCAGTTGACCATTTACACCTTGGAATTCAGCAAATGCTATAGTTCAGGACTTGATTTATTATTTTGTTAATTGAAAAAAGTAACAGAGAAAATGTTAACAATGAAGAATCAATTTTAAATTGCGACAATTTTGAATTTTCAGAAAGCTGGTTGTTAAATATTTAAACACATTCCTGCCTAAAAAGTTATATAAATTAGTATTATTTTACCTGGAGGAAATAACAGCTTACAGTGTTGATCAAGTGCAATGTACCTCTTGACAAGTCATCTCTGAGCTTTAGCTTTCCTAATCTGTAAAATGGGGATAATAATATTAACTTGTCTTATAGGGCTTTAGTGAAGATTAATGTACCTGCATTTGTGTGTAAAATGATTTGAAAATCTTGAAACATACTGAAAGAGATCCCAAAATGAAAACTCCCAGGAATATTATAGCCAAATTTCAGAGTTCACAGGTCAAAGAGAAAATATTGCAAGCAGCCAGAAATGATTCCAATATCATAGAGGCACAGTCAGGATAACACAAGATTTAGTAGCTTCTACATCAAAGAATCTAAGGGGCTGGAATATTATATTCTGAAGCACAAAAGAAGTAAGATTACAACCAAGATTCACCTATCTGGCAAAATGGAGTACAATTCTTCAGGGAGGAAAATTGATATTTAAGGAAATAAAGGACTTTCAAGCATCCCTGATGAAAAGACCAGAGCTCAATAGAAAATCTGACTTTCAAATATAAGACTCAAGAGAAGCAAAAAAAGTAAACATGAAAGAGAAATCATCAGAGATTCAAAAAGGTTAAACTATTTGCATTCCCACATGTAAAGATAATACTTGTAACTCCTAAGAACTTCACCATTTGGGGGACTAATAGGAGTGTGCATAAACAAAGGGCATGGGAGTGAGTTGACTGTGATAGGATGATTCAAAAAAGCAAAATTAAAGGATGAGAAAGAGGGATGTACTGGAATAAGTGGGAAGGAAGAGGTAGAATGGGGCAAATTATCTTACATAAGAGAGACATGAAAGGAAGAGGGGAGGAGAAAATGGAGGGTGGGTGGGCAATGCTTGAACCTTACTCTTATCAGAATTGGTTCAAAGAAGAAATAATATGCACACTAAGTTGGATATAAAAATCTGTCATAACCTAGAGGAAATTGGGAGGGAAAGGGAAATATTAGAAGAAGGCAGGGGTGAAAGAAAAGAGGGTGGATTGGGGGAGTCAATGAACAGAAGCAAAATACTTCTGAGGAGGGACAGGGTGAAAAAAGCGAGAAGGATAAACCAGAGGGAAAAAACAGGATGGAAGGAAATACACAGTTAGTAATTATAACTGTGAATGTAAATGGGATGAACTCATCCATAAAAAGGAAGTGGATAGCAGAGTGGGTTAAAGACCAGAATCTGACAATATGCGTTTACAAGAAACAGACTTGAAGCAGAAAGACACACAAAGTAAAGATAAGAGGTTAAAGCAAAATCTATTATACTTCAGCTAAAGTAAAAAAAAAGAAAAAAAAAAACCTGGAACAGCAATCATGATCTAAGACAAAGCAAAACTAAGAACAGACAATTCAAAGAGATAAGGGAAACTATATTTTGCTAAAACATGCCATAGAGAGTAAAGAAATATCAATACTAAATATATATGCACCTAATGTATACTATCCAAATTCTTTTTTTTATTTGTTTATTTTTAGTTTTCATCATTCACTTCCGCAAGATTTTGAGCTACATATTTTCTCTGCCTCTTTCCCCTACCCTCCACCTCAATACAGCAAGCTCACTGAATACAACTTCCCCCAATCTGCTGTCTCTTATATCATCCCCAATTCGCCCTCTAACTTCCTAGTAGGGCAAGATGGATTTCTATACCCCAGTGCCTGTGTATCTTATTTTCCAGTTGCATGTAAAAAACAATTTTTTTAACATTTGTTTTTAAAACTTTGATTTCCAGATTCTTTCCATTCTTCCCTCCTCACCCACCCCCACTAGGAAGATAAGCAATTTAATCTAGGTTTTACATATATAGTTACACAAAATGTTTCCATAGTAGATATATTGTGAAAGACTATATTTCCTTCCATCCTATCCTGCCCCCACTTATTCTATTTTCTACTTTGTCCCTGTCCCTTTTCAAAAGTGTGTACTTCTAACTACCTTCTCTCCCAAGCTGACCTCCCTTTTATCACACACACCCCTTTATCCCCTTCCCCCCTACTTTCCTGTAGGGTAAAATACCCAATTGAGTGTGTATGTTATTCCCTCCTTAAGTCAAATTCATTGGAGTAAGGTTGACCCATTCCCTTTTCGCCTTCCTGTTCTTCCCCTCCATTGTAACAGTTTTCTCTTGCCCCTTTCATATAAGATAATTTATACTATTCTATCTCTCACTATCTCCTCTCATTATATTCCTGTAATAAGAATGTAAATTTTAAAGATCTTCCCTGCCCCTAGGCTAATGTGCACCTGAAACCTGGGGTGGGGGAGGCTTGTTTTTCAGTAGATACTTCTTGATTGGCCAGTGAGTCAATAAGGTTGTTACATTCTCTGAGCCAGGAGAAGGCTATATAAGCCCTGATGTGTAGCTTTGTTTTTGGGACTCACTTTGAGAAGTGTTCTGTGATTTGATCTGAATTCTGGGAAGCCGTTGTTGAGAGTCCCCCGGCTTTGAAAAACCCAGAATGTGGAAACCCAGATGTTGACTGGGTATGGATGTAATGGTTGGACAGTTTGGAAATCTGTCTACTTGATGTTTCTGTCTTGATAATTATGCCTGTATACTTTGAGGTTCAGGGTGCTGACCTTTTCTCCTGAACAAGGTAAACAATATATGTCTGACTGATTAAAGTAAGCTTGTTAACCCATTTTGAGTTGCTTTCCTTTAACAAAGCAGATCCAAGAACCTGTGGTAGCTGCAAACCCTGAGGACGCTTGGGGTGCTTGCCGCTACAATTCCTCTCACCTCTTAATTTTATTTTTTAGATATAATCCCTTCATATTCAACTCATCCTGTGCCCTGTGTCTATGTATACATGTACACATATATACACACACTCACATATTTATACACATATACACCCTCTTATAAAAACATATATATGTATGGGTACATATATATATATATATATATATATATATATATATATATATATGTGTGTGTGTGTGTATACACACACACACATTCCCTTGAACTATCCTTATACTGTGAAAAGTCTCATAAGTTACAATGATCATTTTTCCATGTAGGAATAAAAATAGTTCAACTTTAATAAGGTCCTTATAATTTCTTTTTCCTCTTTACCTTCTCATGCTTCTCTTGCTTCTTGTATTTGAAAGTCAAATTTTTTGTTCAGCTCTGTTTTATTCATCAAGAATACTTGAAAGTCCTCTATTTCATTGAATGACCATATTTCCCCTGAAGCCTTGTACTCAGTTTTACTGGGTAGGTGATTCTTGTTTTTAATCCTAGCTCCTTTGACCTCCAGAATATCATATTCCAAGCCCTTTGATCCCTTAATGTAGAAGCTGCTAGATCTTTTGTTATTGTTCCTGGCTGCTTGTAATATTTTCTCCTTGGCTTGGGAACTCTGGAATTTGGCTATAATATTCCTAGTTTTCTTTTTGGGACCTTTTTTCGAAAGGCGATAGGGACTTCTTTCAATTTCTATTTTGCCCTCTGATTCTAGAATATCAGGCAGTTTTCCTTGAGAATTTTTTGAAGGATGATTTTTAGGTTCTTTTTTTGATCATGGTTTTCAGGTAGTCCAATAATTTTTAAATTATCTCTCTGGAATCTATTTTCCAGGTCAGTGGGTTTTCCAATGAGACATTTCACATTGCCTTCTATTTTTTCATTTGTTTGGATCTATTTTATAGTATCTTGATTTCTCATAAAGTCATCAGCTTCCATTTGCTCCAATCTAATTTTGAAGTAATTATTCTTTTCAGTGAGATTTGAAATTCTTTTTCCATCTGGCCACGTCAGCTTTTTAACGCATTCTCTCCTCATTGGCTTTTTGGGCCTCTTTTGTCATTTGAGTTAGTCTATTTTTAAAGGTTTTTTTTCTTCAGTATTTTGGGGGGGTATCCTTTAGCAGGATGTTGATTTGCTTTTCATGATATTCTTGGATCATTCTCACTCCTCTTCCAAATTACTTGATTTTCAAAATCCTTCTTGAGCTCCTCCATGGCCTGTAACCAATTCATATTTTTCTTGGAAGCTTTTGATGCAGGAGTTTTGTCTTTGTTGTCTTCTTCTGGTTCCATATTTTGATCCTTTTTGTCCCCCCAAAAGGATTCTATGGTCTGATTGCACTTCCTCTACTTGCTCATCTTGCCAGCCAAATACTTGACTTTTGAGCTCTTTGACATGGTAGAATTCTGCTTCCAGAGTGGAGAACTTTGTCCCAAATTGCTTGGGTTTTTCAAATGTGGTCAGAGGTCTGAGGAGGGTGCCCTCTCTATAGCTACCACAAGCTCTGGCACACTGGCATTTCTCACCCCAGGATCACCACCCAAGACAGCAACCCAGATCCAAGTAAGTCAAAGCAGGAGTGATTAGCCTCTGAATGGTTGCTTGTTCCCCCTACAATCTGCAGGCAAGGAGCTTCTGGGGCAGCCAAGCAGCAGCACCTGTAGCCCCCAGGCCTCCAGTCACCTTTTATCCCATCAGCAGGGATTGGACCATGCTCTTCCATCACCCAGTTACAACAAAGTTGCCCTCTGACCTCTTACTTTCTCTTTGGCATTTATGGGTTGAGGAGTCTGGAAAATGCCACAGCTGCTGGTGATTCACTCTCCTGAAGTCTGCTCTGGCCAGTCTGGGCCACTGATTGGGGCCACACCAGGCTAAGTTTCAGCTCACATGGGACTGTGGTCAACTCCCAGCTTGGAGTAATAGACCCTACCTGCCTTCAGCAGATTTGTTTCTCTCTGTCACTTTTTGGTTTCTGTAGTGCTAAAATTTGTATAGAGTCATATTTTACAGGTTTTGGAGGTGGTTGTGGCAGAAGATCATAGAATTTCCTGCTTCTACTCTGTTATCTTGGCTCTGCTTACTATCCAGATTCTTAAAGGAAAAGTTAAAGGAGTTACCGGAAGAAAAAGAGAATAAAACTATGCTAGTGGGAGACCTTAACATTCTCTCAGAACTAGGTAAGTCTAACTACAAAATGAACAAGAAAGAGGTTACAGAGATGAATAGAATTTTAGAATTTGGAACTCAAAATTCTAAAAAAAAAAGTTAAAAATTGTTTTTACATGTAATTTGAAAATATAAAATATTATTTAAAAAGAAAATATTAAAGCATGATATAAACATCAGCTATTTTTAAGGAGAGTTGGAGAAGAGGAAAGATAATTCAGGGTCAAAATATTAAACCAGCCCAACATGTAAGGACTTCTAGAGAACAGTCTTCCTCATTTATTGGCTGGCTGCACCACTCTGCAACATCTCTAACTTCTCCACTATGCAAGCAAGAATCTCCTTATTGAGAAAATCTCATCAACCCACAAGATGATTTCTACCTTGATACTCTACTTCATTGAAGAGTAGAGCCTTGAATGTCAAAACATTCATTTAAGAAGGAAGTTCAGCTTAGGGTATCTCCTCATTTCTTTTTTTTTTATCAAATGCTTTATTAACTTCTAGTTTGCATCATTCATTTCCACAAGATTTTGAGTTACAAATTTTCTCCCTGTTTTTCCCTTACACATCACCCCAAAATAGCAATCCCACTGGACATCCCCTCCTCAAATCTGCTCTCTCCCATATCTTCTCCCCTACACTCTCCAACTTTCCAGTAGGGCACGGTGGATCTCTATGCCCCAATGACTGTATATCTTATTTCCCAGTTACATGTAAAATAATATTAATAATAGTATATATATATATATATGTATATATATAAATAAATAATATTTTATTTTAAAACTTTGAATTCCAGATTCACTCCCTTCCTCCCTTGTCACCCACCCTTACTGGGAAGATAAGCAGTTTAGTATAGGTTGTACATGTGTAGCTACACAAAACATTTCCAGAGTGGATATATTGTAAAAGGCTAACTATATTTCCCTCCCTCCTATCCCACCTCCCATTTGTTCTATTCTCTACTTTGATCCTGTCCCTTTTCAAAAGCGGGTGCTTCCAACTTCCCTCCCCCCCAGCCTGCCCTCCCTTCCATCATCCCCCCTCTTGTCTCCTTCCCCCCTACTCTCTCCCCCCTAGTGTTAGATACCCTATTTAGTGTGTGTCATTCCCTCCCTAAGCCAAATTCAATGAGAGTAAGTTTGACCCATTCCCTTTTGCCTTCCTGTTCTTCCCCTCCATTGTACCCATCTTCCCTTCCCTCTTCTATATGAGATAGTTTACCCCATTCTGTCTCTCCCCATCTCCTCTCATTATATTCCTTTCTCACCTCTTAATTTCACCTTTTAAGTATCATCCTTTTCCATTAAATTGGTCCTGTGCCCTCTATCTATGTATATCTGTACACATATATACACACATTCACATGTGTATTCATATGCCCATATACCCTCCTATATAGACATATATATGTATGTGTATATATATGTATGTGTATATACATGTATATATACATACATATATGTACATATATATATATGCACACACATTTCTATTCCCTTTATCTATTCTCATACTGAGAAAAGTTTCATAAGTTACAATCGTTTTTCCATGTAGGGATGTAAATAGTTCAACTTTGATAAGTTCCTTATGATTTCTTTTCCCTGTTTACCTTCTCATGCTTCTCTTGCTTCTTATATCTGAATGTCAAATTTTCTATTCAACTCTGGTTTTTTCATCAAGAATGCTTGAAAGTCCTCTATTCCACCGAATGACCATATTTTCCCCTGAAACATGATACTCAGTTTTGCTGGGTAGCATTTGCTGGGTAGTTTGGTTTTAATCCCAGCTCCTTTGACCTCTGGAATATTATATTCCAAGCCCTTTCAATGTCTCAGTGTAGAAGCTGCCAGATCCTGTGTTATCCTGATTCTTTTTCCACAATATTCAAATTGTTTCTTCCTGGCTGTTTGTAATATTTTCTCCTTGATCTGGGAATTCCAGAACCTGGCTATAATATTCCTAGGAGTTTTCTTTTGGGGATCTTTTTCAGGAGGTGATTGGTAGATTCTTTCAACCTCTATTTTTCCCTCTTGTCTAAAACATCACAGAAATTTTCCTTGAGAATTTCTTGAAGAATGATTTCTAGGTTCTTTTTTTGATCATGGCTTTCAGGTAGTCCAATAATTTTTAAATTATCTCTCCTGGATCTATTTTCCAGGTCAGTGGTTTGTCCAATGAGATATTTCACATTGCCTTCTATTTTTTTCATTTGTTTGGCTCTGTTTAATAGTATCTTGATTTCTCATAAAGTCACTACCTTCAATTTGCTCCAATCTAATTCTGAAGCAATGATTCTCCTCAGTGAGCTTTTGAGATTCTTTTTTCCATCTAGAAAATTTGGCTTTTTAGGGCATTCTTCTCCTCATTGCCTTTTTGAGCCTCTTTTGTCATTTGAATTAGTATATTTTTTAAGGTATTATTTTCTTCAGTCAAGTTGTTGACTCTCATTTCATAATTTTCTTGCATCAGTCTCATTTCTCTTCCCAATTTTTCCTCCACTTCTCTTATTTGCTTTTCAAAATCCTTCTTAAGGTCCTCTATGGCCTGTAACAAGCTCATATTTTGGCCGCATGGCTACTGCCTCAGCTGCTTCTCACCCTGGGGGCAAAGGACGACTGCACTCAGGAAGAACTGGATCCCAAATCCACACTGCACTGACTTCTCACTTTTTCCTTAGCATCTATGTGTTGATAATTTTGGAAATTGCCACAGCTGCTGGTGATCTGAAGTCCCTCCAGCCTGCAGCTGGTTGGGTTGCCCTGAGGCTAAAATAAAACTTCATGCTTGTGCGTGGCTGGGCTAGGCATCCAGAGCGTTGTGCTGGCCACTCCCTGCCAGCGTGCCAGGCTGTCCTCAGTGGGAGGTTTGCTTCTCTTTGTCATTTTGTGGGTTCTGTAGCTCCCAAGTTTGCTCAGAGTCACTTTTTACATGACTTGGAGGAGGTGGGAGCAAGAGCCATGTGGAAGTACTGTTTCTACTCTGCCATCTATACTCCACTCCCCTGTATCTCCTCATTTCTAACATGGCTGTACTACCCTGGGACATCTGGCACTTCTGCCTGCTAGTCATACACCTTCACCTATACCATTTTCAACTTCCTTTTCTGTGTTGCCCCC
>NW_027187345.1:14765474-14818853 GCF_028583685.1 Petaurus breviceps papuanus
GAGAGAGAGAGAGAGAGAGAGAGAGAGAGAGAGAGAGAGAGAGAGAAAGTACAAAGAAAACATCTTTTGGGGCGGTGGCTAGGTGTTACAGTGAATAGAGCACTGGCCCTGGAGTCAGGAGGACCTGAGTTAAAATCCGACTTCGGACACTTGACACATTTACTAGCCGCTTTGGGCAAGTCACTTAACCCCAATTGTCCTCAAAAAAAAAAAAAAGCAAACATCTTTTGTTAGAACTTAGACTCTTGAATAACTCCTAACTCAGAAGCTGGTCTGACTCATCTGAAGACTGCATATATTGGTATAGACAGCAGTATGCTGGAATCATCTCTAACTAGAGCTGATATGTTAAACTGGTGAGTGAGAGTTACTTCGTAAATTTTCAGTGGGAACAGTCACACCTCTGAAATTGACAATAGCTATAAATTAGGGCTTGCTGTATTGTTTTGTTGATTGTCTACACACACACACACACACACACACACACACTAATAATGCAGATTAAACTCAAAAGTGCATGCATACACATTTTTTCCCAGGGAGCCCAGCTGTTAAATATTACCTTCATACCCCTGTATTGCTCTATAACCATTCTTTGTACTCAGTAGGAGTGCAATGGAAGGCACAGAGAACTAAGTAAGCACTGGACTGAAGACCAAGTGACAGGAGGCTAGAAATAGTAATAACAAAAACTGATATTGATATAGCACTTTAAGGTCTGCAAAGTACTTTACATCATTGTCTCATTTAAATCTCACAATACCCCCTGGGTGTATCTCTTCCCTTTTTACCATGCTTTTCAATTTAGAGGCTTAAGGTGAGATGGTAAAAAAGCTGAATTTGTTCTAAGTATCTGTTGAGAAATCCAAAGCATAGTGGGTGAGGTCTGGGGAGCACAAAAGTTAACCTGGTCATCACAAAGAGCTAATTTAGGAACAGTTTAAAAACCTCAGATCTATTGACCACAAGATTTGACTTCCCCTAGGTTTAATCTGGACCATGATAGAGTTGACATTGATCCAGAATTATTGTTTCATGCTCTGTACCACTCTGTGTGGTTAACCACACAGCATTAACCTAGCAAGGACAGGCCTATACAATTCTGGCTTTATCACCTGGAGGCTCCATATTGGGAGTTTAGACCATCAGATTGAAGTATGCTTTCTGAAGTTTAGGCACGTCCAAATTCATAATTTCCCTAGAAACAAATTGACATTTTCCTCTTTCTTTATGGAAGCACAACTATCTTTCCTATACCACTCATGCAGACAGCTAATTAAATGAAACAAAAGCAACAGCAAACACTGAAAGTTTCATTAGGAGGCCCCCATGGATGATTCAAGTAATTATGTCTGTCAAGGGAAGATATTACAGTAGGAGTGTTATGTTCAGAGAGCACACGGTGTTATTAGTGTTATATTTTGGCAGTCGGAGACATGATAGCATCAGTTAATGTGCCACTGCCTACACAAAAATGAGGGAAGGATAAAACCTCCCCTGTCTGCCTTTGCCAAAGGAAATGAAATAAGATTGGAGAATGGCATGTCGGCAGCAAGAAAGTTAGAGAGTGAGATGGGGAATGGCCAGGGGACACTTTGAATTTCATCAGCTCTGCTCTTAATTTCATTTTATTCACTTGAACAATTCCTTTAACCGAGAACAAGAGAGAGAGTGGCAGCCTCTTGCCTTTGGGAAGGCCTTGCTTCAGGGCTCCATGTGCATCTCCTGCTTCCTGGGACAGACTCTAAGAGTTCAATCAGAAGGACGCGCACACACACACACCCCTCTATTAAAGATACTGAGAAACATGTAAATGAGCAAATTTTATAAATTAAAATCTGAGATAAGGTAATTTCATATCCTCCATGGAACAAAGAGAGGAAATTCTTAGACCCATTTGCTGATAAAATAAAGCCATTCCAGAAACACAATAAAAGGCAGGACTAGCTTTACATAAAGGTAAATATGAAATTATTGATGTAGTGTAATTTCAGTGGCAGATATGACCCTCCTGTGCCCAGAAAACACATCCCTACTTGCTTCCTCATGCAAAAACTTCTTTTAAAATAAATGAAAGTCTTGTAATGCAGTCAGTGATTGGGTTTTTAAAAGATATATTTTATTTTCCCCCCACCTACATGTAAAGATAATTTTTAACATTCATTTAAAATTTTTGTGTGTTCTAAATTCTCTCCCCTCACAACTTCCCCCTTTCCTAAGACAGCAAGTAATTTGATATAGATTATATATGTTCAATCATGCAAAACATATTACCATATTAGTCATGTTATGAAAGGAGACACAGACCCAAAGAAAAAAATGAAAAGAAACACAGAAAGTAAAAAATAGTATTTTTCTATCTGCATTTAGACTCCATCAGTTCTTCCTCTGGAGGTAGAGAGCATTTTTCATCATGATTCTTTGGCATTGTTTTGGCTGATTTTACTGCTGAAAATAGCTGTCCTTCATACTTGATCATAATAAAGCATTGCTGTTACTTTGTATAATCTTCTCCTGGTTTTTCTGCTCAGTTCTCTTTGTATCACTTCATATAAGTCTTTCAAAGTTTTTCTGAAACCAACCTATTCATCATTTCTTATAACACAGTAATATTCCATTACAATCATATACCACATCGTGTTCATTCATTTCCCAATTGATAGACATCATCTCAATGTCCAATTCTTTGCTATTACAAAAAGTTGCTAAAAATATTTCTGTACATATCCATTCCTCCTTTATTTTTATTTCTTTAGACTACAGACCTAAAAGTGGCATTACTGGATCAAAGGGTATGCACAGTTTTGTTGCCTTTGGACATAGTTTCAAATGACTCTCAAGAATGGTCGGATTAGTTCACAACTCCACCAACAGTGTACTAGAGTCCCAATTTTCCTACATCATCTCCAACATTTATAATTTTCCTTTTCTGTCATATTAGCCAAGTTGACAGGAGTAAGGTGGTAACTCACAGTTGTTTTAATTTATATTTCTCTAATCAATTGCGATTTAGTGCATTTTTTGATATGACTATAGATAGCTTTGATTTCTTTGTCTGACAATCCCCTGTTTAATATCCTTTGACCATTTATCAAATGAGGAATAACTTGTGTTCCTATACTTGCTATAAAATTTTTTCACTAGTTTTCTTGCTTTCCTTCTAATTTTGATTGCATTGGTTTTGTTCGTGCAAAACTTTTTTTTAATTTAATATAATTAAAACTGTCCATTTTATATTTAGTAATGCTTTCTATATATTATTTGGTCATAAATTCTTCCCTTTCCATTGACCTGGCATTTTCTTGCTCTCCTAATTTGCTTATGGTATCACCCTTTATGTTTAAATCACATATCCATTTTTATCTTGTCTTGGTATACAGCGTAAGATGTTGGTCTATATCTGTTTTCCTAACAGTTTTTGTCAAATACTGAGTTCTTGTCCCAAAAACTTGGGGTTTGGGTTTAAATGATAGTGTTTTAAAATGAAAATATATCTGAGAGAAAGAATATGGAATTAAATTCATATGAAGTTATAACCAAAGGTGTGTTGTTGCCAGCTTCTACCAGCAGAGCTGGTTGTTAAACATTCAGTGTAAGTATTTACACCAAAGAAATCATCAAATGCTACAAGACAGGGCTTAGTTTATTGTTTTGTTGATTGTCCAGACTTTAAAAAGCAATAAATAAAATGTTAACAGTGACTATTAAACTTAAAAGTATGTTCTTTTGGGACAGCTGGTTTCCAAACATTTACCAACACAGCCCTGGATATAACTGAAGCCTCCTCCAGCAAGCACCTTGCCTCCATGGTTATGTCTTTTCACTCATTCCCATCCATTTACTCCATTCCTAAGACCACAAACCATGATCAAATCAACTTTGCCATTCATGGATAAGGTATATCATTCTACTCTCCCTATTCACCATTCCTACAATTTTGTGGACCAAAGTGCCTTTCCCTGGTATCACTTTCCTATGTAATATACACACATGCATACATATATACACACACACATATACATACACACACACGCATATATATGCATACATATATATTCTCTCCAATTAAAATATAAGCACTGTGGGCAGGGATTATCTTTAACTTTGTTATTGTTTTATTTTGTTTTTATTTCTATAGCTTTGCATGATGCTTATAGCAAATAGTAAGCTCTTAATAAATGACTTTTCATCCATTTATTTAGAATAAGAAGAGTGATGGGTTTTTGTTTTATATCTTAAGAATTTGTTAATGCGTGTTTATAAGTCCTTTTAAACATTTTTTTTCTGTGATGGAAAAAATAGCTATCCTCTACCCAAAAGCTTTGTATAATTCAATCTATCCAATCTGATAAATATTAGAAGTACCTACACCTGCCTGTCACCATACTAAGCACTGTGGATACAATTAATCAAAATAGACAGTTCCTAACCTCAAAAAACATTTGACCTAAATGGAGAGACAATACTCTAAAGGGGGCAGGAAAGGGGCAGGAGTGAGACACCAGGTAGTATCTAGCACCAGGGCATCTTCCCAGTAATTGAAATCAGGCAGGGCAGCAGATGCAAAATGGAGAGCATATAGTATGTAGTGAAGAGCTTTCTAGAAGCCACTCACTCCTAATCCCTTTTGGAGAGACCCTAGACAGCAATTATACCTAAGTTTTGTTCAAGAAAAATTCCCCAAAGTCTGGGGTAGAACCAGAAAGTGTAAGAAAGATCAAACTCCTCTCTTTTAGGGGTCAAGGAAGAAGGAAGGAAATAAGCAGTTAATAAGTGCCTATTCAAAGTGAATATACCAGACTCCATTCTGAGAGCTTTACAAATATCCTAAGATTTAAAACAAGCCATTCCCCTGGGTTGTTGGTGATACCTTTATCAAGGCATGAAGTGTGATATTAACACTTGCAAGAAAATTTCTGGTTGAAGGGGGGGCCTTTAAGATAGCACTTTGTTCTACTAAGACAAATGGTTCACACATTAAACAGCAAGATCTTTTATTGCTACTTCCTTCAGTCTCCTGAGAAACTATAAAGCTAAGACACAATTTCAATTGATTTGAAATTGAAATCCAGAACAAGGAGATAGTGAAAAAGCATCTACCTGTTCTTGGAGAGTTCAAATCACTAAACCCAATACCCAAGGTATTAAAAAACCTGGAAAATATGATTATTGATCCACTTTCAGTGATCTTTAACTTTGAGAATGAGACAAGTTTCACCATATTACTGATGAAGTCCAAAAGTCCTCATTTTTTAAAAAAAAAAGGAAGAAAGATCAGTCTGCAAAGTGAATATTCAAGAACTTGACTTTGATTACAAGAAAAATGTTAAAATATATTATTAAAGAGATGGCTATGAAGCATCTCAAAACAGAAGTGATTCGCCTCTTCTTCCTCCAAAAGAGAATAAATAAAATTCTTTCCCCCTTCCTCTTCTCTTCTCATCCTTCTACTTCATTCACCTCTCAAAAAAAGGAAAATGTAAAAAAAAACAGAAATTATGATCACAAAGGAAAAGTTAGCTTCATCAAATAAAAGTACTCTGACCAGAACACCTTGACTAGCAAATACACTAGGCAAATACACACTTGGGTGATTGTGACCCCAGGGAATTTAAAATCCCTTACCTTGAGTCTAAGGGTCCTAGAGAGAGAAATCACCAGTAAAAGCAATCAAAACCTGGGAAACCAATCTAGGATGTCAGGGTAAGAGTATTAAAGAGGTTCCCTACAGAACACAGCACTCTTCTCACTATGCCACCCTCTCCATGCCCTGATCTCTTGTTCACTTTCACACACTCACACACACACACACACACACACACACACACACACACACACACATATACACAGGCAAAGCACATGGGAAAAAAAGAAGAAAAAACTTTACCACACCCAAACACAAGACAAAAAGAAAAGCATCATAACCATGAATGCTATGAATCAGTTAAGAAGAAACAATGGAGATGAAAATCAAAATATACAAGATATCCTACCGATGACTTTGGGTAAATGGCCCACTCAAAGAAGTTAAAAATTAGCTTGCTAAATGCTAAGAGATTTAAAAAATCCAAATAAAAAGTAATATGAAGTAAAATATCACATAAGGCCACCAGTTGAGGACTGGAAGATGCTAAGGAAAAAAAAGTCAGGAAATAATGAAGAAAAATACTAATAGGAAGAATATAATAGAAAACTTCTTTTTAATCTCAGAAACAACAAACAGCAACTCGCTAGAGAAGATGAAATCACAAATAAAGCAAAGAAGCTGGAAATGTAGACTCTAAATTTACTAAATTATTCAAACAAATGTAAGAGTACCTAGCTCCAAGTGACAAACCAAGATTATGTCAGAGCAATCTATAACATTACTGAAGTTCCAGAGAACTTGGAAAAAGAAAATAATTTAGGCACCATATTTCAGAAAATTCCCTAGAACTGGGGAAAACAACCTGTGAAATGCAATAATAAAGAATCCATTGGACATCTGCAAGGAAGAAGCAAATTGAATTCCAAAACTACAATATGGGAAAATATAGTACAATCTCCCAGACATACAGAAACTACTTATTAAGGGACATTAATATCATAGCTAAACTTTCAGAAAGATCAGAAAAAAAACATATAAACCAGAAAAAAATTTATAAAATTAAGAAGCACATAAAATGGATCCAGAATTATACAACCAAAACTAAGTGAGAGTAAAAAAACTTCAGGATATTCAGATGATCACAAGAAATGGATATTTGAAAAAGGAACAGACTTTGAAAAGTTAGAATTTCCACTTCAAGGAATGTGTGAACAACAAATAAGTCTCCTAGCCAAAAGGATAAATATTTTAAATGTGATGAAAAACAGTTACCAACAAGCTGCAAGAATCTTCAAAGTATTGTATCGGGTAAATCATTAAAGATTTTAGACAGGTGTTTCAAATAAACAGCAAAGGAAGAAAAGGAAAAGATCCAAGAAAGAAAAGTGAGTGGAGCATAATCCTACATCAAAGCTACTGTCTTTGATAAATGGGAAGTCCAAATGAAAGTTACCTAAATAGCTAATAATTTAAAATGAGAATTTTGTTTAGGGTATGTTTGGGTTGATAGTAGAAACCTTGCAAATATAAGAGTATATATAAACTTAGAATAAATGAAGGAAAAATGAATGCAAATTGATTGAAAACTGAAATAAGCTCCAAAAATCACAGAATATACTAAGAAGCAAAATCCACCAATATTCTACTTATGGGCAGCACATCAAATGTAGCAAGATTTAAAAGATTGGTCTATGCTGGGAAGATCCAAATTATTTGAAGTAGAGTGAAATTGGAAGAACCAAGAGAATAATGTGCCCAGCTACTATAACAATGTTTTTAAAAATCAAAACCCAATCTTTGGTTAACTGCGATGACCAGTCAACCCTGGAGAACAGATGATGAAACACACTCTTCTTGTTGGAGGAGAGATAGAAGACCACAGGAATTGAATACTGGTTTTGTTTTCAATGTAGCCATTGGGTTGGCTGTTCCTACTAGACTGTATTTTCTCAGTTACAAATGTAAGATACTGTTATTTGAAGGTAGGGCTTCTTCATGTAAAGCCATTTAATGCAGAAAGAGGCAGGAAAGGGAACTTTTGAATAAAGTAAAAGAATTAAATCAACTGCAAAAGAAGTATGATATTGTATCTTTCATAGATGAGAAGTTTGGTACAAGAATAGGAAAAAACCTGTTTAATATAAATTACTAAAAATGTATGTTTGTAAAGAAATAGTATTTAGTTGGGATTTGAGGAGCTTGGAAGGGATAATGAACTGTGGTATAAATATAAAAGCTAAAATCACCTTGTAAAGTATAGAAGATGAGGCTTTATTTGTAGGAAAACAGTTCAATGGTTTAAAGGAGATGAGAAAGAACTTTTAAAAACTAAAGATGGATAATATGTGATTGTGAAGAAACAGTTTGAGAGAGAAAGGCATAAAGGGGGAGGCTTTGGTCTTGCTTTACTGTATGGGAATAGATACTGAGTCCTAATTACACACACCGTACTTTGATGAGCAAAAAGCTGGCTGGGCTAATATGCCTTGCTCAGAGCCAATCTGAGCTATTTTGCTATGGGGAGTTGGCTACAATCTTATTGGACCCTGAAGCTGAACAAATGGATGATTTTTTCAAGTTCTCTAGTTGAAAGGAAATTGTTAATCATTTCAATACTATGGCTCTTTTTCAATACCCTTTAAATGGTAAAGTTGAAAGAGCTTGTAAATTCTCTACCAGTTCAAGAGCAGAAGAGAAAAGGATTTGCCTAGCTGGAAAGTGGTGAGGACCAACAGACAAGCAGTTAGCAGAGATATAGTGCTGTGTGGTGCCAATGTTCCAAATGGACCAATGACATCAAAGTCACCAGTTAAAAATTTACTTGTTATTCTGAGTACATAGATTTTCCTCCCTCGAGTGCTTCCCTGCTAGATTTCTGTGTGTGCTCACTCTCTTCCAAGCTTATTACATGCATTTGTGGAACAATGTGACCCAGGTTTATGTGTAGAGGGCAACATATTTACTATTTCTGAATCTGCTCTAATACATAATTGCCTATTGTTTTATTGCTATTTATTTTGCTTTATTGTTAAGTAAATGGTCATGCTTAAGGCATAAGTGTCACCATTTTTAATGGCTGGTTTGTGTGAATGGTAGTCTACTAGCAGAGGCTCAAAGACTAAAATGGTGAGTGGAATAAGGAGCATATGACTATTCTCTCAACAGGTTTGTTTATCCACTATGATCCTGAGTAAATTTCAGTGCAACTGCAATGTGGTGGTTCTCTGGAAATTGAGACCTGGACAGTGTGAGGTCAAGTTAGAGCGATCAAAATCAAACTGGCCCAGAGAATGAGTAGATTCGTACCCTCCCATATGAGTGGCTGTGTAAGATATTACAGTGTGTGAGTATACCCTATACATTCATATACAAAAGAGAACAACATTTGACACTACTAACCTCCCCCACCTTCTCGATAATCAATCTCTCTTCTCTAAGTTTTCATAAAGCTGCTTAGTATTGGCTACTTGTATTCCTACCTGTTTCAACAATATGTCTCAGTTTATTTTTCAGGATTATCATCAATGTCCCTTCCCTATATGCAGATATCCCCTAAGATTCCATCTCCATCTCTGTCTCCTTTTCTCTTTCTCTCTCTTTGTCTATCTCCTCTCTTTCAGTGATCTCAGCAGCATCTATGACTTTGATCATCACCTTTATACAAATGACTGTCTAATCTACATATCCGGACCTCACTTTTCCTTTTGAACTCCATATCTATATCTCCCTCTGCCTGGTGAACATCTCCACATGAATCATAGACATCTCATATTAAATATTTCCAAAACTGAACTCGCCAGTTCTCCTAAACCTGCTTCTCTCTTCTAACTTCATTATTTCTATTAATGGGACTACCATCTTCCTAGTTGCTCAGACTCACAGTCTAGGAATCATCCTTCACTCTCGCTCATCCCAATGATATAAATAAATTCCTGACATAGATATGAAATGTTGCATCATAAAAAAAATTAGAGAAAATGGAAAAATAATTACCTATCAGATCCATGGATAGGAGAAAAGTTCATGGCCAAACTAGACATTGAAAAGATAAGATAAAATGGATAATTTTATTAAATAAAATTTAAAAGCTTCTGCACAAACAAATCTAATAAAGCCAGCATTAAAAGAAAACAATTAAATGTGGAAATCTTTTAGCAATTTTTCTCCAGTAGAGAATTAATGAAAAATCTCAATTCAAGATATATAAGGAATCAATTCAAACTTATCAGATAGACAGCCATTCTCTATAACAACTCTTCTTGTGGTGGAAAAGAACTTGAAACTGAGGGGATGTCCATCAATTGGGGAATGGCTGAACAAGTTGTGGGATATGAATATAATGGAATACTATTGTGCTATAAGAAATGATGATTGGGCAGATTTCAGAAAAACCTGGAAAGACTTACATGAACTGATGCTGAGTGAAGTGAGCAGAATCAGGAGAACATTGTACACAGTAACAGCCACACTGTGTAATGATCAACTTTGATAGACTTGGCTCTTTGCAGCAATACAGCGATCTAAGACAATTCCATAAGACTCATGATGGAAAATGCTATCCACATCCAGAGAAAGAACGATGGAGTTAGAATGCATATTGAAGCATACTATTTTCATTTTTTTGTGTTTGTTTTCTCATGGTTTTTCCCTTTTCTTCTGATTCTCTTTTCACAACATGTCTAATGTGAAAATATGTTTAATATAATTGTACATGTATAGCCTATATGAGATTGCTTGCTGTCTTAGGGAGGGGGGAGGAAGAAAAAAAATTTGAAACTCAAAATCTTATAAAAGTGAATGTTGAAAACTAAAATAAACAAATATATACATGCATATATATCTATATATTTTTATTTTGTTATTTTTTTGCTTTTTGGAGGGGGGAAGGTAGGGCAATTGGGATTAAGTAACTTGTGCAAGGTCACATGGCTAGTAAGTGTTAAGTATTTGAAACTGGATTTGAATGCAGGTCCTCCTGACTACAGGGCCAGTGCTCTATTCACTGTACCACCTAGCTGCCCCTATACATACATACATATGTGTGTATACATACACACACACACACACATATATAAGCCATTCTCTATTTTTATTTATTATATTTTATTTATTTATTTTTATATTTAAGTTGATAAAAGATCTAAGAATATGAACAAACAGTTCACCAGGGAAAACACAAAATTAAATAAATGCTTCAAATTACTGTTAATTAGAGAAACACAAGATACTGAGGTTCTGATTCACACTCATCACAGTGGCAAAGATGATAAAAAAAAAAAAAAAAGGAAAATGATAAATGCAGGGCCATGGAAAAACAGGCCCAGTGAAACACTATTGGTAGACCTGTGAATGGGTATGACCATTCTTGAAAACAATTAGAGAACAATCATACCTAAAAGATTACTAGACAAGGCATGCCCTTTGACCTAGCTATACCACTTCTAGGTCTATGCCCAAAAGTTGTGAAAGAGAAAAATGTCCTTTCTGTGCAGAAATATTTATAGCAGCTCTTTTCATGGTAACAAAAAATTTACCCCTTTCATTTTCTAGCCAGTCTATAAGTATCATCAATTGTTCTTCCTCAACATCTCCTGCATCCATCCATTCCTCCCTCTCCACTTATATCACAAGTATCCTAATTCAGGTCCTCATCACCAAAAACAATTTCAGAATCATTTCTGACAAAATCAAGGAAGAACTGAACAAATAAAAGAATTTACCTAGTTTGTGGCTAGGTTAAGCTAATACGGTTTTTTTAAAGGAAATATTTCTCAGTTATCTAATAGATTTAACACAATACCAAAAGGCTATTTCACCTATTTAAATAGAATTTTAATGAAATTCATACATGAAAAGAGATGGACAATATTATCAAGAATTATGGAAAGGAAACTGGTTCTACTATATCTCAATAAAGCAATAACATTATAAAGTATCCTATAAAGTAATTATAATTATTTGATACTTGGAAAAATAAGAGAGAAATAGGTTAATTAAATAAAACAAGAGAATACAGAACTACAACCTATTATATGTAAATAGTTAATGTATCTCAAACATGATTAAAAACACTTCAGTTAAATTTCTGGTGAAACTGAATGACTAACTACCTGCCTTTTGACTCCACCCAAATAAAATGGATTTAGATCCATACCTCATACTCTTCTCACAATATATTACAATCTAAATATCTTTTAAATTATGAAATAGGAAAAAATACAGGAATAGTACCTTTGTCATAACAATGGAAAGGAGGGACATTTTTGTCAATCAAACCAGTAGGAGTCATTGAGAATGTAATGAATGGCTTTGATTATACAAAGATAAAAGGATTTTGCACAACAAAAAGCAAAAAGAAAAGCAGACTGGGAAAAAAATATTTTTAGTAAACTTCTAATGCCAGAATCTATAAAGAACTAAAATATATTTCTAAAGATAATATAACACACTCCCCATTGAAATTTGTTGATTGTACCTCTATCTGATCTATTCATTTCTCTATTAACACCACAAGACCTCTTTCAGGCCCTCATCAACTCTTGCCTCAACTATTGGTAATCTTCCCATCAGGCTCCCTTCCAGTCATATAACTGGTGTCCCTGTATTCAACCTCTCCCCCCTCTATCCATTCTGGTATTTGGCATTTAAAGTCCTTTCACAATCTGGTTCGAGTTTATCTCTCCTGGCTGATTACATCCATATACTCTATATTCCAGCCAAATCAGCCTACTAATTGACTATCTCCCATCTTCCAGTTCTGTGCTTTAAAAAAAAAATAAGCTATCCAAATAGAATCCTCTCTCCTTCTTTGTCTCAGCCTCTTGGAACTTCTATCTCTTTTCAGGCTTCACATTTGGTGCTTTTATAAGAGGCTTTTCTGATAACCCATACTGTTAGTACCCTGCTCCGATTACTTTATTTTGCATATATCTTCTGTTTACCTGTCTGTAACTTCTACTCCAGAGTAGAATGTAAGCTCCTTGAGAGCAGGAAATGTTTCACTTTTTATTTTCATTCTTAGTGCTTGACACATAATAGACAATAAATGTTGGTTAGACAACTAGGTGGCACCATGGATAAAATGCTAAGCTTGACTTCAGGAAGATTCATCTTCCTGAGTTCAAATCTAGTCTTAAGACACTTACTAGCTGTCTGACCCTGGGCAAGTCACTTAATCCTGTTTGTAAAATAAGCTGGAGAAGGAAATAGCAAACCACTCCAGCATCTTTGCCAAGAAAACCTCAAATGGGGTTATAAAGAGTCTGAAATGTCTGAAAAATGACTAAACAACACACAAAAAAATGTTAGGGGCAGCTAGGTGGCGCAGTGAATAGAGCACCGGCCCTAGAGTCAGGAGAACCCGAGTTCAAATTCGGCCTAAGACACTTAACACAAAAACTAGCCATGTGACCTTGGGCAAGCCACTTAACCCCAATTGCCCTCCAAAAAGCAAAAAAAAAAAAAAAATGTTAGTTAATTCATTGACTGAAGTGACAAAGGATAGAAACAGAAAATTTATGAAAATAAATTATGAACTACATGAAAAGATTTTCAAAGACCTTTGTGTTCAGAGAAATATATATTGTTACTACCTTAGCTACCACAGTAAAAAAAAAAAAAGACATACATATATATTCTAATATTGGAGGGGTTGTAGGAAAATTAGTAATCTAATATGCTAATGGAGGAGTTTAATTTGGGCAGATATTTTGGAGAATAATATGGCAACATGCAGTAAGAGTTACAAATTTCATTTTACCTCTCAATGGCACAATTCTATTGTGAGAAGTTTATCTCTAATATATCATAAAAATAACACATTTGTGAATATCACACTATATGTGTAAATATATACAAATATATATTTGTATGTATTTGTACAATACATTTGTAATGTATGTGTAATAGCTCACTTGCAAATCATGGCATCACCTTCCTGATGTCATTGTCTTCTTCAACAGTGGAGAACAAACAATGACTATGATTTTTAAAAGAAAGAAAGAAATGGGGGAGAGGAAGGAAAGGATGGAGGGAGGTAAGGAAGGAGGAAAAAAGGAAGAAAGGAAGGGAGGGAGGGAAATGTCCAATAATTTAAAAATAGCTGAATAATTTGGCATATTAATGTAATGAATAAATATGCATTTATGTCTATAAATATGTCTTTTGCCTATGTGCTCACACATATTCTTATTTCTGAGTGTATATGTGTGTGTAAATGTGTATATATGCTTGAATGTATGCAATATAATTGGTGTAGAGCTATAAGAGCTACTTTTGATTGCATTTATTACAGGATAATTCTTTCTTAAGTTTACTCTCTATTTCTTCTCTGATCACTCCTTCTCTATCTCCTTCACTTGGTACTTATCCTCTTTTAAAACATTTAATGCAGGCTTTTCCGAAGGGTCTGAACTTCTACTCTAGTTTCTTACTTAGTAACCTAATTCATTCCCATGGTTTCAACTCCTTAGACAATTCCCAAATATATCTTTCTTACCTCTATTCTAAGTTCCACGTAAAGATATACAACTGAATAAATGAATGATTAAAGTATTTATTAATTAGTCACTATAGGCAAAGTACTATGCTAAGTGTCGCAGCTATAAATAGAAAAACAATACAGTCCTTGCTCTCAAAAACACATTCTAATGATGGAAAAACATATAATAATTATTATTATTATTCATATATCACTATATATTTTATTATATATACCTATATATTAAACATGTGAGTTACATACTATCTATAATATATAGTACTATTACCATATACAATATAATATTTATTATCATTGTATATAATAACATTATATAAGCATAATAAGAATAGTTATAAGAATAAAAATAGCTAACATTTATATAATGTTTATTATGTGCCAGCCCCTGTGCTAAGTGTTTTACAGTTATTATCTCATTTGATCCTCACAACAATTCTGGGATGTTTCCTTTTTACAAGGAAAGTGAGGCAGACAAATGTTATGTGACCTGTCCAGGATCAAACAGCTAGTGTCTGAAGCCTGATTTGAATCCAGATCTTCCTGACTCCAAGCCCAGAACTCTATCCATTAGACCACCAGCTGCCTCTGTGCCATCTAATTAATGCCTACCTATGGAAAGGTTTCAGCTATGAATCAGACAGAAAAGTCCCATGATCCTTAGGGTACAGTGGCAAAACAGATGTTAAAGCCTCTTTTTTAATGTCATTTTCTACAATACAATCAAATCAATTTCTGTTGTTGAACCTCTGTATAGCGCTGAGGACTTTGGGGGCAAGACTTTTCCTTTCTGGGGCTTCAGGAGCTGGAGCTGGAGCACCTCCACAAGCAGTTGCCAGGCTGCATCTCTATAAGTTTTGCTTCCTGGAATGATGGACAAAAGTATTAAGCTAAAAGCAGGTTTACTGGTTTGTGGGGTACTGCTAATCCCAAGACTCTTGGGCTCAGAGTTCTGGGCTATCTCCCTCAGCATTTGAGAGAAGATGGAGGTCAAGGTAGTAGTTATGGTTTGCCTTGCCTGGCACTTACTGCCTCCTGTCTCTGTCTGTGTGTCTGCCTGTCCCTGTCTCTCTGCTGTCTGTCTCTCTGTCTCTGTCTGTCTGTCTGTCTCTGTCTGTCTGTCTGTCTGTCTCTCTCTCTCTGTCCCTGTGTCTCTCTCTGTCTCTCTCTCTGTCTCTGTGTGTGTCTCTCTCTCTCTCACTGTGTTTGCTGCTTCAGCTAGGCACACTTGCCTTCTCTGAGTGTAGCAGGTGGTGGGAATGGCTGTCCCCTTCTCTGTAAGAGTACCCTCTCCAGAAAATGACTATGAGGATTGGGTTGAAAGTATGGAGGATGTTGTCACTTTCAGGGCTTCTTGCCTATGTGTCTTTTGGTGGTAGTTGGTTGCAGTTGTTGATGGTGATGATAATTTCTCCCCTTAATAATGGTGATGGGAACTGGATTGGAAACTGCCTATAAGACTTCTTTGCAAGAGAGGTTTAAAAGGCAAAAAGGAAAGAGAAAATACAAGAGATTCATTAAGATTAAACTATCTGTATTCTTATATGGCAAGGAGATATTTATAACAAAATTTTTTTATTACTATTAGGGTAATTAGAAAGAGTATACATAGACAGAGAATATAGGTGTGACGACTATGATGGGATGATATATAAAAACAAAACAAAATCAATGGTAAAAAAGAAGGTTGTATTGAAAGAAGAGGGAAGGTAGAGATTGAATGGGGAATTATCTCACGTAAAAGAGGTGCAAAAGAGTTATTACAGTGGAGAGGAAGGAGGAGGTGTGGGCAATGCTTGAATCTTACTCTCATCACAATTGGCTCAAAGAGGGAATAACATGCACACTCAGTTGGATAAAGAAGTCTTTCTTACTCTGTAGGGAAGTAAAGAGGGACAGGGATAAGAGAGTGGTAAAGGACTGAAAAAAGAGAAAGCAGATAGGGGGAGGTGGTGATCAGAAGTAATACACCTGTGAGGAGTGACAGGATGAAAGATAAGAGAGAGAAGAATAAATAAGGTAGAAATAGGATGGAGGAAAACGCACAGTTATCATAAATGTAAATGTGAATGGGATGAATTAACCCATAAAAGGAAGTGAATAGCAAAATAGATTAAAAACCAGAATCCTACAATATGCTATTTATAAGAAACATTTGAAGCATATAGACACACACAGAGTAAAAGAAAGGGGTAGGAACAGAATCTATTATGTTTCAGTTGAAGTAGGATATACACAGTTTGATATTCCTTTGATTCAACAAAACCACTACCAGGTCTGTATCCCAAAGAGATCAAAGACAAAGAAAAAGACCTATTTGTACAAAAAATATTTATAACAGCTCTTTCTGTAGTGGTTAAGAATTGGAAATCAAGGGCCCTATTAGTTGTATCTCTCCACCTCAGGTTTAGACCTAATTACCAATAATTTAAGAAAGCAAGAATTTCCTTATAGTCTTTCAACCTCCATTCTTTCTTCCCTCTGAACAATCTTTCATAATGGTTACAGAATAAATCATCTTAACTATAAATTTGGCCATATCATTTCTCTGTTTAAAAAAAAATCATTGGCTCCCTATTGTAAATTAAAGTTTAAACTTTATCTGGGATTCAAGGCCCCCCACAACATGATTCTACCTTACATTTCCAGGTTTATGATATATTTTCTTCTCAAAACACTTTATCTTCCAGCCAAACTGTATAACTCTGTTCTCCAAATATGGATTGTATTTTGTTCAGCTTGTTTGCAATGATGAGGATGGCTTCTCTCCCCATCTGCACCAATTTCTACCTTTCCTTTAAAGCCCACCTCAAATGTGATTTCCTACAGAAAGTCTACCATGGTTAGTGCCATGGGCTACTCAGTGTCCAGCACTAAGCATGATTCAGAGACATGAATAAGAAATGTCTACAGGCCATGTGGGTAGTTCAAAGAAGAACCATGAACTCCATTTATTGATTCTTAGTACAAGGTTTTTATAGAGCAAAAGAGACAAAGGAAGGGGACTCAAGTTTTCTTATCATTACCTTAGACTGTTGTATCCTGGAAGTAACACAGAATAGATAATTTGATAAGGCTTTGTTTTCTAGGTACCAGAGAGTCTTAGGAAAAGTCACTTAACTCCTTTCACATGCAGTCACATTACAAAGAATTCTTTTGAGAGCTGGCTTCAAGGCCTAAGCCAAAGCCAAGATCATCTAGGACATTTGCATAGGAGCCAACAATCTAAAATAACTAAAGTCTCAGGGAAGAGCCATTTGGTCTCAGAACTCAAACAACATCCTTATAAGTGTAACCCATAACAAAGAACTCAGGAGCTAACTTAACAAAGAAGTCCTGTCTCAAAGAGTTCTTATAATCCACTATTATTAGGGTAATTATCTGAGTCCTGGATCAGGCCTCTTTGGCTCCCCACAGGTTAGTCAGGAGTATTTTAAACTACATTATAAATATAATAGTAATAAAATTTCACAATTTCAATAACAAACTTTGTAAATAGGAGAAAGACCTTCAAATATAAAAAAAACAATTTAAATAATAATCACACTGTACATTTTTCTCATATGAAATCAAAGAGAAGAAAGTGATATGTTCCAAAAGCAAAGGAACTCAAGTCACAACCCAAAGTGATATATCCTGCAAAGCTGAACCTGGTCATGACCAAAAAAAGATAAACCTTAAAAAAAGAGAATCATTTGAGGTAATTCTTCATAAAAAAATAATTAAGTACCTAAGCAGAGTATTTGACTTACAGACTACCAAATAACAGAAACATAAGAAAGGTTTTTAAAGTACAATTATTTTTTTAAAGGCAATGAAATAAATTCTCTAATATTTATAAATAATTATTTTTTAAGAGAGACCAAATTAAGGGAGAAAAGAACAAAGAAAGATCATGATTGTTCACTCGTGCCCCTCTGTGAACCCATTTTGGGGTCATCTTGGCAAAGATGTTTACCATTTCATTCTCCAGTTCATTTTATAGATGAAGAACTGAAGCAACCAGGGTAAATGACTAACTCAAGATTACACAACTAGTAAATGTCTGAGGTTCGATTTGAACTCAGGAAGATGAGTCTCCCTGATTCCAAGCCCAATGCTCTACCCACTGCACCATCTAGGAGCTAAAGACGTAAGGGAAATTTAAAGAAATAGAAGAGAAGGAAGAAAATCTGAATTATTAATCTATGAGCTAGATCCTGTGATTTCATGTGTGAATGACCAAGAGAATAATAATAATGACTTTATTGTCTCAAAAAGAGTGGGGGCTATAGGAGAATATGATCAAAGCAAGGGGGGGTGTAGTAAGTGAGATGGGGGAGAGTGTAAAGTAAGAACACTCCCAGAAGGTCAAAGGTAAGCATACCACTAAAGAACATTAACATGGAGGATGTAGTATAGATCTTACAGTAATAGCCAGAGATTTCAAAATCGATTTTATTAAGGGGATGAGAGTAATTTGCTCATTTGGAGACTACCTTCCCTAAGAAAGGATACTCCCTAGAATAGTACTCTCTCTAGGAGATGAGATTGGCAATTCCCTAAGGGCAATCAGTACCCAAAGGGGCAGAGGGGACATAGAACCAAGAATAGGATGATCTAGTTTTAGTAATGAAGAATATTCGATCAAGGTAAAGATGGAGGGTAAAGCCTAGTCTCAGGATTTGGGGAATACAGAATGATTCATAGTATATAATGATGCTTCCTATTAGCAATCTTTTCCTTCATGAACTGATATTTCTACAGCAGAAAATACAGAGGATGGGGTACAAGCACTGTGACAAAGAATTGAGATAGAGAATGGAATTAAAACAGGACATGTCAGAAACTCTACTTTCATAAGCAATGGAGAGAATAAAAAAGGAATAGGTAAGGCTATAGCCCCTGAAGCAGAGAATCTGAATAAACAAGAAAGAAAGAGAAATAAAGAAGACAAAGTAAAGAAAAAATTCTTGGAAAGGGGCAGGTAAAAGAATATCACTTAAAATAAGACAGGAAAGAAAGCATTTATATCATATGCCGATTGGGTGGGAAAAGAAAATGGTTCAAAAAGGAGATAAATAATTGATCAAAAATTAAAGAGAAATTAACAATTTAAGTAAATTTCAGGATTTTGCTTAATGTTGGCAAATAAGAATTAGGATAGAAAAAAATAGAAAGACACTAACATCAAAATGGTACAAACAAAACTAATTACAAGGATAAAGAACTGACTTCAAAGAGAAGACGAAATAAAAATCAATATGAACTAAATAAATGGTGGAAAACATAAGCCTAATGATCACAACATTAAATGGAAATGGATTAAACAATCAATAAAAAGGAGAGTAGAAAAAACGAGAAATCTGCTGCAGATAAGAAATATATCTAAAAAGTGAAGACATGTATAGCATAAAAACAAAAGGCTAGAATTCATTGTCCATCACTTAATTCCAAATAAGGAGGAATTATAATCATAGCATTAGACAAAGCAAAAATTAAAATGTAAAATATCAGGAAAAATATGACAGTAATATGATGTTTAATAAATCATGGATATATGTGAATTCTATAACAAATCTATCTATAATATGTTGTTACAATATTGTATGATATTAATATATTACTATATAATATATTATATTAATATAATATAATGTTATAATATATAATAATCTATCTATAATAAATTATAGATATATGCCAAGAGGAATAGCATCTAAATTAATAAAGGAAAAGTTTACCAAATTACAAAAAAATCCATAGATAGAAATCTGATGATTGCAGCACATTTTTATAATCTATAACTAGATTAACAGAAATAGAAAAGAAAATTATTGCAGAGGTCAAATCTTAAAGACAACTAGCATGTTCTGAATAGAGACATTAAAGAATTTGGATATTTCTCAATATTATGTGTAATCTTTATAAGAATAAGCAATGATTTAGGACACAGAAAAATTATAAATAAATGTTTTTAAAAAGGAGAAATATTAAATATTCTTTGTAGAGAAAGCAAAATTAAATTATTGATTAATATGGGGAAATATATTGTATCTTACAGCTTAAATTACCAAAGCAAAACAGGCCTAAATGATCCTCTGAATAATTAATTGGTCAAAGAAACAATTAACAACTCTATATAATGGTGGACTGACCAGTGAGAACCCAATCCTTTTAGATAAGTACACCTTGCTTGGTTTAATGCATTCTCTATGTCAACTTTGGAACATACTTAGATATATTATGACTGTTTTCTCTGCTTACTGCATAGTAAAGAAAGGGTTTCTTTGACTATCTGCTGAGTCACAACTACCTTCATATAAAAGGCTCCTAGGGAGCAGAAATGTAAGTCATTTCTTTTTTTTCCTGGCTGCATCAAAGGAAAACATGCTATCAGACTCTGGAGAGGGAAAGAGACTTTTGGCCCTCCCCTACACTGGCTAACATGCAGCCCATATTTTTGGCTTCTTTTTATTTTTTTTCTTGGAGATGAAAGGTCCTCGGCCGTAACCTTGTGGGTTTTGAAAAGCTAAGAGAACCACCAGAAGAACAGGAATGGAATCCATGACAGAGTTCTCAAATATCTAAGCTTAGTCTGTAACCTCAAAAAACCAGGACCTGATTAGGAAATGCATTGACTTCTCAACCTAAGATAGATCTTATAAGAAAGGGAAAGATAGTTCATCATCTATGTCACATCTATAAGTGAATTTGGTTGATGAAAGCTAGATAGCAACTGCCATAAGGTTGAGTCTGCTCCCCACAGAGACTAAGCTGGGATACAGAAGAGTAAGGCCCCTGGATGTTGGGGAAAATATTTGGGCTTCCTTTTTTACTATATCTTCTAAGTAAATACCTTTTTGCAAGAGCTAATTGATTTTAATAGGTTAAATCAGTAGTAGCAATTGATATGAGAACACATGGGAAAGGTTGCCTGAGTCGGTAACATTAGAGAAAGATATCCCATAATCCATTAGGTGCTCCACTAGGATCCTGAGGAGATGTGTCCAACTTCAACCTAAGGACTTAAAGGTCAGTTTTGATCCAGATGGATTTACAGGTAAATTGTAGAAAACATTTATCCACCCAAATTGTTCTCAAAATTAAGAAAGACAAAACTCTACTATACTTCTTTTATGAGACAAATATGTCCTAATAGATAAACCAAAGAAGAACAAATCAAAGAAATAGGACTCTAACTCAACATTCATTCAAGATTATTCACTGAAAATTTTTAAATAAAATCCTGGAAAAATACAACATGGTAATATTGTCAAAAAATTATTTATCATGATCAAGTTGAATTTACATCAGAGATGTAAGGATAGTTCAATATTAAAAAAAAACAACTCACACTATCACATTAAAAACAAAAATAAGGCACATGATTACATCAATGAAAATAAAAACCCTTAGAGAAAATACAGCACCTATTTAATGCTAAAAATCCTAAAAAGTAAAGGAGTATAAAGGTCAGTTGTAATGTCACAAAAGCATATATCTAAAACAAAAGGGACTTTTTTCAATGGGGAAACACTAAAAAAATAAATACTATTAATACAAAATTAGAAGGTAACCACATCAGGCAACTATGGTAAGGGGAGAATTTTTTTTTAACAAAACAACAAGCTAAAGGACATCACAAAAGATCTTTGACCCCAAGGAAAAAATATTCATTAAACACTGAGATAATCTTAGCAGTTTTTGTTTTGGTAACAAAGAATTGTAAACAAAGAAAGTGCCCATCAATTGGATCAAAGTGTTAGAATCAGCCAATCTTAAGGCTCTGCTATCACAGTTTCAAAGTACCTGGATTTACTCCCAAACCACAAGGAGTCATTAGAGTAGGTTTTATAAACAGAAAGAAAAGAACTGCATGTTTAAAAACAATCACAGAAGCATTACTTATATTAACAAAAAAATAGAAATTAAAAGCCCTCAATAATTAGGAAATAGTTAAACAAACTATTATATATGAAAGTAATAAAATATTATTTCACCATACAGAATGAGAGACATAAAGAATTTAGAGAAAAATGGGATGAATGTGGGGTACCAACCTTTTAGTCATGATAACCTATGTTAGGCTCCCTTTTCTCTTCCCTCTATACTATTTCACTTGGTGATCTTATTAGTTCTGATGGATTCAATTATCATTTCTGTTCAGATCTATTTATCTACTTCTAATTTCTCTCCTGACTTCAAGTTTCATGTCTCCAAACTGCCTGTTAGACATCTTGAGTTGAATGTCCTCTAGCATCTCAAACTCACCAAATTCAAAACAAATCATTTTCCCCATCTTTCCCTCTTTCTAACTTCTTTCCTATTACTGTGTAGAGCTAATGAAATATTTAAAGTTCCCATGATCACAATAAAGACTGTGACTATAAGTATTGCATGACGTTTGTTTGCAAAATATACCATATTCTCCAGATAGAGGATAGAATTGAAGGATTTATTTAAACACCAGAAAAATGAATACCAAAATCAGTAAGCCGATTCCATTATAGTATCAAATATTCAGAAGCCATAATAACACTGAAAGCCACAGCATTCTTCAGCCTTCCCACAAACCAATACAAGATCAATATTTACTCACAAAACTCTCTATCACCTTGCCTGAGCTCCTCTGTCCCCCACTGTCTGGCTAATTCTGAACCAGCTTCCTGTGGGCTCTGCTTCTCTTCAGCAAACTCTTCCTACCACAGGCTCCATGGGACCACATTCAACCTTGTGGGGGCAAAGTTTACTTTTGAATCAGGGGAGGTCTTCAAACTTCCCCCTAGGTCTATTAAGAGGCAGGGAAGATCTTCAAATTCCCATTCCCATTACATACTGTTAAAGGTATCATCATCTTATCAATCATTTAGGCTTGCAGCCTAGCTACCATCCTCATCTTCCCTCTCTTACTGCCCCCTTTCCATATCCAATCATTTGTCAAGTCCTGTCCATTCTACCTTTGCAATATCTTCTCTCCTCTGACATTGTCATTACCCTGGTGCCAGCCCCCATCACCTCATTCCTGGACTACTGCAATAGCATTCCAGAAAATTGGTCTCCTTGCCTTAAATCTCTCTCCATTACAAGTCATCTTCCTTTCAGCTGTCAAATTGATCTTCCTAAAACACTCTCCTATTTCAGTAAACTAGTGGTTCTGTTGCAATTTAAGGTGCTGGAAACTCCAAAATAAAATGATATGGAGTAGGGGGAGGGTCTGCCTGAAAAGAATTCTACAACTCAAGCCTTCTTTCAGTCAAAGTAGTGAGGTTTATTATAATACATTATGATGGTCAAGATTCCTACTAAATCTGCAACTTAATGGGGATAAAACTTATATTTATATACAAAAAAAAGGGGAAAGGGTCAGTGAGAAGATTTGGATTGGATTAAGATTAAGGAGTGGTAGGTAGCCTTCAGTGTTGCAGGGGTAGCAGATAATGAAAGAAGTTAAGTGGTCAGAGAGCCACAGTGAAGGGGCTGTTAAAAGGATTATCTAGCGTATCTATGTCTACACTATTATGTAGTGTATCTATTATGAGTATCTAGGTGGGCTGGGCTGGGCTGGACCAGATGCTTCTGGTGGACACACCAGTAATCTAGGATACTGAAATGTGTGGGAAAATTCAGGGTACAGGTCCCATCACCCCATCAGTTCCACATCACCTGCAGGATCAAATAGACAATGCTCTGAGTTTCAAGCCGCTTTATACATTTTCGGTCTTCTTAAAATGCATTCCCCTCCACTGGTCCACAATTTAGTCACACTAGTCTTCCTTGCTCTTTCTTGCACAAGAAGCTCCCTCTTCTGTTTTTACTGATGATTCCCATCTGTGGAACACTTTCCTCATTCCTGCTTCCTAGTTTCCCTGGCTTTCTTCAGGTCTCAGATAAGATCTCATCTGCATGAAGCTTTTCCTGGTCCCCTCTTAGTTCTAGTGCCTTCCATCTGAGATTACCTACAAATTATCCGCATGTATCTTGTTTATGCATAGGTGTTTGCATGTTGAATCCCCCTCCCCCACTGATTGGATTATGATATTCCTGAGAACTTTTCTTCACATCCCCAGTTCTTAGTAATAGATTCTGGCATGTAGTAAGTGCTTAAAAATGCTTTTTGACTTGATTTGATTACCCAAGTTCAAATCTCTATTCTACTTAATACCTGGATGATCATGCATGGGTAAGTCACTTCACAAGACTGGGTCTCAGTATCCTCATTTTTATAATGAGGGTGCTGTCGTAGATAAACTTTAAGGCTCCTTCCAATTCTATATCTATGATCCTACTGATTAAGAATGAAGAAAGCAAGGCAAAATAACGACATAAGAAAATTATAACAATGTAAAGTTAACATTAAGAGGCAAAAAGATGGGGCAGCTAGGTGGCACGGTGAATAGAGCACCAGATCTGGCATAGGAGGACCTGAGTTACTAGCTGTATGACCCTGGGCAAGTCACTTAACCAGGATTGCCTCTAGAAAAAAAAAAAGAGGTAACAAGGTTTAGATCAAATATAGTGAGCAATGTTGTTGAAGATGTTTCCCATAAAGAGGGTTAGGGTTGCTCTGGAGACCCCAAAATGCCAACATACTGGGTCCTGTCAAATGAATTTGACTCAAGTCTTTTCTCAGCCAAAGAAAAGTAAAGTTTATAAAAAGTTCGCTTGCATTAGACACAGAGTAAATTCTGTGCTAGGTCATTCTATGACACTCTCACAGACATGGAGACAAGATGGGGTCCTATATATAGAAGGTTGTGGGAGGAATCTATGGGGTGGTCTAGAGGAGGAGTTTGGGAGGGTCTTCGGGAGCTAATGAGGTCAATGAGTGATTAAGGGTGGGAAGTTGCTGGAGGCTATCTGGAGACTACAGACAATGGTGGGCTAGGCCAGTTCAAGGGTGGATTGATATTTGGATAGGCTCAAGGGTAGGAAGTCTAATAACAGAGGGTGGGAAGTCTAGTAACAGAGGAATGCCAAATAAAGGTTTGAGCCCACAATGGAAGGCTTATTGCCTCATGCAAATACCTCACCAAATGAGATGATTTAATCAGAGTCCAAGGGGGGTTCCCAGAGCCTGTACCTCAAGGACTCAAGGAGAGCTAGAGGGGGCTCCCAGAGCCCATATCTCATCATTGTAATAGCACCATGAAATTAATCACATTTTCCTTTCTATTTAAAAGTGAAAAGTGACATATTATTGGTTGCAATGACATTATTAGGCAATTTCCATTAACTTTTTCCAGGAATATAATCTGTTAGCATTAGGGACAGATTTGTATCTTTGGTGGTAAAACAAAATGTTTTTGTTTCTGTTGTTTTTTTTTAACAGAAGGTATATTAGGATGGGAAAAGACCTTTCTAGGTTTTTTCATTGCATCTTACAACTAAATAATATTCCATTGTATTCATATGTCATATTTTGTTTAGTCATTTCCCCCAACTGATGTGTATACTTTGTTCATAGTTCTTTGCTAAAACAAATAGTGTTGGTATAAATATTTTGATGTAATGGGGCCCTTCTTCTTAGCAATGATCTCCTTGGGATTAAACCCTAGTAGTGGAATCTTTGAACCAAAATATGAACATTTTCATCACTTTATTTGAATAATTCCAAATTGTTTCCAAAATGGTTGCTCTAAATCACAACTGTCAAAATTATTTATTTTATACTTTCTAATTGCCTCTTTCCCTTGTTTGGTTTAGAATTCATTATCTACCCATAGTTATGAGAAGTATATGATCTGATTTTCTTCTATTTTTAAGTGATGGTCTTTAATACTCAACTAAGGCATCCATTTTGCATTGTGTAATATGACATAAGATCACCAAAGTATAAGCCTGATTTATTTCTAAGTCAAAATGCTTTCCAGCTTTCCCAGCACTTCTTATCTAATAAGGAGTTCTTTCCTAAGTAATTTATGTTTCAGTGCTAATTGAAAAGTGTCTAGTCTGTTCTACTGATCTGTTTTTTCTAATCAATACCAAATGGTTTTTTTTGTTTGTTTTTATTTTTTTTAAAGCAATCAGGGTTAATTAACTTGCTCAAGGTTACATGGCCAGCCATTTCCGGGTGTTAAGTATCTGAGCCCAGATTCAATCCCCAGGTCATCCCAACATTGGGGCTGGTGCTCTTACTCACTGAGCCACCTGGCTGCTCCAATACCAAATGGTTTTGATGAATAATATAATTTGAGGTCAAAGTACTATTCCCCTTCAAACCTATTTTTTTCATTATTTACCTTGATAAGTTAGATATTTTCTTCCTCCAAATAAATTTCATAATTATTTTGTCTAGCCCTATGAAGTATCCTTTTGTTTGTTGGTTGGTATAGCATTAAATCTATACATTAAATTTAGTGATACTTTCATTTTTAATTATGTTGGCAGAGACCACCTTGAGTGCCAAGTATTGCTCTGCTTACTGAAACTGCTCTTTATGTCTTTAAGGAATATTTTATAAATTAATTTATGTGGGTATGAAAACTGCTGTGGTACAACTTGACTCAAAAATATTTTATGAAATTTGTAGCATTTTCTATTTAATGAAACTTTGCTTTTTATTATTTGTTCCTTGCATTAGTATCATTAACATTAATAAATGCTATTGATTTTTGTGGATTTGTTTATAGCCTGCAACTTTCTTGAAGCTATTAATTTTTTTTTGAAGGGGGGAAGCAAAGCAATTGGGGTTAAGTGACTTGCCCAAGGTCGCAGAGTTAAGTGTCAATGTCTGAGGCCAGATTTGAACTTAGGTCTTCCTGAATTCAGGGCCAGTGATCTATTCACTGTGCCACCTAGCTGTCCCAAGCTATTAATTCTTTCAGTTAGTTTGTTGCAATTTACTAAGTCATTAGAAATATGTATAGTTTTACCTCATCTTTGCTGACCATTTTGCCTTTAATTTATTTCCCTTACCTTATTGCCATTTTGCTAGCATTTCTAGAACTATATCAAATAATAGAGGTGAAAGAAGGCATCCTCATTTTACTCCTGTATTGGAAAATCTTCTGGTGTTTCCTCATTTCATATAATGCTTGCTTTTGATTTTAAATAAAAAATGTTTATCATATGACAAAAAGATCACTCTAAATCAACAACTGGAAATTGAGGGGATGCCCATCATTTGGGGAATGACTGAACAAGATGTGGTATGTGAATGTCATGGAATATTATTGTTCCATAAGAAATAATGAGTAGGCAGATTTCAGAAAAATCTGGAAAGATTTGCACAAACTGCTGCTGTGTGAAGTGAGCAGAACCAGTGAAGCATTGTACATAGTAACAGCAACACTGTGTGAAGACTGGCATTGATTGACTTAGCTCTTCTCAACAATGCAATGATCTAAGACAATTCCAAAAGTCTCATGATGGAAAATGCTATCCACATCCAGAGAAAGAATTAGGGAGTCTGAATGTAGATCAAAACATATGATTTTTCCTTTTTTTGTTTCTTATTTCTCATAATTTTCCCCTTTGGTTCTAATTCTTCTATACAACATAGCTCATAAGGAAGTATGTTTAATATGATTGTACATATATGGCCTATATCATATTGCACCCTGTCTTGGGGAAGGGAGAGGGTAAGGAAGGGGAGAAAATTTAAAATTCAAAATCTTATAAAAGTGAACATTGAAAACTAAAAATGAATGAATAATAAAATTTACATGAAAGAAAAAAAAAGATCATTCTCTGCCTATACATTGTAGGATTTATAGTATACATGAATATTATACTCCGTCAAAAGCTTTTTTTCCACATTGCTTTAGAAAATTATGTGGTTTGGGATGTTTTATGTGATTGTTAGATGTCCTTTTAATATTGAACCATCTTTACATTTCTGAAACATAGTTAAGATAAAATAAAAACTAATAAATAATAGACTAAGAATGGATTCATCATTTTTAGAACAAATCTGTTTGATGGATGAATACACGACTGAAATAGTCTTACTAGTAAATAATGCAAAAGTTATTTGGGGATGCTAGGAGAAGATAATGGTTTTATAATGGTTTTAGTTCCAGGTTAAGGTTATTATCTTTAAGCTTAATAGAAAGGGAGGTTTTCATCAAGCAGTATGGTAGAACAAAAGTGTTCATTAATTTTCTTTATCATCACAATTTATGGTAAGCTTTTATTTTAATCCTGTCCGCTCCTTCCCCCCCCAAAAGCATGAGTCATATCGAAGATGAACAGTATGCCTACATTTACTAGGAAACTTCATCTTTCAAATGAAATTTGACTCTAAAATCCTGGTACACTAGAGCTAAAAAAGAAATGGGTACAAGTTAATGTTAAAAAAATTGGAGGAGAGGTTATTCATTTTTATATTTACTCAAGGCATCTACTAGCATGTAGCATTTCTACAGATATATAGCAACAGGATTGCCCCCAAACACAACTTTGGAGTCTATAACAACTCTCACTTCAGTTATTACTATCTCAGTATGAATATAACCCTACTCCCACAGGAGATACCCTATGTGACTGTGAAAAGCTATCCTATGCTTTTCAGTTATCTTGACATTAGTTACTTTTTTTTCCTTTGGCAAGACAATTGGGGGTTAAGTGACTTGCCCAAGGTCACACAGCTAGTACATGCCAAGTGCCTGAGACCATATTTGAACTTGTGTCCTTCTAATTCTAGGGCTGGTGCTCTATCCACTGGCCCCACCCGCAGCTTCCCTTTGACATTAATTACTTCTTAGCAAAGCTAAGGTATTTCTTTTTTTTTTTTTAAGCAATTGGGATTAAGTAACTTGCTCAAGGTTACAAGGCCAGTTATTTCTGGGTGTGGTGCTAAGTATCTGAGCCCAGATTCGATTCCCCAGGTCATCCCGACACTGGGGCTGGTGCTCTTACTCGCTGTGCTACCTGGCCACCCCGAAGTATTTCTTTAGAGGAGTGACTTCTAGTATGTAAAACTGGAGTGAGTTATTGATGAATCTCCTGCACCCTGAAACATCTTTTCTTCCCATGGCTTATTTATATTCACATGCATTTTTCTACTCTAGTATTATTTCTTGTCTACTATGTTCTGAGTAAAGCTGGCTTTCCTTCTGAGACTGTTCTTTCTAACTGAGGCTATAGGAATCCAAAGGCTGATCCTCACCTGGCTAAGATATTGGGGTCAGAAGCCAGTTATTTGCATTACAATTGGGTCAGTTTTGACCTAGGTTTTTATCATGAGATAGATTTAGAGCTGAAAGGGGCCTTAGTATTTCTGAGGCTCCACTCTCATGTAGTCAGAGGGAAGAATTAGAAGAAAAATAAAACCTGTCACAATTAAAAAAAACAAAAACAAACAAAAAGCTCACCTTTAGCACAAAACAAATTGCAGTACCAAATTTTTATTGAAGAAAAGTACTTTGGCTAAAACTTGTGTAGTTAATCATTCTGTATTTGAGATTTAAGGTTCTTTTTCCCCTGAAGTAATTGCCTATTAGACTTATAAAAGTACATTTTTCATGTCAGACAAAAAATAGTTTCAGAAAGGAAAATGAACAGAGCTTCAGGAGAGTAAAGGGGAGGGGGACCCAAATGATATAGAGAATGGCAGAACGGCAGAGCCAAACATCAACTTTTGTCATGGCATCAATCACTAACAATATGTCAGTCTACACAAGGCAATGTTTAACTGTCAGTAATACAAGTGACAAAGAAATAGATCCTTTAAGACAAGAAGGTAATATTTACAGAGCCCAGCTTGCCTATTAGGGAACCTCTCGATGTAGCTGACCACCCCAGAAGAGATAATATTACACAAGGGCTTACCCTAAATGATATCAATGCACATTTAAATAACACTTTTTAGGTTACAGTAGTGAAGTGGGAAATCAATTATCACTGTCCTCATATTGTAGATAAGGAAACTGATGCTCTGAAGGAGTTATTTTCCTGCAGCCACCTAACTGGTAAGTGTTCTATAACTAGCATCATAGACACACCTCATACTCAGGTGTTCTGACTGCCAAACCAGTGCCTTTTCTTTCATATTATACTACAGCTCTTATAATGGATCCAATCCAATCCAATGAGCACATTGCCTTCTATTTTTTATGTGTTTGGATCTGTTTTATAGTATCTTGATTTCTCATAAAGTCATTAGCTTCCAATTGCTCCAATCTAATTCTGAAGGAGTTATTTTCTTCAGTGACTTTTTGAAACTCCCTTTCCATCTGGCAAATTTGGCTTTTTAAAGCATACTTCTCCTCATTGGCTTTTTGGGCTTCTTTTGCCATTTGAGTTAGTCTATTTTTTAAGGTGTTATTTTCTTTAGTGTATTTCTGGGTCTCCTTTAGCAGAATGTTCACTCGTTTTTCATGATTTTCTTGCATCATTCTCATTTCTCTTCCCAGTTTTTCCTCTACTTCTCTTACTTGATTTTCAAAATCCTTCTTGAGCTCCTCAATGGCCTATAACCAGTTCTTATTTTTCTTGGAAGCTTTTGATGCAGGAGTTCTGACTTTGCTGTCTTCCTCCCGCTTTATACTTTGACCTTTTTTGTTCCCAAAAAGATTCTATGGTTTGTGCTTCTGTTTGTGCTTCCATTGCTTGCTCATATTGGCAGCCAATTACTTGACTTTTGAGCTCTTTGCCATGGTAGAACTCTGCTTCCAGAATGGAGAGACTTATGTCCCAAATCACTGGGTTTTTGTAGCTGCTGGAGCTATTAGATGGGCTCCCTCTCTACAGCCCTGACAAGCTCTGGCTCAATGATCACACACACCAGGACCATCACCCAAGACTGTGATCCGGATCCAAGCAGGTCAAAGCAAAAGCAATTACCCTCTGAATGGTCACTTGGTCCCCCTACAATCTGCAGGACAGGAGTACCAGAAGCAGTCACATGGTAGTGGCTGCAGCCACCACGCCTCCTCTGCTTCTCCCTTTAGGGGCAGCAGCTGGGCCACGCTCCCCCTGTTCCCAACAAAATTCCTCACTGACATTTTACTTTGTCTTTGGATTTTGTGGATTGAGAAGTCTGGAAACTGCTACAGCTGTTAGTGATTTACTCTCATGAAGTTTGCTTTAGCTACCACTGCTGGTCAGGGTCACCCTGGGGCTAAAACCGTGGCTCAGTCAGGACTGCACTCGGCTCCCAGTATGCTGCAATGGACCCTTCCTGCCAGCCTGCCAGGCTTTCTTCAAAGGGAGATTTGTTTCTCTCTGTCACTTTGTGGGTTCTGCAGCTCTGAAGTTTGTTTAGAGTCATTTTGTATATGTATTGGAGGAGTTGGAAGCTGGAGCCCCACCGAAGTCCTGTTTCTACTCTGTCATCTTGGCTCCAACTCTGCAGTTTTCTTTGGAGTGAAATAAATGCCATCCTCTACCCAATATGCATGTTACTTTGAGTGCATCTAAGGAGGCAAGGGACCTAGTTTCTAAAAATTGCCAGCTCTGGGACTTGGACTTCCCAGCCAGTAGAAAGAAAAACTGTGATGCAGCCAGTTTGTGTTGAAAAATACCTGAAACTCCTTCCTACTTGTGCTTATGAACCTTATTTCTCAATCATCTCCAAAATTAAGTGGGTGGGATTACCATGGTATCCTACATATCCCAAACCAGATTATGTTGTCCTTTATTATTCAAGGCTGCCTTTGATGTTAATTTCAACATTACTCAGATAAAATATGATGAGGAAAATAAAAAGAGATGAGTCACATTATATTTGTCCTGGAACCTTGCATTAGGTTGCTCCTCTTCCTCCCTCTCCATGGTCCTGCCTGGGTGGTAACTAAAATCAGCTTCACCTGTTTCACAACAGGGATTAGCCCTAACTAATGAACATAATTCTACACCTATATTGTGAGATGCCAGCAGTCAAATTAGAAAATATGCTGAATTTTAAAAAATTTAGATGTACCAAGGAGAGATAGTAAACTGAGGCCCTCCTTAGTAATTTGCCAGGATGTGAATTTTAGAACTTTGAACATCCATAATCCTCTTGTAGAAGTTCTTAACCTGGTATACATAATTTTTTTTGTTAAAATTGTAATAACTTTATTTCAATGTACAGGATAAAAGCTGAGTGAACTGTTCCCGAAGAGTGATACTGCCACATCAAAATGACAACTACGAGATAAGAACAGATGCCATTGGGGAGTAGCATAGGGAGATACTGCTCCCTAACTGTTGTTCCTAGCTTCATGGGCAGGAGAGAAGCTCAGACATGCAATGAACAGCTCTGATCCTGGACTCTAGGGCATTCAGTGCTCAAGCTTATGTAGTTTTACAACTTTGAAACTATTAGGAATTATGACAAATACAATGGCCAAACAATTCCAAAGGACTCTTAAGGAAATATAATACCTACCTCTAATTAATCAATCAACATTTATTATATGCCTACTATGTGCCAGGTGCCATGCTAAGTGGTAGGGATACAAAAAGAGGCAATAGTCCTTGCCCTTGAGGAATTTACAATCCAACGGAGGAAACAACATGCAAACAAAATACACACACACACACAAGTGATTTACAGGATAGATAGGAAATAATTAAGAGGGAAGCCACTGGAATTAAGAAGGGTTAGGGAACACCCCTTGTAGAAAGTAGGATTTTAACTGTGATTTAAAGGAAGCCAGTGAGGTCACAGTAATTGGAGTGAAAGAGGAAGAACATTCCAGGAACGTGGGATAGCCAAAGAAAATGGCAGGAGCAGAGAAAACAGAGGGTCTTGTTCTCAGAGCAGCCAGGAGACCAGTGTCACTAGATCAAATAGTATGTGTTGATGAGTAAGGTATAAGAACACTGGAAAGGGAGGAGGGGCCTACGTTATGAAGAACTTAGATTGTATTCTCTATTCTTTTGTACTTTAAAGTTATGTGAGTAGGGAACTTCCTGCAATCACTTCACTGTTCTTGGCATTGAATGCTTTGTTCACCCATAAAATGGGACTTTTATATCCTCAGGATGATCTCTGCAAGAATTTCTTTCTCCATACAGAATTTCAATTGTCCTGTATTTTTTAAGCTTTTATTATTTCAATGCTGCAACTCCTTGGAAAATGGTATAGTTGACTCAAAAAAAAAAAAAGCCTGAAATAAAACTGAATACTAAGGCTAATTTCAGCCTCTCACTCAATCCTAGACTCTTATTTGTTATACAAAGCAAATCCATCTCTGTGGGAACATCTTCTGCTTAATGTTTTTGATGATGATCACAAATAATGATTTCAATGGTTCTTTAGAACTTCTTTTCAGCCCCTCCTGTGATCCTGTGATCTGCCATAATCCACCACCTTGTTTCTCCAATAAAGAGAAGGTCTGAGTCCTTACAATGTTCATGCAAATATTTTTTCTTTGAAATAACTCTACAAAAAAAAATCACATCAATTTCAAAAGTCCCTTTTGACAATCTCATTTTATCTAATACTCAACAGGAGCTCTGCCAGCTGATTCTTTTTAAAATCACAAAGCAAACTTATTAAACTCCTTTCAGGTTTGATTCTTCAGTAGTTTAATATCCCACAGAATTTTTCATAGAAACATAATTTGTTCTGGAAACATCTGCAGTTGTCTGGAAGTTTTCTCTCTGAATACTAGACTTTTAGTTGACAACAAACCTCAAACTGACACTCAGGCTCTGTGATAAATCTTAGTATTGATCAGAAAATCAGTCCAACGTGTAGGAAGATAGGGTGGCTGTGCTGTGATTTGGAGGGGATTCCAAAAATCTCTCTCTCCCTTACCCTAATATCCAATCAGTTGACAAATCTTTGTATGTCTTCCGTCACAACTCTCACATCTTACCCTTTCTCTCCACTCACATAACTACAACCTTAATTTAGGACTTCATCACTTCTATACTAGATTATTTTGACAATCTCCTAATAATTGCTCTCCTTGTCTCAATCTCTCACTACTCCAATCCATCCTACATGCTGCTACTAAAATAATTTTCCTTAAATACAGATCTAACCATATGAGTCTCCTACTCAATCAACTCCAGTGGTTTCCTACTGCTTTTAGGATAAAATAGAAAATCCTCTGCCTAGCTTTTAAAGTCCTTTACAATCTTCCCCCAACTTATCTTTCCAGTACCAGTGGATATTGCTCTCATTCTCAAGTCCAAGATCTAAACAAACTACTTTCTCTGTGTGTCTCATACTCCATCTCTCATCTCCATTCTTTAGCTCTGGCTGGCCCCAAGTCTGGAAGGCTCTTCCTCTTTCCTTTACCTCAAAGTCTCTCTTTCTCTCTTTTTAAAGATATAGCTCAGGAACCATCTTCTATATAAAGCCATTTCTGATTCCCTCAGTTGTTAGTATCCTCTTTCCTAAACTACTAGACATTATATACACATATTCACATATATAAAACCTTTTAATGTATTTGTGTTACAATTAATATGTATATACTGATAATTATTAAATATCATATTTTTGGCCAAAGTCTGAACTAATAAAAAAGACTGCTTTGCCTTGCTTTAAAAAAGCCTTTTCCTGGGTTGGCAACTTCAGAGACCATTTGGGGCAAGAGGTGAGATTTCCCTTATCTTGGAACATACTCCTTAGAGGAGGAGAACAGAGACATCCTGAGATCATAACAGAAGCAACAGCTTCTTTGTTCTCTGAGTAAACTCAGAGAATATCTCTTCCTTTGTAAATAATCCCAGATAGGGCTAATTTAAGAGCATTCTTTCTTCTGTCAAGGATGAGACTCTGAACCTAAGATACTATTTTGAATAATGGAAACTTTTTTTTATCTAAATATTTTGTGGAGCCTGTATTATGTTGTGGCACATCCCTTACTGGTTATCATAAATTTGGCCCTGAATTGGGCTGGCTCTAAAAGGTATTTAAGCTTTCTCAGTCTTTTGTTCAGGAGTCGGCTTTAGTCTAACTCCTTGTACAAGCTTACTAGTTTTAAGGGAATAAACTGAAATAACTGCATATAACTATTTGTTTGGCACCTTTAACCAAACTTTTTAAAGGTTAACAATACATATATTCAGATTTACTAATATTTATTCTGTATATTATGTATATGTGAACACACATATATACACACTTGTTATCAGTCCCCCCCACCCCCACTTAAACCATAGGCTCATTGTGAGTAGGGACTCTTATTTTTTTGTGTTTACATCCCCAGCATCTACCACAGTGCCTGGCACATCATAGAAACCTATAATACTTGCTTATTGATTGATATTTCTTACTACTTATAAAGCAGCTAGGAAAGAGGGCAGAGGATAAGTAATATTAGACTTATTTAAGTATTCTAAATAAAACCTTTGAGTCGCATAACTTTTTAAACACCCAGTCTTTAACTTACTCCCTGATTCCTAGTTCCACCTCCTTTTTTTGGTAACTTCTTGGCTCTCAGACCTTTGGTTTGCTCTGGACCAAAGTAAGTTACTGACTTCCTGGTTCCATTCCTAGGAGGATTGTAAACCTCCCAGGTGGTTCTAGGGTTGACCACAGTGAACCGGTGTTTTTCTGACCCCTACAGTAATTTGATCTCTTGGCTCCTGGATATCTTGCTAATATCAGAACTTGGCAGCTGTCCCATTACTTCCTAGCCCCCTGCCTGACCAGTCTATTCCTGCACAAGTTGCCACAAAGGGAATGATGAGATAATTATACTCCAAGCCTTGTATCACCTAGTAGCTAGAAAAGAATCCAACTGTGAGCCTTGGCCTCAGATTATAAGTTAGGATATGTTGGTTTTATGTTTTAAGGAGATGTCGGTTCTGACTTTCAAAATAAAGAACCTGGCTTTAGCTCAAGGCAAAAATTATTTTTCATCACTTACGTGTTTTGCCTTTACAATGGCTTATTGATCTATGTATGGCAGGTAAAGAGGAAAGTCATACAATTTACCAGCAAAATGTGGACAAGCAGTCAAACAGTTATAGCTTTTCTTAACCATTGAATTAACTCTAATTTTCATGAAGGGAACAATGTCCTTATTGTATCCTAGGCACTGCACTGCTTGGGCACAGAAGACAAACATTACTGTGTATAGCATAGTGAAGAGTTAAAGTTTCTTTTTTTTAATTTTTTAATTTTATTATTTTTTTTTTTATAAGCAACTAGGGTTAAGTAACTTGCTCAAGGTTACACGGCCAGTTATTTTGTGTGGGTGTTAAGTATCTGAGGCCAGAACCGATCCCTGGTCTCCCAACTCTGGGGCCCGCGCTCTTACTCACTGTGCCACCTGGCCGCCCTGAGTTAAAGTTTCAAAAGAAACATTCTAACACATTGACAGCGAGAACTCTCAATCAACTTTCTATCTTTACCTGCAATAAAAAAGTTCTGTTTGAATTTCTGTTCTGTTTAAAAAACATCTATTTGACCTAAATATCTTCTAGAGTCTATGCGAATCTTATACATTCTACACAATGTAACAAATCTACTGAGAAGTCACATACTATAATGAGCAGACGACCAAACTTGTTAGAAATACCAAGTGTACATGTCTTGCTCCGTGGAAGTTGCTCCAGTCTAACAAAATCCATGTCCTATAATCTTATGAAGTGGGTGACAGGGAGCTGAACAACAACCCATCAAATAATTCAAAGTTCCTCTGATTACTCCTGCTAAACTATTATCCCCCAAATCAGAAGAATTTTGAAGGTTGAGACAGTCACTACTCTACCACCTAATGAAATTGTCCAGGCAGCCCTTCAAATAACCCCAACTCTTAACAAAGACACAGATTTTTCAGTTCACTAACCATTACTCCTGCCCCTTAATGCCAGCAGATACGCTCCACCTTTGTCCCTACCTATCCTCAAATTCTAGTTGTCGATCATCAGTAAGCCTTTTTTAAGCACCTACTATGTGTCGTCACTGCGCTGAGCGCCGGGGATGCATAGAAAAGCAGAGGACAGCCCCTCTTCTCGAGGAGTCCTCAATCCAACGGGGAGAAAACATGCAACCAGACACATGAAAACCTAGATCCAGGATCCGTTAGAGATAATTCACAGATGGAAGACGCTAGAACTAAGAGAGGACATTAGGAAGGAAGACATCCATAGAGATGGAATTTTATCTGTGACTTGAAGGAAGCTAGGGAAACCAAGAGGGAGAGTATTCCAAGCATGGTTGGTCAGCATCTAGAACATTATAGGTTCTTTATATGACCTGGATCTGGAAGGAAAATAGATCATAGAATCTCACTTTAAGGGACCTCAGAGGCATTCTAATCCAAAAATTACCTGAAAAAAACTATCTCTATAACATACCTGACAGTCTCGTAGTTCTTTTTGTAATGCTGCAGGTGAGGAGGTAGTCAGTAAGTCATTCAGTCCATAAATATTTATTAAGAGCCTACTATGTGCCATGTAAAAGACTGTCCCTGCCCTTGAAGAAGTTAATAGGAAGCCCGTACAACACTTTTAACTAGTTCAAGGGCTTAGCAATCATGTCTCAACACACGGTTTAAATTAGCCTCTTCTTAACTTTGTAACCTGTTACTTCTAGCTGTGTCTTCTGGGGCTGAGTAAAACAATTCTAGTCCTTATTATGGGTGACACAGCTTTAAACATTCAAAGGGAGTTATCACATCATCTGTAAGTCTTTTCTCCTCTAGGCTAAACATCTCAAGGTCCTTTAACGGAGACATGATATGCATTCCACAAATATCTATGAGTCCCCAACCATGCCAAAAACATCCAACTAGGCATTGAGGGGGGCTGTAAAGATGAATAAGACATATAGACACTGACTTGGGAGATAGGGAACAAGGTAAGCACACAAATAACACTTTATAGTAGCCATGAACTTTTAATTTCTTAGGATGGTTGAGAATTCCCAAGCTAGATGACCAAAAGAAAATATAAGAACCTCATATTATTGTATGTATGTATATCCACAGAGTTCCTAGAAATCTTTTATTAGCAATATTGGAAATTTCCTGGCAAAATGAAAGAAATCTGGTTGTGTGTCAGTGAGCTACCTTCAATGCAGCTCATTGGTCTCAGAAAATTATAATTATGAAATAGCACTGGGTTTAGAGTCAAAAGACCTAGGTTTGAATCCTAAATGAACTGCAATTATTCCTTCTACATGATGGGGGTTAGGGGAATAGCACCAACATGATCTGGAAAATCTGTGTAAAACTTTTTGGTGTTCCCTTGGTACCAGAGAAGAAGTCTGAATTTTTTTTTCTTTTATGGGGAGTTTACAGTATGTTATTATAAATTGGGTTTGGTATTATATAATACTATACATATATCTTGTGTATTTCTGAGTTTCTAAGTTTTTTTCTGGGTCATCTGGGTCATCTGCTGGCCTTCATGTATTGTCTGCACTTTTGTGCATCACCATTTGTGAATCACGATTCCCTCCACAAATTCCCATTTAATTTCTTATGCTGACCTGTGATTTATCAAAACTGTGATGGGGAAAGTTGCAGTATGGAAGGAATAACTATATTTACTATATGGGTGACCTTGAACAAGTCACTTCCCTCAGGGTCTCATTTCTTCTGTCTATAGAATCAAAGAATCTTTTCCAGCTTAAAATTTTATAATCCTATTTTAGACCCCCACATACCTCAATTTCTCTCATTACTACAAAAGAAATGAAAATAATACTCCTTTTTCTCTCTGGACTGTTTCTAAAATAGCCTAATATTTCTAGACTATGGGCCAAAAAAAAGTGACTAATGTGATTGTCAGTGAGAGAGATAGAAAGAGAAATGTGTTTGTAAAATGAGGTCTTCCAAATCATATATTGGAGCAACTTGTAATGGTACTCAATTTCATTTCATTACCTAAAATGTTTTCCCATCAATCCCAGACTGTCAAAATTCTTCACAAAAAACACCTTATCATTCTTCATCAAATTACCAGAAAAGACAAGAGGAAATAATAAGATTTTGGTTAACCCTTAGAACACTTCCTAGACAATTTGTCAAAATTTTTGTTTACAAAAGTCACTGAATTATAAAAGCAAAGTTACCTTTTTAATTGTATAACCTCTGGGAGTCTAATATTAAATTATTAGTGCAGGAATCTAAGCCATGTTATTAAATTACATATATTCATACATAAATATGCACATAGTACATATACATTGATACATGCAAAAAACATTTTACTGAGAAATGGTATGATATAGTTTTGTTTTGTTTTTAAAGATACGAAAACAGAAAACTGGGTTTAAAACTCATCTGCATCCCATAGGAGGTTTGTATTTCTGGGCAACTTATTGGGCCTCAGTTTACTCATCAGCAAGATGGTTGAATTAGGGGTGGCGAGGTGGTACAGTGAGTAGAGCACTGGCCCTGGAGTCAGGAGGACCTGAGTTCAAATCTGGCCTCAGACACTTAACACAAAAACTAAACATGTTACCTTGAGCAAGTCACTTAACCCCAATTGCCCTACCCTCCCCCCTCCAAAAAAAGCAAAAAAAAAAAAAGATCATTGAATTAAATGATCAGAGATCCCATCAAGATCTAAATCTATGATCCTATATTTTATAAATTGTGATTTATGTATAAAACATGACATAAGTGACATCATCAGGAAAATTAATTACCTAAAAGAGGTAGGCAGGGCATGCAGGGAAAAAAGAGATGCTTGTAGGACAACTTGATTGCAATATAGTTTTCCTCAATATACTAAAAAGTCAAAGCACTCAAGGAAGGCCCTAGCATGTTGAGTCAATCCTCTATGGAGGTTTTTCAGATAGATATAAACAAGAATTGTAAAGGGGGACAGGGCATGAAGAGGTTGCAAAGAAAGTGCTCATAATGAGGGTATCAAAGTCATGAGTTCTTAACCTGGAGTCCATTGATCTCAAGGAATATGTATGTAGATTTCAGGGTGTCAATGAACATGGATGGAGGAAAAAGTGCATCTTTATTTTCACTAACTTTTGGTTTCTTTTGTGATCTTCTGCATTTTATTTTCTGTGTTTATAAATACTATTCAGAGAGGGGTACATAGTTTTTAATCAGACTGCTAAATGGGACCATGATACCATAAAAAGAGTTAAGGACCTCTGATCCAAGTGGTTTATGTACTAATGTATGGGGTCCCTAACCTTTGTTTGATGTAATGGTTTTTAGAATTTCCCTGAAGTCTTATGATCACTGCCAGTCTAGTGTTGAGTCAAGTGAGGGGGTGGTGGGTGGGTGGCGGGTCAAGGATGAAATACAAATGGGGAAGGGGAAAAAAAAGAGAAGGAAGAGAACCATAGAAGCTTGAGAGTGAAAGTCACTGATTAGGAGGAGTCAGTCACTGCACTTACTTCCCTTCTGGAAAGTCCCAAGAATTTTAGTGAGGGAAGCAACTGTCTTGGCTTTCCATGTAGTAAGTCTTTTGAGATTGAACAGAAGTTCAAGATCGACCCACTGAAGACCTCGGTGAAAGGATTACAAAATGAGTACTAAACAATGGCAGGTTGGACATAGTTTGTGTTGGCACTCCCTAGAATAATGGTTACTGATAATGGGGAAACCAGAAAGAAGGGTCTGATTTGCCCTGTGTTAGAGAGCCTATGATAACTCGCAAAGTCCAGCATGCATTTTGATTATAAATGAGAAATGGAAGAAGCCTTTTCCTATCACTGATAGTTTACATCATTTGGGTCTTTGTGGTTCTCTCTGAATTGATTTAACCAACTCTCAGGTAATCCTCCTAGGTATAAAGATCAAAGTTAAAGCCAACAATGACTTGTAATTCTGCCTGGGAGAGAACATCAGAAAACTAAACCTCAGCCTTGTAGGAAGGCTGCACTGGACCAGGGTCATTGACATGATGATCTGAGGCACTACAGGACACTCAGGGGTATCTTTTCTTAACACTGGATTTCAAAGTTAGAAGACTCAGGCAGCCAAAGGAGAAAAAGCTGCAAATAACCCGTGGAAATGAATTGTGCTTTTTCTGAGTCTGAATAAAGTGTTTTAACCTTTACCAAGTCCAGATCTTATAACAGTTTATCAAGAAGGGGACTAAGTCCTGTCATTTAAAAGCCAATGGAATCTATATTATCTAGAGGAAAATAGAAGGCTGTGCTTCTTTAGAATTTTTGAGAGGAAGATAAAAGAAATCTTGAAGATTTCTAATGTGATACCCAAGATTCTAAACATGATACAATTTATGATCAAGGCAGAGAAAATGTCCAGAAAAGCAGTGAGAAGTATCACTTTGCAAAAAATCTGAAGTAGAATCTTTCAGTTAGTCAGTCACGGAGTATTAATAAAGTGCTTACTATGTGCCAGGTACTGCACTAAGCATTGGGGATACTAAAAAAGGTAAAAAATGGGTCTTTGCCTTCAAGGAATTTACATACTAATGGGAGAGACAGCATATGTATAAATAGATACATATATAGTAGATGGAATGGAGTAGAAGATGCCTTCCCCGATAAAATGCAAGCTCCCTGAGAGCAGGGATTGTTTCACTTTTTGTCTTCGGATTTCTGGTGCCCGCTATATAATATGTACTAAATAAATATTTTTCTAAAAAATTAATCTATTGACCACAAGCTTAATGACAATAAAAACCCTTTCCAAGGCCACTGAACAGTTCATCCCCTTTGATTCAGTCATCCCATTAATGGTTATAGATGCCAAGGAGGCCAAAGTAATCTCAGAGGAGAAGGCATTAGCATTTAGGGGAATCAGGAATGTCCTCCTGCAGACAATAGGATTTTAGTGCAGTCTTGAAGGAAGCTAGGGACCAATAGGCAGAGGTAAGGAAGGAGAACACTTCAAAAAGGAAGACCAGCCAGTGTAGATGGAAGATGAAATCTTGTTTGTGAGAAAGAGCAAATATTTCAGCGTACCTGGATCATAAAATGTCTGAAGGTGGGTAAAATGACAGATAACTGGAAAGGTAGGAAGGGGTCAGCTTTAAATGCCACATATAGGACTGTATATTTTATCCTGGAGGTAATAGAAAACCTCTGTAATTTACTGATGACACAGGGCCTGAATGTTTTCAGCAAAATACTTCTTTCCTGATTGCTGTTCTGATAAAACAAGGAAAGATTGGTGATTCTACAGAACTACACTTTTGGAGGAAAGATAAACCAGCCTAATCTGGGAGCAGGATCCTAGTTTCCTCTGTCTAATCACAAAAACTAAAACAAAAACACACACACACACACAAGGGTTCTGATGTGTACTCCTGCTCTCCCTGGAAATAGAGAAAACATATTACTCCTTGATACTGATCCAAATGGGAAGGCTCCTTAGGAAATTCTCTGACCCCTTTAAGGGAATGTCAGGGGAAGAATTTCCAACTCCTGCTACACTTCCAGGAAAAACTTGTCTTACATGGGAAGAAAGTAGTAGTTAGGTCAATTCAACAGCACCAAATATCCAGCATTGTTGATCTTTATCTACTCCTAGCTTCTTATTCCATCATTATCCTAGGCTGCTCACTCCCCTTCACCTAAATATACCATCCATTGTGAAATCTTGTCGTTTTAGCCTTCACATTATCTTTTATATCCATCTCCTTCTCTCTACTCACATTTAGACCCTCATCACTGCTCACCTGGATTGTTTTAAGAGCATCTCTCCTGCTCTCCCTGGCTCAAATCTATCCCCACTCCAATCAAACTCCAATGGTTCCCTCTTCCCTCTTAGATCAAAGATAAACTCTTTGGCTTGGCTTTTAAAGCACTTCACAAGCTGGTCAAATCAATCCTTCCAGTCTCAATACATTACTCCCTCTTCTGGGTTTTGTTTTCTTGTCCAGAAAAAAAAATCTTGCTTTTTTGCTGTTTTTTTTTTTTTGTTTTTTTTTTTTGCATCTGGTCTTCTCCCGTGCCTGATATGCACTTTCTATTCATCTTTGCCTTAAAGAATTCTTCTCTTCCTTGGTGTAGTTCAAGCATCACTTTCCACATGAAGTCTTTCCTGACCAATTTTGTATTGAGACCTAAATTAAATAGAACTAATTAAAAGAGATAAATGGAGAAATTGCATTTTCTGGGAGGTATCACTGGCAAAGAATCAATATTAATCCTAACCATGTATACACCAAATGTATAGCATCAAAATTCTTAAAAGAAAACTTAAATGACTTACAGGGAGAAATAAGATGGTAAAGCCACAATAGTGGAGTAACTCGATTTACCACTCCCAGACACAGATATATCTAACCAAAATATAAAGGAAAAAGAAATGAAGGACCTAAGCAGAATTTTAGAAAAGCCATATGTAATGGATCTCTGGATAATAGTCAACTGGAATAGAAAGGAGTATACTAATTTCTCAGCTGTGCATGGCACATTCACAAAATAGAACATGTATTAAGGCACCAAAAACCTCATAAAGGCATAAAAGGAAAAATACTGAATACATCTTTTATGGACTATAATTCAATAAAAATTATAATCAATAAAAGTTCTCTGAAATAAACATTAAAAGTAATTGAAAACATTAACTTAATCCGAAAGAATGAGTGATTCAAAGAACAAATGATAAAAACAATAATTTCATTAAAGATAATGACAACAATGAGACAACATACTAGATTTTTAGGATGTACCTAAGGCAGTACTTAGGGGAAAATTATTTCTTTTTTTGGTTTTTTTTTTTTTGAGGGCAATTGGGGTTGAGTGACTTGCCCAAGGTCACATGGCTATTTTTTGTGTTTAGTGTCTGAGGCCGGATCCGAACCCAGGTCCTCCTGATCTATTCACTGCACCACCTAGACGCCCCCATGGGAAAATTATTTCTATAAAACTTTTCAACAATAAAAAGAAGAAAGGCATGCAACTAATATAGAAAACCAGCATTTTTTTTTTTTTTACAGATGAGGAAACAAGTAAACAGGCTTAAGTCCTTGCCCAGGGTCACACAGCTAATAAGAGGGAGTAAAAACCTGTTGGGAAAACTGGAAAGCAGACTGGCAGATGCTAGGTATAGAACAGCGAGTCACATTACATACAGTGACAAGTAGCAAATGTATGAATGATTTAGATATAAAATGTATCCTCACAAACAAATTAGAAAAGCATGAAAGAAATTACCATCAGATCTATGAATAGGGATAGAGTTCATGATCATACAAGAGATAGAAAGGTTCACAGTAACTGAGTAATCTCAGTGGCAAAGAATTGGAAACCAACAAGGGTGCAATCAATTGGGGAATGTCTGAAGAAGTTATGGCATATTATGTGATAGAATACTACCCTGCTGAAGAAATAATTAAGGGGACAGTTTCAGAGAAACCTGGGAACATTTTTATGAACTGATGCAAAGTAAAATTAAGAGAACAATTTAAACAACAATATCAATTTTATAAGGAAAAGTGATTTTGACAGACACAAGAACTCTTAGCAGCACAGTAACTAACCACAATTACAAGATAATTACATGATTTCAAAATTTATGATGAAACATGGAAGGAGGAAAGTGAAGAATGTGGACAGCAAAATAGAATTGAATTTTTAAAAATGATTTGCAAACCATAGCTAGAGACTAGACTTATGACTCCAATGACATAAGGAACTCCCAAGTGATGCAACTCCCTCTACAATTGCAGTTTGGTACCTTCTCAGAAACTTATAATCTTGATTAGAATTTTCAGAGGTTAAGTGACTTCCCCAGGGTTACCTAGCCAGTATATGTCAGAGGCAGAACTTAACCCAGGTGTTCCAGTCTCTGATAAGAACTCCCTATCCCCTATGCCTTAAAGTTATATATAAATGTTAGTTATTATTATATGCTGTCAGACATGGTCACTTTGTTGATCAATTTTGATTGATTGTTTTATTACAAGGGGAAGTTCAATGGAAGTAATAAACTGGGAAATGATTGCGGTATAAACAAAAGGCATCAATCAATAAAGCATTAAAAAAGAACTATTTCCAGCTGTTAGATTCCTGCTATTTCTCCCTTCCAACCCACCCCCAATCTGAGCCTGACCACATATGTCCTAATATGTTTCAAAGCTTTTCTTTGAATTAGAGATCATAGCTTCTACTGAGAATACACAACCAGTCAACTTCTCAGGTTTCTATAATATCTTGTATTTGTAAACAACATATAATAGAGAGTGATTTCACAAATAACTCACCAGGGCAGTGTCAGAAATGTCATACACCTTAGAATTAAATATATATATATATATATATAAACTCTTGTAATGGGGCACCACTAACACAAAAAGGCTGAGTGATCTCTAGGGATTTTTTAAAAGTTGTCTTGAGGCCCCAACATAGGAGCATTTAGAAATCACTGCAAAGGACATCATGTAAAGCTTACTCTAAATCTGTATCTATAGGCACAATGATCTCATTCATAACAGATATAATTAGACATCCTTACAGAAATGCTATCCTGTTCATAACACAGGTATCATCTAGAGTCTAATGGTTGATCTAGAAATACTCTTTCTAGGTGCTATTCCTCTATATCTTTGCGGGTCACTGAGGTTTCACTTCTTTTACTCTGCTTGGCTCTGACTGCCTCTTTTTATAATTGATCATCCAATAGGAATTTACTAAAATGCTAATAATTAAATTAGCAATTTATTATGTGCTAAGTGTCACGGATCAATCAGTAAGCATTAAGTGCCTACTATGTGTCAAGCTCTGTTCTAGGTGCTTGGGATGCAAGGCCAAAAAGGAAATTATTCTTACCTCAAGAAGCTTAGATCGTATCAGGGAAGATATGTGTATTAATGTGTACGTATGTATACATATACATGTGTATATATAATATCCATATATGTGCACATGCATACATATGTACCCATATATATAGTGTGTGTATGTGTACATGCATACACACACATAAAGCTTAAAGGTGCGCTAAAACTTTGGGTACACCATGTGTACTCATGTGAGTGTGTATGTGTGCGTATACAAAAAAAAGGTCTTTTTTTTGGCTGAAAACCAAGAAAGGTTTTACATATTATAATAATAATAGTAATAGCATTCATATAATGCTTTAAAGTTTGCACAGCTCTTTTCAATTATTATCCTTTTTAATCTTCACAATAACGTTGGAAGGCAAGTGTTATTGTTATCTCCATGATACAGATAAGGAAACTGAGGCTGTAACTTACCCTTTATTATACAGTTAGTGTCTAAAGCAGGATTTGAACTGTCATATTGTTGACTCCAATTATGATACTCCATTCACTATATTACTAAACTCCTTATATAAAGGAAGGCTTTTTGTTTGTTTGTAAAAGGGACCTTGCTCTCAAGCAGTTTTCTTCCTCTTTTTAGTGGCCAGTTATCATGCTATCTATCCAGTCCAATTCAATGAACATTTATTAAATGCCTGCAATGGGCAAGGAACTGTGCTAAGCACTGGGGATAGAGTTAATGAAAAGAGAGTACCTATCCTCAAGGAGTTTGCAACCTAATCAGAGAGACAACAATTTAAAAAAAAAAGGAAGCGAGAAAGGACATGGGGAGTTGGAAGGATACCGGGGACTAGCTTGTTTCATGAAAAAAAATCAAGCAGGGCAGCAGATGTAAAGTGATGCCTCAAGGTTTCATAGAGTCTAGAACAATGATGTCAAACTCAAATAGAAATGGATTCCTGCCAGCCCCATATTGACTTAGAAAACCATAAATTAACATTCTCTATGCTGGTTTGTACATTTATTTATTACATATTTTCCAGTTACATTTTTTTTGTCAGTCAATAAGTATTTATTAAAGGTCTGCTATGTGCCAGGCATTGTTCTAAGTACTAGAGTTACAATAAGAGGCAAAAAACAGTCTTGCCCAGAATGAGCTCACAGTTACATTTTAATCTGGCTCAGGATCTTCTTGGGAGTGAATTTGACAACTGTGGCTAGAAGACCTAGTTGATACCTCTGAGAATTGCCTTTGACAGACTGGTGCTGATTTGTGACTCAGAACTGTCCTTGTGTCTTGTCACTCCTTGTATTACTCTCTAGTTTCTTTTTGTTTGTACAACTCAGATGTTCCTTCTCATTTAACCCCTATTAGATGATGTCTAACTCCCCTGTTGTGGCTGGTCAAGTCTTAATGCTTACTCACTATTGTCATAGTGTGATGCTTGATCGACTCATTGCATCATTATATAGTGCTGTGAGCATTTGGGCTTAGGATTTGGGTGGGGGAAGGATATGATTTATGTTGCTTATTATATAACAGGTCTTTGTCTATAGTTACTCCTGGGGTCACCACAGATAAAGCAGTCAGTTATGAATGGTGACTGCTCCAATGACATATATGCTGCTGTATAACTCAGTTTGGAAATCCAGGGACCCAGGGGTGACATCTTGGCTAACAGTATAGAAGTTCTTGTTTTATATATGCCTTCTCAGTAAACTGCTACATTTTCTTTGGCTCAACCAAGATAATAGAGCCTGGACTGAAACTTCCAGAAGCTGAAAAGCTCGTTGTTGGAAAACTTTGCAAACTGAGCACACTGTAATATAGAAGCTCTACTAATCAATCAACAGATATTTATCAAGTAACCATTATATGCCAAGTACCATGTCAAATCTTAGGGAAATGAGGAGAAAGAATGGAACATTGCTTAGTGCTGATTACATTCTAATGAGGGAGACAGTGAGTACAAATAAAAACACACACACATACATATGGGTATATGTGTATATATACATATGTCTACATATATGCCCATATACTTTCATTGCTACATATATACACACTTTTTGATTCTTGAGTAAAAAAGTGAGGCAGAGTTGCATGAAGTCATAGACCTCCTCTCTCCTCCAGAGTCATCACAGACCAGGGGCAGGACAGAATCAAGATGGCTGGTGATGGCCCAAGATGCATTGGATAATATTGGCATTTTTGATGTCTAACCAAGCTCTAAGCACTCCGCAGCACCTGTTTCAGCTGCCTTCGTGGTCATTGGAATGGAGAGAAGAGGAATGAGACTGACTACCAAGCTGAACGTCTACAGAGCCATTGTGCTGACCTTATTATTGTATGCCTGTGAAACCTGTACAGTATACCAGGGCCATGGCAAGAAACTGAATTGCTTCCATTTGAATTGTCTTAGGAAGATTCTGAAGATCACCTGACAGGATAAGGTACCAGACACTGAGGTCCTTTCTTAAACTGAACTGCCAAGAATTCAAATTCTGCTTCAGAGAGCACAACTCAGATGAGACAGTCACATTGTTCGAATGCAAAATGAATGTTTGCCAGAAAGACTATTTTATGGAGAACTCACACAGGGCAAATGCTCACATGGAGGTCAGGAGAAGCAATACAAAGACACTTGCAAGGTCTCTCTTAAGAACCTTGGAATTGATTGTATGACATGGGAGACACTGGCACATGGTGTGCCCTCATCAGAAAAGGAGCTGTGCTCTATGAGCAAAGCAGAATTGAAACACCTCAAAGGAAACATAGGGTGGGCAGATTTAGAGTAGCTACCCCAAGTGTTCACACAGGCTATTTGTGCAGGACATGAGCTTGTATTAATCTGATCAGCTACAGTCGGACACGTTGAAATTTGATTCTGGCATAGTAATGTCATTTTGGTCCTCTTTGAGAATGGACAACAACACACACACACACACACACACACACACACACACAAAGTAGTTAAATTCCACACTGTTTGGGAGGGAGGGCAATGGCAGTTGGAATATCAAGAAAGGCTTCAGGCAGAAGATGATTCCCAAACTGTATCATAAAGAAAGAGAGAGGGTGGCTAGGTGGTGCAGTGAATAGAGCACCGGCCCTGGAGTCAGGAGGACCTGAGGTCAAATCCGGCATCAAACACTTGATGCACTTACTAGCCATGTGACCTTGGGCAAGTCACTTAACCCCAATTGCCCTCCAAAAAGCAAAAAAAAAAAAACAAACCAAGAGAGAGAGAGAAAGGACCTCTATGAGTGGGGACACAGGGAGGAAGTGACCTACCATATGCTACATAAATGATTTCAAGATAACAGTTGCAAGTGAAGTAAGAACCAGGAAAACAATTTGTACCCTCACAGCAATAGTCTGAAGATAATCAACTCTGACCAACACCATGACCCACTACAGTTCCAAAGGACTCATGATGAAATCCAAACAGAGACCTGCTGGACTCAGACTCCAGACCAAAGCATAATTTCCCCTCTTTCTTCCTTTTTTCTTGTCCTCTATCCTCATACCACCCCATCCCCTGATCATGGCTAATGTGAACATTTCTTTTGCAAGGCCTCAAATTTGTAAAGGGCTTGGTATTTCTTGCCTTCTCAGTGAGCATGGGGGTTGGGGGGGGGGGAGGGAGACAATTGGAAACTGAAAATAAAATTGAATGGAAAAAATAACATCTGCCACTTCTCTATCACTTCAAGTGTTACAAAGTATTTTTCTCATCATCCTGTTAGTACAGTGTACCAGGGCAATTATTCCCATTTTACAGATAAGAACAGGATGGATTTATAGATTAGGATTAAACCTGGAGGGCCTAGAGGATTAAATCCTACTTCAGACATTTAATACGTTTGTGACCCTGGGCAAGTCATCTAACATTTCTATGCTTTAGTTTCCTCATCTGCCAAAGGAGGGGAGGGGATTTGATGCTCTCCAAGCTCTCCCCTTTCAGCTCCAGATCTATGATCTCAGGAACATTCTAGAATGGACTGTTCCCACTTGGAATTATCAAAGCTTTAAGAAGACAACAGAGAGAGTAATCCCAACAAATAGGAAGAGAAAGGATTTACTGTGCTACTGAAAACAACATGTTAGGAAACAGGGAAGTTTCCCTAATCCAGTATTGTAATGCTATTGAATTTTGTGTTGGAAGTGAAGGGAATGTGGGAAATGGTAACACAGTCGTGTCCCAAAGGGAATGAGTTCTCAAGCTTGTTCAGAGAGCTCCTCTGGGGTATAGATTGTTTGCTCCTGGTGCCGCTGCTTTTAATGTGCCCCAAGAGCACTAATCATGTGTATCGACAACAGTGAGAGAACAGTAGAAAAAGTTGACATTTTCAAACTGAACGGGTGCCAGTGAAAAAGCCACCTATCCATCATGCATCCAGCCCCCAGGATAACTCATTTCTATGTGCCTGAGGGTTCCTTCATAGCAGTGCAGGTGACAGAATACAAATGACATGCTTATGGATATAAGCACAACCCAGTAGATAGACAACATAGCAATGTGGAAAGATTTTAATATCTTCCTGTCTAGCCATGGGGATATGCACACACATCTGTAGACCCTTCCATGACCTTGGAGAGGTCATTCAATGTATCTTGCCACCTTCAGCAATGGAAAGCTTAAGCCAGCTCACACAGAGCAGTCTCCATAGATGGAAATCTACAATTTTCTTTGGCAAATGGAATTAGGAGACCCAATTATAGTGGCTGCTCTGTCACCAATAAGTTGTTTAACCTTAGGTAAATTATTTCACTTCTGGCCTCTTCTATATCATTTATAAAAAGGAAGCAGTGATCTGATCTCTAAGCATCCTTCCAATTCTTAGCAACCCTAAAGAATCACCATGATCAGAATATGATCCATGCCCTCTTCTTTTTTGGTGTTTACATAGAACTTAAATTATAGATAATGGACTGGCTTTGGAGGCACAAAGATCTGGATTCAAATCCTACCTCTGACATATATTGGTTGTGTGACCCTGGGCCAAGTCACTTAATCCATCAGTGACCTAGGCAGATCTATAACTTTACAAATTGTACAAGAGCTGATTATCTGTATTGGTGGAGTAAGCTCCTGAACGCTAAAGAAAGCTTAGGTCTAGACCGAAACAAAACAAAAAAGACATTAAAAAAAAGGTACCAGGTACTTTACTCAGAGTGTCTCAGTTGATCTCCACAACAACCACATAAAATATATAGTGTGAATGTTATCACCATTTTATTGATGAGGAAATAAGCTCATAAAATTTAAGTGACTTGCCCAAAACCATGTAAAGAGTAAATAGTAGTAGAACCAGGATTCAAACCCATGACTTTTGATTCTAAGTCTGCTACTCCTGCTAAACCACAGTTTTTATCTTTCCTCAGAGCAGCCACTGTCTTCTAAAAATAAAAAAAAATCTTATTTTTAGACCATAATGAAATTTCCTTCTGTCAGCCTTATGTGGGCTAATTAATATTTAATTAATATTTAATATTAATTAATTTAATTAATTAATTAATTTAATTAATATTTAATATTAATAATAATAATTAATATTTCATAACACTTTCGACCTTTCAAAGAAACTACTGAACTTAACTTTCAAGGTCCTTTACAAGCCAACCTACTTCTCCAGCCTTAATGCATACTACTTTCCTTCATTCATTTCAGTCAAAATTGGACTATTCTTACTTTGTTCTCATCCCACCCTTCCCCATCTCAGGGACTTTGATTGCACCATTCCTTTTCCCTGTACTAAACTTTTCTCCCTCTTCTGTTTCCATCTGTTAAAGTCCTCCCTTCTTCTTCTAGGTCCATCTAAGGCCTCGCTTCCTCCCAGACTGTTCATGCTTCCTACATACTCATTTTTTCCTTCTATGGATCTCAATTACAAATTAATTTCTTTAGGAAATCAAATAATTAACTGCTAATTACTGGTCAGAGATTTCATTCATTCAGTCCCATCAAAGACCTTAGCTATTCTCATGTGTAGCCAGTCCTCCATATTCCATCTATGCTGTTTGCTTTTCTCTCCTGGCTGTCCTCTTCTGAACCTGTCCATTTCCTTTAACTCTATATGTCAGTCACTTTTCAAGTATACCAGAGGAAAGTCTGATCCTGTCTTCCATGGTGCTACCCACCCTACCTGCCTTTTTGCCTCTCAATATTTGAAGATTATGCTTTGTTTTCCATCGTCCATATCACAGATGGAAATATGAATCCCTCTAGAACATTGGTTCTGTCCCCCAGCCCCCAGATTAGTACAGATTGATCAATAAACATTTTCTGGTATAAACCTCCAGCCCATTGTCCACCCACCTGACAGCTGTGTGAGCCAGACCATATGTTCATTGTCTTAGTTTACTGATGAATATGCCAAGCAGGACTGAATCTAAAGTCTTGTGAAAATCAAACTAAATTGAGTCTACTGAAATTCTCTAAACTGGCAGACTGGTTATTCAGGAAGCAAAAAATAGATTACTCTGACAAGACCTGTTCTTTATTAAAAACCTCTATGGTCACGATTCCCTTGTCTTCAAAAAGTTTACAATTGGATTTTGAAATTGTTTTTCCAGGTAAGGCTGAGATATTTTCCCCAACTTTTTTTGTTTGATTGTTGTTGTTGATTGTTTTTTTTGGTGGGGGGGGAGTTGATTTTTTTAAATGTCACTTCTACTTCATATAGCATAGAATTCCAAAGACCTCTAGGTCCTTGACTCATCAAATATATGGTTACTCTAGAAATTCCACCAAATTTGTTCCCTTGCAAATCTATTTGTTTTTCTCCTTCCAAAGTCATCTATAAATGTCTTTAGAATGATCTGACTTATGTGAATTTCATGACAAGCTTTTCTGTAGGCTCCTTTTCTCTGACGATTTTCCCTGGTTGGTTCAGGTAAAAAAAACTGCTTGTAATTGTTCCAACATCTTGTTCTTGAAGTTTCTTTTTCAGATGAGCTTTTACTCAAACCAGTGTTGCACTTTATTGCAATATGTCTTTTTTCAACAAGATCATCCTTTCTAGCTAAGACAGTTTTGGGGCTCTTTTGCCTTCTTTTGGCGACTGTTACATAACAAACTTTTCTCTAAGAAATACTAATAATTGGTCAAAATTTTTACATGTATCAGTTTTTCAGTAAACTTTTAAAAGTAGAATTAGAACCATTGTAATTGTATATATGTTGTTATCTTTATCCTGTATTTCAATTTGATAGCATTTTTACCTTTGCTGTAATCAGTGTATCCACAGCATAATTGCACACAGTTGATTCCTTGATGACTCATACATCTGTTACTAAGTTGACAGGCTAGAACGGAAAGGAACTTAGAGGTCATTGAGTCCAACCCCTTCATTTCACAGATGAGAAAACTGAGGCCAAGAGAGGTTAAGTAGTCCATTCCTTTGCTTAGATGTAGTCATTTTCAGCTTTTGAAAATAAAGATGGTCCAGAAAGACAGATGCATAAGAAGATAAGCTGATTGGCTTTGGGCTGAATAAATGTGATGCATTATACAAGCTTTTGCTTACCTATTTATCGTTCAAGACATGATCACAGATAAGTTCATAGGAAATATTTAGAAATGTTATGGTCCTCAGAGGCCACTGAACTTATCAGCATCATTTTCCATACAAGGAAATTGAGGGAGAGAGAGCAGTTAAGTGACTTGCTGTGATAGTAATGGCAATTAAAGATTCCCCTGCATTGGCTTGGTTTTCAAATTGATTGTATTAAAACCCAGAGTTTGTTAATCCCACCTGTGGGATGGGCTTGTTGATGTGAAAAGAAAGTCCTGAA
>NW_027187345.1:14819253-14824510 GCF_028583685.1 Petaurus breviceps papuanus
TTGATTGAATGATTGGAAAGTCCTGGGGTGGGGTAGGCCTTGGAGATTATTTAATCACACTTAGTAAATGCTGTATTTTGAATGATGTCATGTTTTGATCTTCTCTGTTCTGGGTTTGTTACTGAATAAAATAGAGAGCACCTATGCTGGTATTTCGAACCTGGGAAGTTGCCTTTCCTTGGTATTACATTACACTTGCCCAAGATCATACCATTAATAGGTGTGAGGCAGGATCCAAATCCAGGTGTTCTGACCCAAAGCCCAGCCCCCTATCCACTATAGCTCTAGGATGGAAGCTCTAAAGCAGAGGTTATCAAGTCTCCCAGAGAATAGTTTCTGATAGTCCAATGGTCCAGAAAGTAGAGTAACAATGTACATGGCAAGAACATGGGTGAGACATGCAGTTATTGTTAGAAACATAGAAAGCTGTTGGTGTTCAGACATTTTTCACCCTTCTCCGACTGTTCATGACACCATTTGGGGTTTTCTTGACAAATATACTAGAATGGTTTGCAATTTCTTTCATTTTACAAATGAAGAAACTGAGGCAAGCAGGGTTAAGTGACTTACCCAGGGTCACACAGCTAGTACGTGTCTGAAGTCCAGTCCAATTTGAACTCAGGAAGATGAGTCTTCCTGACACCAGGCTTGGCACTCTATCCACTGTGCCACCTAGCTGTCTTATGGGGAATCTTACATACACTATGAGATGAAGCACTGTACCTGGTGGGCTTTGTTCGACAGTTTTTCATTGTCATAGTGAAAGGCTAGAATGTGGAGCAGGTGGGGAGGGAGGAAAGGGGTCAAAAGGGTACAGTGCAGGGAAGGGGAGAGAGAACATTTTAGATCCAGAAATGAGATGACTGATATAAAAACAAAAGGTATCAATAAAGTTTCTTTTTTTTTTAATACAGAATGCTCATAATGGAGAAGCGCTCTGGAATCACATTTGCCAATACATGTTTTGCAACCCTTTCCAGTGCATTTAAAATACACTTCAGGCAGTGGAGGAAAGAATTAAGCCCTCTTTATCTCCCCAACAGGGCTACTACAATATGGCCCAAGAGCTCATGGTTCTGCCTTTGCTTCTGTCTCCATTATGTCTATTCTTTCATTCTTTTAGATAAAGGAGATTGGAAAGGTCTCTGAATTGTGGGTTCAAAAAGGTCAGAAGAGCAATTCACCAGGACAGAGAGTGGAATCCAGACTAGGTTTTACTAGCAAACAGTCTAGTATTAAAAGCCCTATCCAATAACCCAATGGACACAGCCCAGTGGTAGCTGCAATGAGGACATAGCTTGGTGACACCAATGCTACAGAGAAACTGGGTTAGGCCACTCTCCTCAGGCACCAACGTGGTATAGGGGAGAGTTTGTCCAACAACTTGGGGGGAAGTTTTGTACTTCTTTCTTGCTATATCTTTAAAGTAAATACTCCTTTGTAAAAACTGTTTTTAATATAGTTAAATGTAACTGGAACATTAATTACTGGGTGTTGACAATCAGGACACATAAGAACGAGGGCACAAGCTCACAGAATTAGAGAAAAAACACCCAATGCTTCACTAGACTCCCAGAACCCTGGTGGAGAAGAAGGAAGAGAAACAAGCATTTATTAAGCACCTACTATATGCCAGACACTGTTTGAAGTGCTTTACAAATATCATCTTACTTGATTTTCATAACAACCCTATGAGGTGTTACTATTATTCATATTTTGTAATTGAGGAAAATGAAATAAGCAAGGGTTAAAGACTTGCCTAGGGTCACACAGCTAGTAAGTATCTGAGGCAGAAGTTGAACCCAGGTCCCCCTGATTCCAAGTCTGAGGCCCTACCCACTGTGCCATGTTTCCCAAAACAACATTCCATATGTTAAAGATATCTTGTGAAAATTTCAAATGCAATAGAATTCCCTCAAGATGGAGAGATTGTACAAATGCTTCTTTTCTACAGATGGCATTGTATTGACTATATTGAGCTCTACAATGCTATAGAGCCTTCCTGATGAAAGGCAAAGCTGCTTAAAAGAGATCAGCCTGGTACCTTTTCAACAGAGAAATATGCCATTTGGATAAAGGCTACGCGTTGCCTGGATTATTATATGCAGTTGCATAGGTAGTTCAATGAGTTAGTCCATAAGTATGTGTATTTTTGACAAGAACTACAGATGGAAAATAAGTCAGGCTCGGAAGAAATAAAATTGTAGGTTTACCCAAAGGGCAATGAAAAAAATGCACAATATTTCCAACAATGCTGTGTCATTTTCTAATTGCTTCCAAGAGAAAACAATATTTTTTTTTAAAGCAAGGAGTATTGAAAATGGGTGGGGGTGGGTTGGTCGTGTAGTGAGAGTAAATGACAACAAATGAACAGCCTTAGTACTGCACTGATTATCTTCATGGGATTCTGGAAAGGTAACTTCATCTCTCTATGGCTCAGTTTTTAATCTATAAAATGACAAGGTTGAATTTGATGACTTCAAACTCTAAATCTATGATCCTATGAAAATATTTTTTTTTAAAATAGGGGAAGGCATCCAAGACCATTGAATGTCTCCCATGGGGTATTTATAAGACTACACAGACAAAAATTACACAGGATGAAAAACTGGGGCAGGGCAGATTAGGCTCCTAGGTGGTGCAGTAAATAGAGAACAGAGTCTGGAGTCAAGAGGATCTGAATTCAAATCTGGTCTTTGACACTTATTAGCTATGTGATCCTAGGCAAGTCACTTAACCCTGTTTTCCTCAGTTTCCTCATCTGTCAAATAAGCTAGAGAAAGAAGTTACACACGACTCTAGTATCTTTGCCAAGGAAACCCCAAATGGGGTCACGAAGAGTCAGACATGACTGAAAACTCAGCAACAACAAAAGTTCTGTAGTGCCAGTAGGAAAAAGTATCCATCCCAGTAGGAAAAAGTATCCATCCCAGTAGGAAAAAGTATCCATCCCAGTAAGCTCACAAGTCCATAAAATAGTGAATGATTTTTTTCCCCTAAATTAAGCATACAGGATTGCTGTGTCCTGTATAACTTGTGAAGTCTGGATAGTATTATAAAGGCAAATCTTATATAGATTTATTTTTCCTCAACACAGATGAACTACAGGAATCTTTAACAATTTACTCAAGTTCTAACTTTTTTGGCATGACCAGAAATAATACCATTCCCTATGTATCAGGTTTTGTATTTATTTTAATGACCTCTTTATCTTTTAAGACAGATATCACTAGGACTTAAGCCAAGAATGCTGAGCAGACATAATCAGATGTATACCATGACCGGTAAAAAGAGAAATCTGCTTTCATAAAGCCAAGGACTTTAGTCTCTGAGGATTGCTCCTCCTGTTCTTAGAGGGCGAGAAGGCTGCTGGCTTCCAAGACCTACCTATAGCCCTTAAAAACCTTTAAAATTATCATCATTGGCTCTTGCCCCTTTTCATTTTGGAATTTTAACTAACACTGTCCCATTCATTCTCTCTGCTCCTCCCTTTCTGTTTATACAGATTTGCTACACACATGTAAAGTTTGACTCTTCCCTTGTCTCCTTGCCTACCTCCCATCCTGCCTACTCTCCAATCCCCACCCCTATTTCTGTATAACTCTCTCTTTGTCTAATAATTAAATGAGGATAAAAGTTTCAAATTCCAGCTTGGACACTCACTACCTGGATGACCTTGAGCAAGGTGCTTAGAACTTCCTGGTCTCCAGTGACTAGTCTCCAAAATGAAGAGGTTGCCCTGGATGGTCTTGGAGGGCTCTTCCAGTTAAAAATCTAGGACCATACAATACCTTATTTTCTCAGAGAGGTCCTTTCATTCTGAACTTTGGAAGTGATAAGTGGGCCTGTTTCACAAAGTAAAATATATGGAGCACCAGGAACCCACCTTCCTTTGGGGGCATCTGATTTGATGGGTTAGTTCAATTCAGTCTAGAAAGTCCAGATGAATGAATCACAATGGTGCATTTTAGACTGGTGACGCAAGGCAAGTATGAGTAGAAGGTTTGGATCTAGAGAAGATGAAGAGGTGGGTAGACCTAGAGAACGTTATATTTACATATTAATCAGAAAGCTTTAGTTCTACTCAATCTGAGCTGGGGTGGAGGACAAATAGGTAGGTAGACAGATAGGCATATGTCTTGTTACCTTCCTTAGTTTGTACTTCTTGTTGTTTGGTCATTTCAGTTCTGTCTGACTCTTCATGACTCCATTTGGAGTTTTCTTGACAAAGGTACTATAATAGTTTACCATTTTGTTCTCCAGGTCATTTTACAGATGAGGAAACTGAGGCAAACAGGGTGAAATGACTTGCCAGGGGTGACACAGCTGCTAAGTATCTGACAATGGATTTGAACTTGGGTCTTTCAGACTCTAGGCTCAGAACTCTATTCATTGAACCATCTAGTTGCTCCCTTACTTTGTACTACTATGGATCAAACTTATTTTTATATGTATCTTATTCCCCCATTCACTTGAATTTTAAAATCTTTGAGGGCTACATTGTCTATCTTTGTAAGCAGCATAGTTCTTTACACATAGTAGGCACATTAAAAATGTTAGTTGAGTAGAAATTACAAGCTCCCTTATTGAATTTAAGACTGACTTTTTTTAAATTAAATGAACACTAGTTCTTAATAGTTTTTCCAAAGTTTTCTTTGATAAGGTGAACAAACTTTTAACAGGATTATTGGGTTTTCCCAATTTTTCTCCACTAAATAACTTGTGGGTTTTTTCTAGTCATTCATTTTTACAAGCATCAATTAAGGGTATGGTAAGTCCAGACACTTAAGAAGTACAAAGACAAAAACAAAACAGTCCTTGCCTTCCAGGAGCTTACAATCTAAGGAAATGGAGATAAGTATACAAGTAAGTTTGCTTTGAGATAACAAACTGTAGGGAAAGTAACAATAAATTTTTATTAAAAAATTCTATGCCATCCTAGATTGGAACAGTACAAAGATGCTGACATGGGAGGTGGAATGAATAAGAGGAATGGCAAGCAGACCAGTTTGGCAGAAGCAAATTCATGAAAGGAAATGATGTTCAATAAACCTAGAAAGGTAGGCTGTAATCAGGTTCTTAAGAGATCTAAATGACAAATAGTTTGCATTTTATCAGAGTGTGAGGGGCCTTAGGCACATGGCCAGTCCACCCAAGATGGTTGCACCAAGGTGGGAGATGCCAAGGATCTGCTTCCATCTGATGGCAGTTGTGTGTGTGTGTGTGTGTGTGTGTGTGTGTGTGTGTGTGTGTGTGT
>NW_027187345.1:14829520-14842416 GCF_028583685.1 Petaurus breviceps papuanus
GGTGCTCTCAAATCAAATTTTTACAATCAATTTAATTATGGGGATTTTAAAAGACAAGACCCTATATAGGGAAAAATTTGGGGTACTATCCTATAGGTGGGGAGAGACAGAGCACTGGTGCGGTGGCTGGGTTAGAGAGGCCATCACTTGTATTATAGTAGAGAGAGGAATAATAACATCTTGATAGCCCTTCCTATTTTAAGTATTCTTGCTAACAAGGTATATACTAAATTCAGTTGTTTATGTATGAGGAAGGAGTACAAATGCTATCACTGCCCTCTAAATTTCAGTGCCCCATGCCCTGGGACACAGCCTTAGGAACCCTGTCCTAGTTAGGGGTTTACAGTGACCTTCCTCTTCTACCTTTTTAATCCCTAGCCCTTCATCAAGTTGGTCAGAGGGATGAGTTTTTCTACCACAACTTACAGAGACCATTTGCTTAGAAGAGGAAAGGTTGGAAGAAGTAGTACTGGTAACAGCGAAATCCTTGAGGTATTGAATCCTCAGCTTTAGGCAACCACCTTGCCCACTGCGTTTTCTATTCCTGCTCTCTATCTCTGCTACGGCACCGATCTCCAAAGTTTGATGGATGTACTCTGAGCCCTTCTTCCCCTAAGGAGGCAAAAACCTGGACTGACCAATCAGAAAAGAACATTTTGACTCATTCTGAGCTAACATTCCCATAGCCCCTTGAGATATTAAAGTTCTCCTGCTATGTCGGTGTATTGCCAATGCAATATGAGCAGCTGCTATGAATATACATATATACATATATATATATATATATATATATACATACATATATATATATATATATATATATACATACACACACACACACTTTTTCCTTTTTTCTTTTGCTTTTTGGAGGGCAATTGGGGTTAAGTGCTGTGATAGTAATGGAACATAAAGATCCCCCTGTATTGGCTTGGTTTTCAAATTGATTGTGTTAAAACCCAGAGCTTGTTAATCCCACCTGTGGGATGGACTTGATGTGAAAAGAAAGTCCTGAACTGGGAGGAGCTGGTGACGTAGATTAGGAGAGACACAAGAGAGAGGCAGAAGAACTTTTTGGAAGCAGCACCTCGTGGAGGCAGAGATAGACTGAGAGAATTGCTGGGGGCCACTTTGAATCACCCTGGACCTGCCCCCTGAGCTGCCAAGGACTGAGGAGACATGGCTGTTTTGCTGGTACTTTGTCTGTTTTGATGTTGTTTTGCCAGATTTGTCCACTGGTGAAAGACAGTCCTTTTGTTGAAGAAGTCCTGGAACCTGGCTGCTGGCTAAGAGATCCTGAGACTGTCCTGCAGACAGAGAGTGAATACTGTCCACTGGTGAAGGACAGTGCTGTTGTTGCAGGGGTCTGGGAACCTTTGTGTTGGTTCAGAGCTACTGAGACTGTCCTGCAGACAGAGTGAATACTGTCCACTGGTGAAGGACAGTGCTGTTGTTGCAGGGGTCTGGGAACCTTTCTGTTGTTTCAGAAGCCCTGAAGAAGGATTTTCTTGTTGTATGTTTACGGAAATCCTGGGAGAGGGTTTTGCTAATGTTTTCAGGGGTTCTAGGACTGTTCTACAGACAGAGGATGAATTAATGAAGGGACTGGCAATGTATCTTGTGGCCTTGCTAAGCCTTGTCTCCCCAGGAACTAAGATTGCTGAGAACTTGCCTTGTGTCAAGATGAAGAAAAGACCTCCATTTGGGTATTAAGTGCTATGCTTAAACTTGATGTAACTCTGGGGTAGATTCAATTGTGATCCAGGGGTGGGGAACTTTTGACCTTTTTGTGCTCTGTGGTTGAACAAATGAGTGTACTTTACTTAGATTGGAAACTAATCTCCATTTGAGAAGAGGGGCTTTGTAGTGGACTAAATTAAGGTACAGCCTAGGGGTGGAGTAGTATTTAGAACAGGGACTTTGTAATTGATTGAATGAATGGAAGGTCCTGGGGTGGGGTAGTACTTGGAGATTATTTAATCACCCTTAGTAAATGCTGTATTTTGAATGATGTCATGTTTTGACCTTCTCTGTTCTTAATTTCTCACTGAATAAAATGGAGAGCACCTATGCTGGTATTTTGAACCTTGGGAAGTTGCCTTTCCTTGGCATTACATTACAAGTGCCCAAGGTCACACAGCTAGATTTTGTGTTAAGTGTCTGAGGTGGGATTGGAACTCAGGTCCTCCTGACTCCAGAGCCAGTGCTCTATTCACTATGCCACCTAGGTGCCCCCTACATATATATTTTAGGGATAGAATTGCATAGTATAATAAGCACTCCACTCAAAACTGAACCAGCACAGCATTTATTCTATACACTAGGACAAGACAAGACATCATTATAGAAATATAACAAAACAAAGTTCAGAGTAACTGAAATATTCATACATCACCAGACCAGGGAGCACCAACATCTGCAAAACATCTTTCCTGTGAGTGAGTCCCCCAAGGTAATATCCAGACTATATATAGTTTTTAAACAAAGTCTCGGCACCTGATCGGCTCAGCGCAGAAAGGAACGAAAGCCTATGTGACTCAGGACCTGATGAAATGCCAAAGGGTGTGAAATTGCCTAATTGGCTCTATGTGACTCAGCACAGGATGTGCCACAGCTATGAACTGGGCCAGAGTTCAAAGGAGCCACACACCCATGACTGATAAGGCAAAATACCTAGAACCCTGGGAACGCAGCCCCTGTTCCAAGGAGAAAAGGGGGGCACATGTAGTCACACAGGCCTATAAATGTGTGGGGAAGACCTTCTATTCCATTAATCCTTCAGTCAGCTACTCCAAGACTGGATGAAGCTGACCAGGAACATTCTCCTGTTTATGACTGATAAAGACCAGGCACCTTGAACAGGACACTATCTTGATCGATGGCATTTTCTCTTGTTATCTTCTTGTTTTATGCCATTCCCTTGTTAATGGCTAAAAGAAACCAAACATCCTGGGGGCATTCTCTTGTTCTATGGAAACTATAATTTTGACTGACACAGGCATTCTGAGTCTGGGGGGTGGACACAACCCTTCCTTACTCTATGGATATATAATATCTTTCAACTAATCTTTCTGTGAGTTCATTTTAATTGAGCTCCCATGCATTCAGATGCATGTCCTCCCACTTTGAGAGAAATAAACATGGACATGCAGTCTAATTTTGTTTGTCCTTAGACAGAACTCTGAAATATTGATAGTACCCTAGGTGGAACTGGATAAGGAAATGGCAAACTACTCCAGTATCTCTGCCATGCTCCAAATGGGGTCACAAAGAGTCAGACATGACTAAGAAAAAAATAAATAAATAAGCAAGACTTTTGGGACACCCTGTATTACCTTGTATCTTTGCTTTAATATATCTAGGAAACCTTGATCCCGTCTATGTGAGTACTCTTTCAACAGCACAGATTAAAAAAACATCCATGCCTTCTCACTTTGTGCTACTATAATTTTGTAAATCTCCTATAGACTATCTACTTAACTGATACAATTTGGTCTGACTAGGCCCTTTTCCTTCATGAAGAAAGTTGACATGTAGAGAAAAACAGCTAGAATGACTGACAAATTCATGAGTTCAGTCAATGATCCCAAGGAAATTCTACCAAGTCCTGTATTTAGCCTTATCTGGACCACTCTTGATTGCTGTATTAAAAAGTCCCTGGGGTCTGTGTCCTCTAAATTAGTACATCTGAAAACCATTTAAGTTGTTCTGTGCTCCCGATTATAAACGAATGCTGGCCCTAACTAGTCCAATCAATCTGCAGCTCTGGACAATACCGGTTTTCCTACATTGTGGCTAAATGTACTGCTTTGCTTCATAGGTCCAGAACAAGACTAAGACACTAAATGTTAAGTAAGGCAATAAAATATATGGCTTTAAACCCCTTCTTATCAGCAACATCCTTTTTTGCTTGTGAATACCAGTTTGCCTACGACTAATAAGTACTCCAGTTAGGGACTTTTAAAAAAATCTTTTTCTTTTTTTGTGATGTAGACCCTTTGTGAAATTTCAACATCCCTTCTTAAAATTATGTATTTAAAATTTCAAAAAGAGGGGTCTGTGACTACAAAGGAGAAGAATTATAGTAAAATAGCTATAAAATATAATAAAAAACAAATTTGTCAACTCCTGGTTAAGAACCCCTGAATTTGAAGATGTCAATGTTCTTTGAATTCCTAATTGGGACTAACACACCAAAGTACTCAATATCTTCCTCTAGGTCTTTTTAGTATTTCATGAATGCTACTAGTCAACACTTGAGTTGTCCACCCATTCTCCCACATTTTCTTGCTATTTCTCCTGTTACATTACTGGCCATCATCCTACACTGGTCATACAGATCCATGCTAACATTGTTATCACCAATCATGTGCTCTAGTCATTGTTGGTACCATGCTAGAGTCTACTTATGTCCACTATGCATCTCTTTGTCATCCTTTTGGTCACTTACAATCTTTATTCTTTAGAGAGCATGATTTTCCATGATTCACATGGAATAAAACATAAATATATGTTTTATCTTCTCAACCAGACAGTAAGCCCTTGACTAGAGGGTAAAAACATCTTTCTTCTCCACTCTTATAGCAATCCAGATAAAATGTGTTCAATAAATGTCCAACTTTAAGAAATTGATATTTCCTGGGTTTAAAACTTGATCAAAGTGATTATTGCATGTAGAGAGATTGTTCTGATTTTATGGATCCTTAGAAGTCCTTGATATTTTGTAAAGGTATCCTTATGAAGTAGCAGAGCTGCTGAAATTCTCACTCTGTGTCTTATTGATTGGGTGTTTGAAACCACTGGAATCCCTATCAGGTAAAAGCCTCTGGTACTGACAGAGCACCACTCTGCCCTAACTAGGTGGTTTAAAGTCAATAGATATTGTCTAGACCTCTTAAGAATATGAATTGGTACTGGTTATCAGTTAAAAATAGAAAGATATATCAATGAAAGATTAGATGAAGGAGAGTCAGAAACAATGGCACTCAATAATACAGTATTTAATAAACCCCAAAATATAAATTCCTTGGATAAGAAGTCCCTTTTTGATGAAAACTTCTGGGGAAAATGTAGAGGAGTCTGGCAGAAATTAAGCTTAAACTAACATGTTATGCCATATTCCACAATATGTTTTAAATGAATGTGACAGTATTAAAGCTTATCCTATAAAAAGTTAGAAACGTTCTTTTATATAGTTGTTAATACTTTACAATTCTTTTGAGAAGTGTTTCCTCATATTGAGAATTGGCCAAAGTAAATTGTGATATGTTAGTGCAGTAGAATATTATTGTGCTATCAAAAATGATGAATGTGATGAATACAGAGCATGGAAAGAGCATGGAATGAAGTAAGCAATGAAAGGAAAACAATATATGTACACAGTTACTACAATGATGTAAATGGAAAGAAACACACAGAGAAAGCAAAAGTGAATATTGCAAAAGTATAAAGAACAAACATTGCTCAAGAGATTTGAGGACACTCCCTACCAATCTCAGAGGTAATGAATTGTCATATTCTGCTAACACTTAAGACTCTGGGTGCTGAAATTGTCCTTATGGTAAAGAGATTGACCAAAAAATTTCATTTTAGATGATGGTTGTGTTGTTTGTCTTGTTTTGGTCTTTAAGTATTACAATCTTGCAGAGGTAAGAGGTATATAGGTGTTGCCCATTGCACATTTTCAGACTTTTTATGCTGATTTTTTTCCTCTTTTTTTGTCTTAAAAATACTGTTTGTTGTATGGGACGGCTTTCTAGGAGTGGAAGGGAGAAAGATACTGTAGGAAAACTATGGTAATGTAACAAACAAAAGACATCAATAAAAACTTAATTTTTTTAAAAAAGAATGTGGTTCTCCTTTTAAAAGGATTATTTTATTTTTACCATCAAGGTAAAACTATATCATAAAGGTTTTTGTTGTTATTGTTCATTTGTGTCTGACTCTTTGTGACCCCGATTTAGGGTTTGCTATTTTTTTAAGCAAATGGGGTTAAGTAACTTGCTCAAGGTTACACAGCCAGTTATTTCTGGGTGTGGTGGTAAGTATCTGAGCCCAGATTCGATCCCAGGTCATCCCAACTCTGGGGCCGGTGCTTACTCACTGTGCCACCTGGCCGCCCCCCATTTAGGGTTTTCTTGGCAGAGGTACTGGAGTGGCTTGCCATTTTCTTCTTCAGCTCATTTTATAGAGGAGGAAACTGAGGCAAACAGGGATAAGTGACTTGCCCAGGGTCACATAACTAATAAGAGTTTGAGAACATTTGAACTCAGGTGTTTCCGACCCCAGGCCCAGGGCTCTATCCACTGTACCATCTAGCTGCCCATAATAAAGATTACCTTATTCCAAACCACTAGCTTGCCCATTATTAGCACATTAACTTGTGAGATAATTAGGACTTCTCATAAGAGTTGATGAGCAAAAGATACCACTGCCTACCCTCACTGACCAAAACAAACGAAAAACTTCACATAAGCAAAAAGTTTCACATTAAAGATTGAATACTTAAAGAGCAAAACAAGACAAACAACACAACCATCATCCAAAATGAAATTTATGTTCAATCTCCTCACCATAAGGACAATTTCAGCACTCAGAGTCTTAAGTGTTAACAGAAAAAGACAATTCATTTGAAAATTACCTTTTATAGTATGTACAGGGTCAAAAGTGATGTTCTTTAAACCCACTGTTTCAAAGTCCATTGCTTTTCCCACTCAAGTTACTCAATTTTAATACAATGATATGCAATTATGTTCCCAGGCCATTCTGGGGAATTGGAAATGTAAACACTGATTGCTATCCAGGCTCAGGCAAACAGCTGTTTGTATATCTTGTTTTCAATTCACAATTATGACTGCTGTAGGCACGTGTTTGGCAACCAAAACAAGCTATTTCCTGAGACCTTGGTCCCGTGGACTTAGGAAAAAATGATCTGTTTATTGTACTACCCTAGCATTTAATAATGGTCTGGTCAAAAAAGAGGTGGTTTTAGCATCTATTCTTGAACACAAATTGCAGAATTAGATTTTTTTTGTAGGTTTGAATTCCAAGTGCTATAATTTTTTAAAAAATGCTAAAAATCTGATCCAGCAAGCTCCTAATATTTAAATTCCAACTACTGTTATATTATGATTTCTAAAAGTAGAAATGAATTGTTTTGATGATTCTAGAAAAGTATTTTACACAGCTTTGAAGTTTCAAATTAATTAATTAACTTAATTGATTAAATTAATTGTCAATCCTGTTAGTTATAACCTTGTCACCTTTTCTGTCAATTCTAGTCCTGGGTCTTACCTTCCCTATCAGCAGAAACCTCTAAGATCACCAGCTGTGGTGTAAAGCATAGGATTCCAGATTTAGATATAGCAACTTTGAATCCTTCCTCTGATCTTTATCAGTTTTCTGATTTGGGGGCAACCTATTTTAACTCTGAATCTCAGTTTAGATTTCTATATAGTTTCTATATTCTGGGCATATATGCATAGTACCAATCTCAGAGGTTTGTTGTACAGATCAAATTAAGTGATTAATGTAAAGTGTTGTTTTTGTTTTGTTTTTTAAATTTTACAGGGCTAACTAAGCCTTAAACTTTATAAGCTACTTTATTTAGCTGCAATTGTCCATGTCTAGCATGGGTCATTAGGCCAGTAATTATTTCTTGGCTCGTTTCTTCTTTCTCATGACTTCTGATCTATTGCCTGAACAATTCCAGAATTCATCTTATCTAGATAGGGTACAATGGATTCTTTTTGCCTCAGTTTCCTCATCTATAAAATGAGCTGAAGAAGGAAATGGCAAACCACTCTAGCATCTTTGCCAAGGAAACCCCCAGGGGGGTCATAGTCAGACATGACTAAAACGACTCACAAAACAGGTATAATGGAAGGTCTGTACCATTCCTTACTGGTCATGTCACTCCTCAGGTCTTGGTCTTCTTTTTTTTAAGGCAAAGGTATGCATCAGATGACCCCTAATACTGTTTAACAATAAATGCAAGGGGCCTATTAACTTAGTTTAATAATATTTTAGAATAGTAGCTTCCTGGTACTGTAATCTTATTGGTAAACTATTTCCAAACCACAATGTAGAAGATATTCATCATATCTAGAAAGCTCGTGACAAATGGTTTACCCCACCCATGTTTTGCTGGTGATTATTCTACTTAAACTCTATATTTTGAACGTAAATTTTACTTTGGGGGAAAATAAGCCTTTATCCATTTCCTAAAATTGGTATAAACACCTCAAAGTGCCACAAGATGCAAATTTTTGATCCACAAATAATGATCTCAAGTTATCTTTGAGACTTCACACGTCTATCTTAATTAAAAAAAAAAAACATTTAAATGTCACGTATGGAACAGTAATATAAAATAGAACATATACTCACATTTATATTTTACTTTAAATCTTACAAAACACTTCCCTCCTGACCCTTTGAAGCAGGTTGTACATGTATTATTTTTCCCATTTTACAGATATTTAGACTAAGAAACTGAGGTTCAGGAGTTTAATTGATTTAACAATAACTGATAATGAAGTGGCATTTTACACACATTATCTCACTCGGTCTCTCCTCCTTGTGAGATAAGTACCACAGTTATGATCCTCATTTTACAGATGAGGAAATGGAGGTTCCAAGAAGTCAAGCTCCTAGCATTGGTCATCATTGTAAGCTCCGGAGTTGGAACTGAAATTCAAATTCGATTTGAAAGTGTTCTTTCTCCTGTATCCATGGCATTCTTTTTGATATTGGGTATTATATTATATTTTTCCATCATCTATAGGAAATGCAGACCCAAAGGTGTTGGGGGAAACCAGAAAATGGGGAAAAGTGTAAGATTTAGACCTGGAAAGGATTTTAAGAATAATTAACTCCCAACTCTCTCATTTTACAACTGAGTAGACTGAGGCCCAAAAAGGTCAAGGGACTTGCATAATGTCATACAGGTAGCAAGTAACATAGCTACAGAAATAATGAGTAGAGCCATAGGCATGTGGCTGGCTCTCTGGAGGGAATTGAGCAGCTAGGTGGCATAGTGCTGGGTATAGAGTTGGAAAGACTCATCTTCCTGAGTTCAAATCTAGCCTTAGACACTTATTTGCTATGTTCCCCTGGGCAAATCACTTAACCCAGTGTAATGGCAATGGGATTTAGAGATCTTCCATGCCCCTTGAATTTGCTGATGTGGTGGGGCAGGCTGGAGCCAGCTGGTGATGAAGTGGTGGCAGCCAGGCAAACTCCTTTTTTTTTTCTTTTTTGAGTCAGCCAGAATTTCTGCTAAGGATTCCTGCTGAGAATGGCCAGGAATGGGAACTGAGGGGGAAGAGGGGAGGGGAGTGCTGGCAGCAAGCTGTGTGGAGGCTGAGCAGTTGCCATGAGTGAGGAGAGGAGGATCTTTGCCTGAGCTGAACTGTTCTGTTTTGAAGGCTTGAGAATGTAGGTGTTTACTGCATTAACTACATGTGCCAACTCCAGGGCTACTGTGATGGCTTTGACCTTCTGGTTTGGGGACTCAGTCTAGCTATGTCTCCCATGGAGAGAGCCTGTTACATTTTGTGATTAATAACCACATGTGCATATTTATAGTTACCATAGGCACTGTGAATACTGCATTGTTGATATACCTGGTTTGTCTCAGTTTTCCTACAAACTGGGGAAAGAAATGTCAAACACCCCAGTATCTTTGCCAACTAAACTCCAAACAGGACCACAGAGAGTTGGACATGACTGAACAACAACTGGGGGCGGGGTTGGAGGGGGGAAGGGAGAGGGAAAGGTAAAGTACACACGACACACTTCAGTTTAATCTTCATTATTTACATTTTCTCCATCATGTTCTTAAGTCTAGACCAACAAATCAAGCCTTGACAAGTAGGGTTTGCAAATTTCCAAGGTGTTCAGTAAATGCTCACATTGAAATTTTAACACTCAGCTCTTACAAGTCGGTTACTCATCTGAACCCAACTCCTCCAAACTCCAGTTATTCAATCATCCATTTAATAAATGTATGTTAAACACCTACTACCGTGTTTCCCCGATAATAAGACCTATCCCAAAAATAAGCCCTCCCCTTACTGTGTAAGATTCCTCTAAAATAAGCCCTCCCCCGAAAATAAGCCCTATTGAGATTGCTACTGTAGTGAAGGTGATCCGCTGCGCTACATGCTACATTACGGTACCCTCTGTATGCACCGTCACCACCCCCCGGGTGAAACGCACGCCCCGCTCCGAGCCACATCCAATCAGAGCTGCAGCAGTGAGCGCGTCATCCTGTTCTTCCCCAGTGATTTGCTTGCTGGTGCCATTGAGAGCAGTGCCGCGGAGGAGAGCTGAGGCAGGACAACATAAAAACCCGGTATGTAAGCGGGAGTGAGGGGGCATGATGGAGGATAAAAAGGGCATGATGGAAGAAAAAAGAAGAACTCAGGGGGCATGATGGAGTAAAAAGAAGGACTGATGGTCATAATTTTATTATTCTGTCTGTTTTGACTCCCAGACATGAGTACAAAAAGGAAGAGCTATACTGTTGAGTATAAGAAATCAATTGTAGAGGAGTCACATGGCAAGAATCTTGCAGTTTTCTGTAAAGAAAAACTTTTGGATCTTCAAATGGTCAGAAAATGGAGAGCAGATTATAATAACCTCAATCAACAGGTGGATGAGGGAAAAGGGAAAAAGCGCAGGTCTGGATCAGGTCGGCAGCCCTTATATCCTGACTTGGACATCCTCATTGGTGAATGGATTGCTGACAGGAGAGCAAAGGCCTTGGTTGTGCACAGGGCTGATATTCAAGCATTTGCCCTTTCAATGGCACCAGAGTTTGAAATGGTCTCAGAAGGATTCAAAGCATCACAACACTGGTTGGACGGTTTCCTTCAATGGTACAGGTATGAACTGTCCCTAAGAAGATCAACAACACTGTTTAAACTGGAAGATGCTTAAGTTATTAAATGTGCACTTGCATTCAAGTCCTTTATTGATAGGATCGACATTTCCAAGTACCAAACCTGCAATATGATTGCTATGGATGAAACTGCAGTGTTTATGGGACAAGGATCTCAAACAACAATTCATCACAGGGGTGCAACGTCAATCTACATTCCCACCACTGGCTATGAAAGTGCACGGGTCACCTGTGTTTTGGCAATTCGTTTGGATGGAAAGAAAGCCACACCTCTAATCATCAATAAGGGCAAGAAAGATAAGATTGAACGTGTATCTGGCATTTACGTTCTTGAAACCGAAAAAGCCTGGTGTACACAAGCCGTTATAAGAAAGTGGGTTGATTTAATGCTGCCACTTGTTATGCGAGGTAACCAAAGAGGTCTGATAGTTGGGATTCAGCCAGCACTCACCGCACTAAAGAAATGAAGAACTTTCTTGAAGAGAGAAGAATAGATCAAGTACTGATTCCTGCAGGAATGACTGCCTATCTCCAGACCCTTGATATTGCAATAAAGAAGCCATTCAAGGACCATGTGCACATGGAAGTCAATGACTACATTGAAAATAGAATGGAAAGAAATCAGCGTGGAAACTTTGTGAAGCCCTGTCTGCAAGAAGTCGTGACTTGGGTGAAGAAGTCATGGGATAAAAATACTGACAGCTGTGTCGCCAAGGCACTACGAGCAGGTTACCTGGACAAGACATATTCATTTAAAGAGAGCTATATTGCTGGACATGACAGATTGGGTCCACTTCTTCTGAAGGAAATGGAGGCTCAAGACATCCAGGACGGAATTCAGGGTATGGACACTTATGACGATGTTGTTGAAGAAGATGACATGATCATTATTGAATAAAGGTACATTTTTTTGTTCACATTTACCTGTTTATTAAAATTGCTGTCAATGTTCATTAAAATAAGCCATCCCCTGAAAATAAGCCCTCTGGTGTTTTTCTGTCCAAAAAAAAATAATAAGACAGTGTCTTATTATCGGGGAAACATGGTATGTGTCTAACACAATGCTAAGTGCTGATTCAAAAAGAGACAAAAGGCAGCTGCCCTCAGGGAGCTTACAATATGGTTTTCCCCTGTTGATGTGCAAGGGGCAGAATCTAGGAAACACTATGTTGCTTGACTGTCCTATTCCGGTTCTCAGGTTCTGTTTCTTGAGGTCTCAATTATGTCAACATGGAGTTCACCATTTGTTGCACATCATGACTGTTTTTCCACACACCGCTATTAAAAGTTTATTTTTTTTCACAATTAAATTAAGGGGTAGGGAATGCTAAAAATTATGGGACTGGCAATTATTCATTGTCCCTGTTAATGAATCCTATTTTAAAATGCAGCATTGAAAAAAGAGGGCTATTGCAAATTACAGTCTGTAGACTGCCCTAGCAATTCAACATTTATGATTTAATCGTTTCTATTTTTTTCTAATTATCTACTTGTTTGGTCAGAAAATGTTGCCAAATTAAGGCACCACAATTTGTGAAAATTGAATGGGACCTGTGCCCATCTCATCCAAAGACACTAGGATTGGAATATCAGCTCCAATGCTGCCTAATAGAAAAATAGTAGCTGTCTGGACCTGTTAAACAAAGCTGCAGGGATGCTTGAAAATCACACAGAGATGTCACCTTGTCAGAATGAAACCAGCAGCAGGAGCTTCAAACCCCTTTTCCTACTGTCAGGAAGCTTGAATATCAACTAACTTTCATGGAAAAGACAGATGGTCCTATAGTCAGAAAGGCCCAAATTCAAATCTAGTCTCAGACATTTCCTGTGGCAGTGGTCAAGTGACTAAAACTCTACCTCAGTTTCCTCAACTGTAAAATGGGCATAATAATTTACCTTCCAGGGCTATTCTGAAGATCAAATATTTGTAAAGCACTCAGCACGATGCTTAAGCTAATTTTTGTTGTTCGGTGATGTCTGACTCTTTTCATGT
>NW_027187346.1:0-52688 GCF_028583685.1 Petaurus breviceps papuanus
AGCAAAGCCTTGGATACAAACATAAACAGACCTGAATCTGTGGGAATCTGTGGCATGTTTCTAGCAACACAGGTGAAACATTTCTTTACTATTGGGGCCTGTTAGGTGGTTTCCAAGGAACCTAGTAGGGGTCCCCTCTAGCAGGTTTAAGGGGCATTGGTGTATGATTTCTGGTGGTCACTTCAACATGAGATGTCTTTTCACCACGCTGTACAGTGACCATTAGAAAACCAGAAAAGATATCAATAGTGGAATGAAGACAAGAATGATGAAAGTGAGTAACATCCATTTGCCAGAGATCATAGGGAGTTTGGCCTTGGGGATTAACCCCTGCTGAGTGAGAATGAAGCTGAAAAGGAACACAGTACAAACTTGACAATCTCCCTTGCAATCTTTTTTGGGATGCCATATAAAGAGTCTAAGGGACTTCATAGGAAGATGTAAGTGAGCATCAGCCATGGAAGCCCTGCTCTGAGGGTCAACAGGGGAGTATCCTATGAGTAATGAATTTCCATGGAAGATAGGACCAATGCCATTAGTGTGGGAATGTATGTGAATAATAGAAAAGGTATAAGAACATGTTCTGATAGCAGTTTGAACTTCTAAAGCACCTACTGAAGGGTTGTTAGTTTTGATAGAGGCAGTTTATAATTGAGACACAACACCGACAGCATAGAGACTGTCAGAAATAATATTGATGGGATGATCAATCTTTAAAGCTTGAATTATGGCATATATCTTATTTTTCTGTGTTGAATTATATGAAGTCTGAAATTTATCCATCCTACCTAATGCAGGACAATATAAGGAAGCTAGATGGTCTTTAGTTGCATCCATGAATTCATTGAAACCATCAACAGGGAATGAACGAGTCATCTTGGGAAATATCCATTGCCATTTCTCATAAACAGACAAATAAGGAAAAAAAGAACCAGATTTCAAATTTTCCCAGGCCAACAAGGCACCCCATTGATCATCATGTTGGATGAGAGTCTGAAGGGATATTGACCCACACCTCTGGCAAACAGCCAGTCAAAAAAAGGTGTCTATTGGCCATTTTTTCAATCAAGTGAGCAACATGATGTAGATAGGGAGTGGTAACTTTAGAAGTCTTACTGGGATAGATCCATTCCATAATTTTTTCATTTTGATGCAACACTCCTAAAGGGTAAACAGGAGTTAATAAAAGAGTGGAGATCCAAGGAAAGTTTGGATCATATCGAACTGTCTGAGAAGAGGAAAGTAAAGATGAGATTGTCTGCATAGCTTATTTAGCTTCTTCAGTCCATTGTCGAGGAGAATTGAGGGATGAATCACCTTTCAAAATGTCATATAGAGGTTGCAAGAGGTTAGCAGGAATAGGCACTCTGGCTCTAAGCCACTGAATGTCACCAATTAATTTCTGAAAATCATTTAAAGTAGTAATTGAATCTAGACGAAATTGTAGTGCCTTTTGAATAATTGAAGTATCAGTGAGATTAAAACCTAAATAATGATATGGAGGGTGTTTTTGTACCTTATCTGGAGCAATTGTGAGACCAAAGCCTTGTATTGCTGAGGTCACAGCTGTTAGTGCTTTGTCTAAGTGATTAGGGTTAGGACAGGCACCTAAGACGTCATCCATATAATGGAGAATATATGCCTCCTTAAATTGCTGTCTAACAGGTGTTATGGCAAGGCCCAAAAACCACTGACAAATAGTTGGACTGTTTTTCATACCTTGAGGTAATACTTTCCATTGATATCTCTTTAGAGGTGCCTGGTGGTTGAAAGAAGGCACTGAGAAGGCAAATTTCTCTTTATCCTCAGGATGTAAAGGGATAGAGAAAAAAACAATCTTTGATATCTATAATCCAGACAGGCCAATGTTTAGGAATCATATTGGGAGATGGTAGACCAGGCTGTAATGGTCCCATATCAATTAAGACGTTATTAACTTTTCTTAGGTCTGTGAGCATTCTCCATTTGCCTGTTTTCTTTTTAATAACAAAGATTGGAGAATTCCAAGCACTATGTGTATATTCAATGTGTCCCAGTGCTAGTTGTTCATCTACTAGTTGTTGTAATGCCTCTAACTTCTCTTTATCGAGGTGCCATTGTTCAGTCCAAATAGGTGTTTTTGAGGCCCATTCCACCTTTGGAGCTGTAGGAATAGATGTTGTATCAACAATGTCCCCACCTAAAAATCCAGTGAGTATTACACCCAATTCCTGAAGGATATCTTGCCCCCACAAATTTACAGGGAGGCCTGGGGAGTTATTGTACCCTGTCTCTGTTCCATAACCCATTTAAGGGGCTGGGAGGAGACCATTGGTTGTTAAATGCCTCCTACCCCTGTGATTTGATTATTAGCCTGATGGGATGGCCAAAATGGAGGCCATTGTTCAGCTGCTATCACTGTCCTATCAGCCCTGGTATCCATGAGGCCCTCAAACCTTTGGTTGTTAAGTTGGATAGTTAACAGGAATTGAGAAGAATGCTTCATTTTCCTCTTTCTTTTTAGGATCCTTGGGTATTAGAGATTTATCACGGATCTTTATGTGAGTCTTAGGGGGAAATTACTATACAATGAGCTATACATTGACCTTTCCCAATACATGCATCTTCATTGCCAATATTAAACATAGTAAGGGTAGGTGGAACACCTTGGTAAATAGTGGTGACAGGAATAGCATTAAGTATAAACATAAGTGGGTGGGACAATAGTAAGAAAAATGATGTTGCCCCTACTGTCAGAGGGGTAAATGGGTACCTCATAGGTAGAATGAGGAGTTAATTTGTAATACCCGTTGCTTTTTAACATAATGAAAGCTCTCTTTTGTTGCCAAACTGTCATAGTGGTCTTTCCATCTTTGATTGTCGGGGCTGTTGATTAAGTCCTCGACCTGAGCTGTCATTCCCCAACTGGTGTTTTTTGATTTGGGGCCCTCGAGGAGCCCGTTTCCCGAGGGTCTGCATTCGGAAGCCCAACGTCCTAATCTGTTACATTTCGGGCAGGGAGTTCTTGGTCTATTCTTGCTTGGTTACTTCTTACATTCTTTTTTGAAATGACCAGGTTTCCCACACTTGAAGCATGTCTTATTTTTCACAGAGGAGTGTGCCTCTGCCACCATAAGTTCAGCGTGAAAAACCTGAGAACCCATTTTATCACACCTCTCAATCATCTCTTCTAATGAATAGTCCCTTCTAGCGCCAAGCAAAGCTCTTTTACAATCTGTATTACAATTTTCTCTTAAAAGGAGTTTTAGTATGAGGTCCGTGCCGCCCACATCCCCCACTGCCTTTGCTACTGCTTCCTATAATCTTGCTACAAAGTCAGTAAAAGGTTCATCAGCTCTCCGTCTGGTATGAGTGAAACTTTCTTTACTTGACCTTTCAACTGGAATCTGGCTCCAAGCTGCCTTAGCTGCCTGAGCGGTTCGATAATAGCTCTCTGTCCAGAAGTTTAATTGATCTTATGTAGCTGCAAATCTCCCAACTCCATAAAGCTGCTCAAAGAGCAAGTTGACCTGAGCTCCTTGGGCTAACTGAATTGCTAAGGTGCGGCATTGCTCCGTGAATTCAGAAATCCAGTAAATGGATTGTCCTGGAGAGAGGATGGTTTTTGCAAGAGATTCCCAATCATTTTGGGCAAAGGATGGAGCGAGCAAGGGCCTCTAATTGATACATTACAAAAGGAGCTACAGGGCCATATTTTAAAGAAGCATCTTCTAATTGATTTAAAGTTTTGAAAGGAATTGGTTCATGTCGCCGAGCGTTATTTACTTTGATTACAGGAAAAACACGAGCCCATTCCTCTATATCGTCCCCTCTTTCGCTAGCCTTAAAATTTTTTTTAACAAAGATTCTTGTTTCCTTTCTGATTCGGGGGCACAAGGGGGTGCTATAGCACCACAAAAACATTCTTTTGAAACTATCAGCATAACTGGGAGGGCATGGGGATTCCTTTAATAATACTTTTGATAAATTGGGATATAATTTATTATATTTCTCTTCAGGAGGGGGTGGTCAATCGTCCTCCTCTGATTCCCCACCTAAATTGATAGGTCTAATAGGAGAGGAATCACGGCTAGACAGGGAAGGATCTGTTTGGGTTTCGCTTTGAAAATGTCTTTTCTCCTTTGCTGCCTCTCGCATGCTTTGTTTTATTAAATTGCATATGGAAAATGTGTGCTGTCTACTTCCCCCGGGCAAGTCTCATCATATCTAGCCAATAGTTCCCCCCAAATTCTCCATTTGTCCAGGTTATAACAACCTTCCTCGGGAAGCTAGGGGGACACGTTATAGCCTAAATCTGAAAATTTTCTGAGATCTTTAAGGTGATGCATTTGTACAATGCCCTGACATATCCTTCCCGATCCGTGGGTTTTAATTTCGCTACCTTGTTACCCATGCTGGAAGCGTCCCTCACTCGCTAGTCCCGGGAATGCAGCGTCTTAGACGCGTGATCTCTCTGGAGCCCTTCCTAGGGTGAAGAAGTCCTTCTCGGGGCTTCGGCCACGTCCTCACGTTCGGGCGCCACTTGTAAGGACCCCTTGTGTTAGCATGCCCGCAGCTGCCTTGGGGTGCAGCTTAATGCATGAATTCTCAGAGAGATATGAAAGGAGACGGGAGTCCATATGGAGGAATCATACAGCTCAAGTTTATTCAGAGAGAAGTGTGATTATATATTTTCTCAACCCTTTGGTGTATGTACAGACTTTGGAGTATATACGATTGATCATTAACAGGAGAAAACAATATGAACAATCAGTTTTCCAGGGAGGGCCGAGACAGCGCATACACCTGTCATCCAAACAAGAGAGAGGTCATTAGGCGTCCTTGATGGACTGCAGGCAGCTGTGACCTTCGAGACCTTATGACGAAGATCTGTGCATTCAGCCTAGTACAGCACTTTCTTTCCCACAGGTCTTCAGCCTGGGTCACTGTTGTAAAGGTTACCTGGCGGTGACCAGCCATTATAAGTTTTATACGGGGACATCAGTTAAGGAGGAAAATATACAAATAATTATAGATTAGAATGTGAATTGGACGAATTTGTTCATAAAATTGAAAATGATAGCAGATTAAAAATACGAATTCGACAATATGTTGCTTTCAGGAAATGCTATAAAATGAGATACACACAAAAGATAAAATAAAGGTCAGGAGTAGAATTTATTATGTAAAAAGCAGGAGTGGTAATCATGATTTCAGACAAAGTGAAAGCTAAAATAGATTTAATCAAAAGAGAAAAATAGGGAAACTACACTATAGGTCAGTCGTATTATTTAATATTGTTTTAGACCATTTAAAATAACAGACTATACAAAATACCTGGAAATATGCCTGCCAAAACAGACATAGGAACTGTATGAATATAAACATAAAAAACTTTATACACAAATAAAGTTAGATCTAAATAATTGAAGTAATATTTATTGTTCATGTATAGGTAAAGCCAATATAATTTTAAAAATGACAATTTTACCTAACTAATCTATTTATGTAATGCCATCCCAATTAGATTAATTAAAAATTATCTTACCAAGCTAGAAAAACAATAACAAAATTTATTTATAAGAACAAACTATCAGGAACTTCAAAGAAACCAAGGGAAAAAAGATGTAAAGGAATAGAATCAGTTAGTATCAGACCTGAAACCATATTATAAGGTAAGAACATTGTTGAAATGTAATGGATAATTTTGATTATTTTAAATTAAATTTTTTTGTATAAATAAAATCTTTGCAGCCAAGAATAGAACAAATGCAGAAAATTGGGGGGAAAAGCTTCCATTGACAATCTTTTAGATAGAATGTGATTATGTTGGAATATTACTGTGGTGTAGGAAATGATGAGCTGGTTGATTTAGAACAACCTGTAAAGACTTGGACTTAGGAAAGAAGATGCTATGCACCTTCAGAGAAACAGATGACAAGTGGAAATAAACATAGTATGTATGTAAGTGTATGTGTATGTTTATAGATATTTATATCTATTTATCTGTGCTTAATTTTAACCTCCTTGTTGGAGAGGAAGGGGAAAAACATAGTAAAAAATGCACAGCAAGAAAAAAAGAAAATCTACAAGGAAGTGAAGAAAAGTTGGACAGCTTCGAAAACAATGTGTAGTATTTATTATATGGGTTTTTCTGAAATGGAAATTTATTGCTTTCTATTGAATCCTTTCATGTACTGCTGTGTATATGGCAATGTTTTTTTTTCCTATTCCTTTAAAAAAAATTAAATAGTATTTTATTTTTTCCCCAATTACATATTAAGAAAAATTTTTAGCATTCATTTTTACAAGATTTCAAAATTTTTTCCCTCCCTCCCTCCACTCCCCTCCTCTGAAAGTGGTAGGCAATTTGATGTAGTTTAAATATAGCAATATATATATATATATATATATATATATATATATATATATATATATATACTATCATGTAAAATATATTTCCATATTCCAGTTGTGGAAGAAGAAACAGATCAAAAGGAAATAAATCCAAGAGAAAGAAAAAAGTGAAAAAAGTATGCTTCAATCAACATTCTGAGTCCATCAGTTCTTTATCTTGATATGGATAGTATTTTCCTTTGTGAGTCCTTTGTACTTGGCTTGGATTACTGTGTTGTTGAGAAGAGCTGAATCAGTCATAGTTGATCATCATATGATGTTGCTGATACTGTGTACCATGTTTTCCTGGTTCTGCTTATTTCACTTTGGATCAGTTTGTACAAGTCTTTCTGAAAGCTGTATGTTCATTTCTTATTGCACAATAGTATTCCATGACAATTCATATTACACAGCTTGTTTAACCATCCCCAATTGATGATCATAGCCTCAGTTTCCAATATTTTGCCACCATGAAAAGGGTTGCTATAAATGTTTTTGCATGTGTAGGTCCTTTTCCCTTTTTATGACCTCTTTGGGATACAGACCTAATAGTGGTATTCTTGGATCAAAGTGTATGCACAGTTTGGTTGCCCTTTGGGCATATTCTAAATGGAGCTCATAATTTTTTTTTTCCTATTTTTTTCTATTCTTATTTTGTACTTTGGTTTATAATTTAAAGTTTTTTTTAAAAAAGGGTAAATGACACAAATCATTTTCTGCCCTGAAGATTGATAGCCTCATTGTTTTAGAGTGAGGAAGGTAGTTCAGAAGTAATCCCAGAGTGAACAACAATTAAAAAAAAAACAGTTTGCACATTATAGCCATCTTTGGTTAAACCCTTCCTTGACCAAGAAAAGAGAAAAGATTGTTTAAACCAAGGATCTCCTGTGACTACCCCACTTCAGAGACCCTCTCCCTATCATCCTGGTTAGCTCCTCTCATCTCAGGTCATGTTCCCCAATAAAGGTGCTAGAAAACATACTGGGAAAATGCAGGGAAATGAGTTACATTCCGGTTGTTGAAATTTATTAGCTGTGTAGTCTTAAGCAAGTTATCTTTGCTTGCCTGAATTGTAGAGAAAAATAATAATGGTACCCACCTCCCAGAATTGTTGTGAGGATCAAAATAATATAATGATTTTAAAGTACTTAACACAGTGACTGACATATGCTAAGCACTATATTATTATTATTTTGTAATTGAATGTAATTGTTCCATACCTGATAACTCTTTTTTTTTTTGCTTTTTGGAGGAGGGCAATTGGGACTAAGTGACTTGCCCAAGGTCACATGGCTAGTAAGTGTTAAGTGTCTGAGGTCGAATTTGAACTACTCCAGGGTTGGTGCTCTATTCACTGAGCCACCTAGCTGCCCCCTGATAACTCTTAAGTGGGTTTAAAATGCCAAAGGGAATAGGAATAATTATTTTAAAAATATATGATAATTTGAAAATGCATTCAAATGAATTGATGTCATCTGAAGTTTTATTTCACGTTTTAAATACATGGTATTGTTTACATTATTATCATATTTCTACATTCTCTTGTATTGTGAAATTTGAGAGACCATTGTAACAGAAATGCTGTTAGACAAAACAACTTCTTTTTAATATGATGCTATTAGATTATGAATTGATCTTTTAAAAGGATGTGATAAAAATAGATACTGAAAACTGTTAAATATTTAATAAGATATTTTGTTATAAACAGATAATAATGTTTAATATAATAGCAAATTTTCATTTGGAAATTTCTGACTATTATGAAAGTATATAGGGTAGTTTAGAGATGTATTTTCAATGTATTAATGATGAGTTAACTATCAGGTATTTGCTATATGTCTGAAGTTCCAGAATATGGCTAGTTTTCATTTATAAGTTGTAATAGTAATGGAATATAAAGATCCCTCTGTATTGGCTTGGTTTTTGGTGTTAAAACCCAGAGCTTGTTAATCCCACTTGTGGGATGGACTTGTTGACGTGAAAAGAGAGGGCTGAACTGGGAGGAGCTGGTGATGTAAATTTGGAGAGACACAAGAGAGAGGCAGAAGAACTTTTTGGAAGCAGCACCTTTGGGGGAAGAGAGAGGCTGAGAGGATTGCTGAGGGCCACTTTGAATTGCCCAGGACTTTTGAGAGCTGCCACCCAGAGCTGCCAAGGACTGAGGAGACATGGAGTTATGCTGGTACTTTGTCTGTCTGTTTTGATGTTGTTTTGCCAGATTTGTCCACTGGTGAAGGACAGTGCTGTTGTTGCAGAAGTTTTGGAAACTTTCTGTTGGTTCAGAAGCCCTGAAGAAGGATTTTCTTGTTGTATGTTTACAGAAATCCTGGAAGAGGGTTTTGCTAATGTTTTCAGGGGTCCTAGGACTGTTCTGCAGACAGAGAATGAATTAATGAAGAGACTGGCAATGTATCTTGTGGCCTTGCTAAGCTTTGTCTCCCCAGGAACAAAGATTGCTGAGAACTTGCCTCCAGTCAAGATGAAGAAAAGACCTCCATTTGGGTGTTAAGTGCTGTGCTTAAGCTTGTTGTAACTCTGGGGTAGATTCAATTGTGATCCAAGGGTGGGGAACTTTTGACCTTTTTGTGCTCTGTAATTGAACAAATGAATGTACTTTACTTATGATTGGAAACTAATCTCCATTTGAGAAGAGGGGCTTTGTGCTGGACTAAATGAAGGTACTGCCTAGGGGTGGAGTAGTATTTAAAACAGGGGCTTTGTAATTGCTTAAATTAATGTAATGTCCTGGGGTGGGGTAGTACTTGATTAAATCAGGTGGTACTTGGAGATTATTGAATCACACTTAGTAAATGCTGTATTTTGAATGATGTCATATTTTGATCTTCTCTGTTCTTAATTTTTCACTGAATAAAATGGAGAGCACCTATGCTGGTATTTTGAACCTTGGGAAGTTGCCTTTGCTTGTCATTACATTACATAAGTAAAGGATAAATGAAATGTTAACAGTTAGGGAAACATAAGTAAAGATATTCAAGCCCTAAGTTGGGGTTGGTGAAATTTTGCTACATGAGGCAAAGATTCCAGGGACTGTAATTTACTATTGTTTAGAGATTTAATTCTATAGATAGTTGTTTGAATAGCCATGAAGCCAGTATTAGAAAATGACACATGCTCTACTCTGGGAACTGCTAAAGGTTTGTGTCTGGGAAAAGTTTTGGGGATGACTTTCGCATGGCTTAAAATAGGATTATTTTGGCTCTATTTCCCATTGTTCTATTTCCTTTCTGAAGAGGAAATTTCCCCAACTGATTAATCCTGTGCTGTGCTTTTGATTACCCTGTGACTGCATGATTGGTTGTCAGATATGACTCATGCCTGGAATCAAACAGAGCCAAGAGAGTTTTCTTCTTGTTATGTTATATGACATTGTTATAACTATGACCCTCCTTTTCCTTACATAGCAAATTTCTATAATCAGGACAGGTGAATAGTAGAAGTTTTAAAGTACAAAACTATACAATCTATTACAACACAATACAATCTATTAAATAATACTAGATATTAGAACAATAATACTTGATACTAGAATGTCCCTGAGTTACTATAATAGGATCCACATATGAACATCTTATAATTTTAACCTGTATTTATGATGGAAGTATAATACAGGGATGATATCCTCTTAAAGGGGGAAATGATTAGACAAAGTAATAGAACAAAGAGGCAATGTAAACGTTTTCTAATTAAATTGGATAGCAAATGTTTTTAAAAATTTTATTTTTAGTTTTCAACATTCACTTTTATAAGATATTGAGTTACATTTTTTTCTCTCCCCTCCCCAAGACAGCATGCAGTCTGATATAGATTATACATACATAATCATATTAAACATATTTCCACATTAGATATGTTGTGAAAGGGAAAAACCACAAGAAAGAGAAAATAAAAAAAAGAGAAAAATAGTACACTTTGATTTAAATTCAGACTTCATAGTTCTTTCTCTGGATTTGGATAGCATTTTCCATTATGAGTCTTTTGGAATTGTTTTAGATCATTGTATTGATGAGAAGAGCTATCTTCTATCAAAGCTGATCATTGTACAATGTTACTGTTGCTGTGTATAATGTTCTCTGGTTCTGCTCACTCCACTCAGCATCAGTTCATGCAAGTTTTTCCAGGTTTTTCTGAAATCTGTCTGCTCATCATTTCTTATAGAACAAGTGCTCAATTACATTCATATACCACAGCTTGTTCAGTCATTCCCCAATTGATGGGCATGGGATAGCAAATGTTGAGGAAACAATAGGATTAGACTGTTTTCTTTTTTTTTTTGAAGCTTTATAAATACTTTTATTTTTTTCATTTTTTTCAAATGCTTTATTAACTTCTGATTTATATCATTAATTTCCACCAGATTTTGAGTTACAAATTTTCTTCCCGTTTTTCCCTTACCCACCACCCCTAAATAGCAATCCCACAGGATATCCCCTCCTCCAATATGCTCTCTCCCATATCTTCTCTCATACCACCTTCAACTTTTCCAGTAGGGCATGGTGGATCTCTATGCCCCAGTGCCTGTATATCTTATTTCCCAATTACATGTGAATTATTAATACTATTTCACATGTAATATATACATATATATGTATATATATACACACACACACATATATAATTTTAAACATTTGATTTTAAAACTTTGAATTCCAGATTCATTCCCTTCCTCCCTTGTCACCCACCCTTACTGGGAAGATGAGCAGTTCAGTATAGGTTGTACATGTGTAGCTAATGCAAAACGTTAACATTGTAGATATATTGTAAAGGACTGACTATATTTCCCTCCCTCCTTTTCCACCACCCAGTTGTTCTATTCTCTACTTTGATCCTGCCCCTTTTCAAAAGTGAGTGTTTCCAACTTCCCTCCCCCCCCAGGCCGGCCCTCCCTTCCATCATCCCCCCTCTCATCCCCTTCCCCCCTACTCTCCTGTAGGGTGAGATACCCCATTTAGTGTGCATGTCATTCCCTCCCCGAGCCAAATTCAATGAGAATAAGGTTGACCCATTCCCTTTTGCCTTCCTATTCTTACCCTCCATTGTAACCATTTTCCCTTGCCTCTTCTATATGAGATAGTTTACCCCATTCTGTCTCTCCCCTTCTCCTCTCTTTATATTCCTCTCTCACCTCTTAATTTCACCTTTTACGTATCATGCCTTCCTATTAAATTGTTCCTGTGCCCTCTATCTAAGTCTATCTGTAAACATATATACACACATTCACATATGTATTCATATACCTGTATACTCTCTGATTATTTATATATATATATATATATATATATATATATATATATATTCCTTTCAACTATTTTCATACTGAGAAAAGTTTCATCAGTTACAATTATCATTTTTCCATGTAAGAATGTTAATAGTTCAACTTTGATAAGTGGCTTATGATTTCTTTTCCCTGTTTACCTTCTCAAGCTTCTCTTGCTTCTTGTATCTGAATGTAGAATTTTCTATTCAACTCTGTTTTTTTTATTAAGAATGCTTGAGGGGTGGCTAGGTGGCACAGCGAGTAAAGTGCTGGCCCTGGAGTCAGGAGGACCTGAGTTCAGTTCTGGCCTCAGACACTTAACACCCACATAAGAAAAACTAGCCATATAACCTTGGGCAAGTTACTTAAACCCAATTGCACTCCAAAAGACAAAAAAAAAAAAAAGAATGCTTGAAAGTCCTCTATTCCATTGAATGACCATATTTTCCCCTGAAACATGATACTCAGTTTTGCTAGGTAGGTGATTCTTGGTTTTAATCCCAGCTCCTCTGCCCTCCAGAATATCATATTCCAGTCCCTCGATCCCTCACTGTACCAGATACTGGGTTATCCTAATTGTGTTTCCACAATATTCAAATTGTTTCTTCTTGGCTGCTTGTAATATAAAAAAATAATGCTCCTTGATCTGGGAATTCCAGAACCTGGCTATAATATTTCTATGAATTTTTTGGGGGGGATCTTTTTCAGGAGGTGATTGGTGGATTCTTTCAACCTCTATTTTGCCTTCTGGTTGTAGAACATCAGGGCAATTTTCCTTGAGAATTTCTTGAAGGATGATTTCTAGGTTCTTTCTTTAATCATGGCTTTCAGGTAGTCCATTAATTTTTAAATTATCTCTCCTGCATCTATTTTCCAGGTCAGTGGTTTTTCCCATGAGATATTTCACATTGCCTTCTATTCTTTCATTTGTTTGGATCTGTTTAACAGCATCTTGATTTCTCATAAAGTCACTAGCTTTCCTTTGCTCCATTCTAAATCTGAGGGAATGATTCTCCTCATGGAGCTTTTGAGATTCTTTTTCCATCTGGCAAATTTGACTTTTTAAGGCATTCTTCTCCTCATTGCCTTTCTGAGCCTCTTTTGCCATTTGAGTTAGTCTGTTTTTTAAGGTGTGATTTTCCTCAGTCAGGCTGTTGACTCTCATTTGGTAATTTTCTTGCATCGTTCTCATTTCTCTTCCCAATTTTTCCTCCACTTCTCTTATCTGCTTCTTAAGGTCCTCTATGGCCTGTAACCAGCTCTTTTTTCCTTTGAAGCTTTTGGTGCAGGAGTTCTGACTTCACCGCCTCCCTCCTGTTCCATGCTTTGTTCCTTTTCCCCCCCAAAATACGAGTCTAATGTTGGATTCTTCTGTTTGCTTTGCTTCCTTTGCCTGGTCATGTTGCTCCTCAGTCTCTTGACCCCTGGGCTTTTTGCCACAGTAGGACTCTGCCACCAGACAGGGGAGCTTTCGTCCCAACTGCTGGGGTTTTCTCAGCTGCCGAAGGTATTAGTTGGGTGCCCTCTCTGAGGCCTCCACACACTCTGGCAAGCTGGTCACACACCCCAGGACCTCCACCCTAGACTGCCATCCAGATCCAAGAAGGTTAAAGCAAGAGCGATTACCCCTCAGACTGGTGCTTGGTCCCCCTACACTCTGAAGGCCAGGAGCTGAAGCTGCCACATGGTGTTGGCTGGCTATGCCAGCGTCTCAGCGGCTTCTTGCCCTGGGGGCAAAAGCCACACACTCCCACTTACTGGGTCCCAAAGTCCAGACTGCACTGATCTCTCACTTTGTCCTTCACATCTATGTGTTGATAAATCTGGAAATGGCCACAGCTGCTACTAATTTGGAGTCCCTCCTGCCAGAGGCTGGTCAGGCCTGCTCTGGGTCTAATGCCTTGGTATTGGGCTGGGCTTGGCTCCCAGAGCGCTTTGCCGATTCCTGCCGGCCTGCTGGGCTGTCCTCAGTGGGAAGTTAGCTTCTCTGTGTCATTTTATGGGTTCTGCAGCTCCAAAGTTTGTTCAGAGTCCCCTTTTACATGGATTGGGGAAGGTGGAAGCTGGAGCCACACTGAGGTCCTGTTTCTATTTTGCCATCTAGACTCTGCCCTGTAATGCCCGACTGTTTTCTTTAAGAAGTATTTAGATGCACTTCTAAATTTGTCTATAATGGAAATTCAGGTTTTGAATATATTTTAGTCCTAAGTTCTCAAAATTGGATTAAAAATTTTACATATAAAGTTATAATAAAGAAAATGAAATTATTTCATCATTCTTAAAGTATCTGATAATTTTAAAGGCTATATAGTTCATTTTACAGGTCGACCTTTTAAAGTTTTTCTATCAGGTACAGGATTTAGGTAAGAATAGAAACAGCAAATGGTATATAAACTGAAATCTTCTGAAGTTTTAAGATTGAAGAACCAAATTTAAATAATTGTAGTAAGTGGTATTAAGACTTGTAACTAGCAGACTCATCTAGGACCTCTAGATTTGGAACCAGAGAAAAAGAGCCCTCTTCGGAGCTGCCCTAAGAATGAAGTCCATTGTCCAAGAGAAGATACCTAGGGACCAGATAACTACATGAGATATCTGGACTCAAAAATAAATGGACGTTGAGAATGGGTTACTAGGATACAAGAAGACTTGATGTTAATTAATATTGATGATAGTTATTGTATTACTTTGGTCTTGTGTTTCATGATGTTTATAGGTAAGTCTCCTTGGTCACCTTGGTGACATGTAAATCTCCCTTCTCAAAATTAGTCCATTGTGAGCATCCAAGTAGTTTGATCTGTAACCTGACAATGTGATTATGATTATGAATTTATGAAAAAACCTTATAGATTTGGCTTACAAATAAGTGATCCATTGAGGGGATGGGTTACCCACTCCCCTGTAAAGCAAAAAGGGGAAAATTGAGTGAATTGAGAGTCAGAGAGTTGTTAATAGTGGGAATTGATTGAACCACACTGTTACATATCTTGTGACTCAATACTGGAACTAATTTATCTGTTCAGCTATGGGTCTAATCCAACTTCTATCTTGTGAAGAAACCTTATTCAATTGTGGGAATTGAGAAAAAACCTTATTGCATTGTTTGAACACCCATAATAAGTAGCAAAAAGCCTTACTTATCCAAGTTGATAGCAAAATAGTAATGAGAGGAAGTAAACATAAGAGAATATATACCAGACAATACAGAGCAAGGGAACTCTACCATTGGGAGTGAGGAAACTCGACTCAGTCAAAAAAAGTCTCAGATCTCACCTAAGAGGAAATTCCCTGAAGTCTCTAGTGTAGCAAGATGGGGGCAAGAACACAATGAAGGCACTGGCTCATCTACATTTTGGCTGCTTCCCAGGGACTTTTTCTTCCTTCCAGGACCTTGTTTACTTTTAATGCACATTTTAGGTCTATTTTATGTAAACTTCTCTAAAGTCTTCTTCAGCCTCTTTATATTTTCAGTCTGACTCATTACTAGGGACAATAGGTTATCTTCATAAGATAGGATCATAGGGCTTGAATGGCCCTTGTACATAATCTTGCCATTCTTATTTTACAAATGAGAAAACGGGCACAGAGAAAGAAAGGAATTTGCTCAAGACCACAAGGCTACTAAGTTTCTTAACCTATAGACCACTGTACTTTCCACTAAAAATGCAATCTCTGTAAAATCAATACTTCCTTTTACTTGTTTCAGAACGATTTCTTTTGGCATCACTGAGTTTTCCCTCATTCTAATATTCTAGAATCTATTAAAATTGGTTTATTCCTTAATTTATGCATTATTAACGAAGATGGTATATAACTTTCTAAAGGACTGGGATATGTTTTCCCATCATGAGAGAAATGGTGAATTTTTTCTTCTACACTATTTCAGAGACTTCAATTAGAATTCTATAGCTGGGAAGGATCTAGTATTCAATAAGACTTAATTTAAAAATGATTCTTCTGTATTTTCTTACCTTAGTCTGAACTCTTCTTTTTTTTTTTTTGAGAAGGAATTTGGTTGTTGTTTTTTTTTTTTTTGGAGGTGGGGGTCGAAGAATTCCAAGTTGTACAAAATGTGTCACTTGCCCCTACTGTGACTTTAGAAATCTTTTAAAAGAATTTCAAACTGTAAATCATCAGAATATGCCAATTTGACTTCCTATCTTCCAGATGATGAAACTAAAGCTCAAGGAGATTAAAGGAGTTGCCCACAGTCTCCAAGCTAGTAAGTAGAAGAGCTAATAATACTCAAACCCAGATCTTATCACAGTCTCCCTGATAGTTAATCTCGGTCTGCATCATTTCCATTGTTGTCCTGATGGTCACTTACTGAATGATGGAACTATGGACCTCATGCTGTCTTGGTTTTAAGGACTTAAATAACTGGACAGCAATTTCCTTCATTTGGATTCTTTGAAACTTATTCAATGATGGTGCTACTGTTATGTTACTTAATGATCACCAAAATAATTAGTTTGAAAAGAAATCAATCCAAGTCATTCATATAATTATAGTGTAAGGATCCTAGATTTTTCAACTTTTTGTCTTTAAATTTTTTTCCCCATTTAATTATGTTTTTCCCTTCCCTCCCATCTTTCCACAACTTAGAGATTGTGGAAAATGTTGCAACAAATATGCATAGACACACATAATAAATTCCCACATTGCCCATGTCTCTCAAAATATGTCTCATTCTGTGCCCTGAATCTTTCACCTCTCTGTCAGGTGATGAGTTTCGTCATTTATCTTCTGATATTGTGGATTTTTATTGTGCTGCTCAAGATTCTCAAGACATTCAAAATTATTTGTTATCACAAAATTGTTCTCCTCGTTCTGCTCACTTCACTCTGAGCCAGTCTTCCCAAAATTTAGTTGACTATTTATGCCTGATAAGGACCAGATGCCTTGAACTGGATACTACCTTGATTAACGTCATTTCTCTTATCTTGTTTTGTGGAGGCTAAGACACAGTGTCCTAGACTGTTAGATCCCTCATTTCCATCTCAAAATGGAGCATTCCTGTTTTGTGACTCCTCTCTTTTGTCTTATGCAATACAAACCAGAGCTCAAATTCAACCTCTGACACTTGTGTGACTTTAGGCAAATCATTGAACCTCTCTGGGACTCAGCTTCCTCTTTTGCAAAATGGACGGCCTCTGAGGATCATTTTAACTCTAAATCTGTGATCCTATGGATATCCCTATTAACCTTTCACTTTTTGCTTTGGCTTTCTGGGTTTCATCTCTATGTATGTGATAGAGTATCTTTAGTACTCTTTAATAATTAATTAACTTAATTTTTGCTACTTGGTTAAGGGAAAAAGAAGACATAAATGTCTTAGTTTTCTGAACCATTATTTTCTGAATCATATTCCCAACTTCATGAAGTTTTTTTTTAAACTTTGTGTAGCCCTAGAGTATATTTTGTCCTACTGGGAAGAACCACAGGAAAGAGCAGCTTACATAAAAGGGTGGTTAGAAGGACAGGGACCTAGGATCACAGCTTTAGAAATATTAGGTGCCTTGGAAGTCACTGAGTTCAATCTCTTCATTTTTCAAATGAGAAAACTAAGGTTCAGAAAAGTTAGGTGATTTACCCAGGGTCATATAGTTAGTAAGTGAATGGGGTAAGATTTGAACTCAAGTCTTCCTACATCCAATTCCAAGTGCTTTATATACTCTGCCACCTAGCTGCAAGGATAGATGGATAAGGAGATGGTCAGGAAAATCACAGGTCCCCAGAATTCAACTGTTGTTTTTCTTAAGTGATCTTGAACAGTAGAGCCATGGGGGCCATGAACCCGTCCATCTTTAGCTGAGTTCATCCTCTTAGGCATCTTCTCATACACCTGAGCTGACTTTGTCCTTTTCTCTGCCATCATGGTGGTCTTCCCAGCCTCGCTATCTTGAAATGCCTTTCTCTTCCTGGTCCACAGTAACGCCCAACTCCATACACAATGTACTCTTCTTTCCTCAGACTTCCTTCTGTCGTGGTCTTCACTCAGTCTGCACCATTGGGCCTAAGATGGCTGAAAATTTCCTGCATTACTCTCTAAGATGTATTTCTCACACTAGATAACAGTTTATGGCACACATCAATGGAAACAAATTTATGTGTGTCTTAGATTGTAACTTTCTAGGGGCAGTCACTGGATGATTATTTGTCAAGGGCCTTGTAAAAGGATTCATGTATTGAAGAAAAAATTATAAGATTACGTGTCTGGCTATTCTGATGCAGACAGAGTGGACAAATAACTTTTTACGTGTGCAGTAGGAGAGAAGGAGAGTGGAGTAGCACACAGTGAGGCAGAATAGATATTCCTAGTCTCTTCTCCCACCTCCCTTCCCCAAGGTAGACTTTCATTCCTGCCAGAAGCAGAAGCTTGGGCTAGGGGGCATGTGGGACCTACTGGAATCCCTTTGAAATGCTCTCTGAGTGAACCCCCAAATTTAGGTGACTGGGAGTATTCTTCTGTTTATGACTGTTTAGGACCAGGTGCCTTGAACTGGACACTACCTTGATTAATGTCATTTCTGTTATCTTGTTATATGGATGCTAAGACACTCTCTTCTTGTTACAACATCCTGTTGTTTATGGCAGACAGAAACCAGACATCCTTGGGGTCTCCTCTTGTTCTATGGGAACTATGATTTTGACCAACACAGGCATACTGAGTCAGAAGGAAGGAGGGAGCATTTCCTCATACAGTCTCCTTCAACCACCCTTTCTTTGAACTAATTTCCTAGATTCAGGCAAGGAGGCTGCATGGCAGGTGGGAGATAACCCTGTGCTTTTCCTCTACTCCATTCCCAGGTGTCTAGGTATTCTCATGGGGTTTGAAGATTGGAGGACTGTCTATTGCAATTATATTTTCACGTCCTTCAGCAGGCAGAATGATGTGGTAGAAAGAATTATGTATGTAGAGTCACAGAACCTCAGATGAAATCCCACCCTTGATACTCACTCCTTGTGTTTTTCCTAGGCCTCTGACTCCTCATCTCTAAAACAAGGGGGGACGGGATGGAAGTCTCATCCATCTCTAAATCTCTTTGCTGTTCAATTGTTTCAGTTGTGCCTTACTCTTTGTGGCCCCATTTGGAGTGGTTTGCCATTTCTTTCTCCAGTTCATTTTAAAGACAAGGAACTGAGGCAAGCAGGGCTAAGTGACTTACCAGGGTCACACAGATACTAAATGGCTTAGGACTTCAGGTCCCAAACACAATCCACTGTGTCACTTACTGGTCCATTTCTCATCCTATGACAATGAATGCAGGGGAGTGATTATGTATGTTATCTTATGAATTATTTTTATTACATGTTTAAGATATCTTTGTACTATAAAAATTGTTACAAATTTTAAATTCTATTTGAATAATATACAACTAGGAACTTTTTTTTTTTGTTTTTTGGAGGGGGGAAGGCAGGACAATTGGGGCTGACTTGCCCAAGCTCACACAGCTAGTAAGTGTTAAGTGTTGAGGCTGCATTTGAACTCAGGTTCTCCTGACTCCAGGGCCTGTGCTCTATTCACTGCACCACCTACCTGCCCCAGAAACATTTTTTAAATGTAAAATTAGGGGGACATTAAAAACTAAAAAGGGGGACGTTGTTACAAAAAGTTTGGGAACCATTGCTTACCAATTTGCTCAGTACTGAGCACTTTGGTAGACATTGCTACTTACAATATTAACTGACAGACACTTTCCATTATTTGCCCTTCCCCTGTGCCTTAGAGGCTGGTGTGGGGTCAACATTTCCCCAAGTCCTTTGTAAAGAAGCACTCATTCCCCAGCCACCTGCCCCTCAGAGAAGGGGTTGTTTGTTGGCCCTGGGAGGAACTGAGAACTTCTGAAAAGGTCCCTCTCCATGTGAGGATTAATGACTAGAAGCTGGGGGTGATGGTGGTGGCTTGGTATGGGAGGGACTATTCCCCCAGGATCTTCAGGCTGAGGTAACTTAGAAAACAGTGAAATGAGTGTGTGTGGGGGGGTGCTGAAAACTTAAATCCTCCACCCATTCTGAGGTCTCTCCTCTGTCAAGGGAGGTTATCTTTCATACAGGTGAGAAGACTATTTTTTTGTTTCTGATTTTTAATCTGAGCTCCCCTCTTGACCCTAGACCATTCCCCACAAACTTCCCCTGCTTGCAGGAGTTGATCAGTTATTCTTTCTGCTCCCTCAAACCCTGTTTTTCTTCTGTAATTTCTTGCTAGAATTCGGAAGGGAAGATCCTCCTCTCTTCCACTACATCCTTCACAAAAATCCATTTTCTTCTCTGCTTAAACATCTCCAGTGGATTTCCTTAATTTTCTAACCCCTGGATGAAAGTCCTTAAAAGGTTATGTTCCTTCCTCTGCCTCTACATAGGAACATGTTTTAACCATCTCAAAAATTAGAATAAAACAAAACAAACAAACAAAAAAAAAACAACCCAGAATCTCTCCTGGGTTTGCAGACCAGCAGAGAAACTGATACTTCAGAGACCACTCAGGCAACATCTCAGCTGCTGGGAAATTCCTTTATCAGTTTCATCTCAGTACCTTCTGCTGCAGTTTCAGACCCATTTCCTTTAAGGAAATGGAAAAAACAACAACATTAGTCATCTCCCTTTGTAAACGCCTGTCATAGACCTTTCTATGAACTGATTTAGATCTCTTTGGACATTGTGATGAGAGAGGAGCAAATGGGGCTGGGGAGAAGTGTGTGAAAAAAGATATAGAGAATCACCAAGTCATCACACTTAAAGTCCAACCCAGTTTCACCATCCTGGGTGTCTGTGGACAAGTGTCCTCCCTCTGTTTCTTCATTTTACTAATGGATGTTCTACCCGTATATCTTCTATGTCCACTCAGGGTCAATTCTTCCCTTTTCTCTTCCCCGTAGAGCTCTGATCTGATTTTCCCAGAAAGTGTTTTGACTTTTAGGGGAAGTTGAAGGGGTAGTCCGACTGCCAGTGTGGAATGGCTGGTTGCCTGATATTGTCTAGGAGCCGGCTGTTAAATCTGGATTGTGCCCCTTCCACTTTTTGGACACATATCCTATGTGTCAATTCTTAGGAACTTGGATCTATTGGGGGTGTCCACTGATTTCCCTCCAACAGTCCATTTCTTCTTTCAGCCTCCAGGGCAGGCAGCTATTAAATGCTTTAGCTTTTCTGCCTCTTTCTTCATCAAGCTCCATTTTCTCACATCTCAGAAAGCAAGTTCTTTCAGAGTTCTACCCTCATTCCCTCCTGCTTCAGTGGTTATTGACCTGATCCCTAGCTGCCGATGGCCAACCAGGCATGTAGGCAGAATAAATTGCATAAATCACTTCTTGATGTGGAGACATTTAAGGAGGTCCCAAAGTCCCCCTGCTACTAAATATCTCCTCTCATCCACCTCCCTATTTCCGAGCTCATTTTTAAAAATATACCCTAATAAGTGTTTTATCAGGGAGAGCCCTGAATTTCAACTGAGTTAATGTACTTGGGATTTTTTTTTCCTCTTGTAACAACTATGTATAGTCTGGCAGAACAAATTCCATGTTGTCCAAATCCAAAAACTATGGTTCAGTTTGCACTCTGAATGCATCCCCATTCTCTATTAGATTTCATCATGAGTCCTCTGGATTAGTGGTTGATCAGAGTTTTTAAGTCATTCATAGTTTGTTTTTACAATATTGTTATTGCATAAGCTCTTTTCCTGGTTCTGTTCACTTCATTCTTCATTAGTTCATACAAATCTTTACAAATTCCTCTGAAACTTTATTCCCTTTATCATATCTCCCAGCACAGTAATATTCCATGACATCACATATCAAATAACTTGTTCAGCCGTTCCCCCTTGTTGGGCACCACTCTCAGTTTCCAATTCTTTGGCATCATGAAAAGAGCTGTTTTAAGCATTTTTGTCCCTTTGATCTTTTTTGGGTATGTATATACCCAGTATAGTGGTATCACTGGATCAAAAGGCATAGACACTTTGAGAATTTGTGGGGGAATATTTCCAAATTGCTTTACAGAATGACTAGACACCAACAGAACATTAATAAGGTACCAACAATACATTAATAAGCTTTAAAATATTTACCAGACACAATAGCATTATCCAGTATAAATAAGTATAACTCATTAATCAACCAACAATAATTTAATTGAATACTATGGTAATTTATTTCTTTGCCCTCTCTTTCAATCCCATTGACACAATGATAATTCAGAATATTATTGTTTTTCATCGACATTACTGACTAGGTGATAAACTTATAAATGATCTCTTTGTCTGTACTGAACTCGGCTGCTATAAAAGGGCTGGTTATTTTAAAGTATTGCTCTGATTATCATGCCTCTGTTCAAAATCCTTTAATGGATCCCCATTGCTTGCTAAATAAAAGTCTAAATGTTTAGCCTGGCATTCAATGTCTTGCATGATCTGACCTCAGACTACTTTTCCAAACATATTCTGTACTCTTCCTCAACACAAATCCGAATACTAGCCAATTTGTAATGTTCACTTTCCCCCAAATTGCCCCCATGTTTTATTTCTTCCATGTTCCATCTTATGGTATTCTCTCTGCCTTGAATGCTGCCCTTCCTATGCAATAGTCACCTAGCAAAATCCTCTCCAGAATTTAAGGCTAGGTTCCAATGCTACCTCAGTCATGAAATCTGCCTGGATTATTCTAGTAGGAAGTGGTTTCTGCCTGTTACACATTTCTCTAACTGAATTTGAAGCATTTATGTGTGACTTGTCATATATTGCTGTGTAATACATTTGTGTGTTTATCCCGTATCTGTCTCATTTGATTGTAAATACTTGAAGGTAGGGACTGTGTCCTGAATCACTTTTTAGTCGTACAGTGCCTAGTTCAGTACTTTGACTTAGAACACTGTGATTGATTATATAAAATCTGATCCCTGACATTAACAAGGTCAGGAAAACTGACAAGCTAGAAAAGGAAACAAGCACAATAAATACATGAAGAGTTAAATTTGTAATTATGAAGATTTAATTACTTTTATAGGATTTCTTTTCTTTTTTTGTGGGGGTGGGGTGTCCAGATCTGTAATTTCATTGATGTAGGGAACTTCTAATCAGGGACTTCTACTTAGCAAAGCAAATCAGCAGATGTCTTGCAACTTGATCGTTTTTAGGGAATTGCCTGGAACACTGAGAGATGGACTTGCCCAGAGTCAGTCAATAAGTGTTAGAGATGAGACTAGAGGCCAGGACATCTTCACTCTAAGAGTAGCTCTCTATTGTGCTATGCTGCCTCTGTACAAGACAAATGATACTTCAATACCACAGAAAAACTGCACATGCTTAATTGACAAATCAATTATAGAAGCAGAAGAATAACAGAATTTCAGAGTTGGAAGGTGCACCTAGTCACACTTATACCTGAACACAGATCCGTCTTATAACAGCTTATAAATGGTAATTTGACCTCAATTGGAAGACTCCCAGTTATACGGATTACACATTATGTCCTGAGACAGCTTATTTCACTTTTTTACACCTTATTTTTGCATTGTTTACATATATTCACTTGAAATCTAATTGTCCTTGCTGGTCTGCTCTCCCATATGGCAGCCATTGAAGACAGCTTTCTAGTGTGTTCTTAGTAAGTTCGTTCACTCATTCATTCTTTTAATAATCATTTGTACCTACAATGATCCAGGAACCCTGTTAGATCCTAGAAACAGAAAGACAAAAGTATAACAATGTCTACACTGATGGAGTCTATATCGAGGGAAGATGTTGTGTACAAAGATGAGTAAATGCTAAACTAATTTATGGGGGGGAGGTGGGGATTTGATGCTTACAACTAGGATGGTCAGGATAAGTCTCCTGTGCCACTCTAGTTGACACCTGAAGGAAGACAGAGGTTCTATAAGGTGGAGATGAGGAAGGAATGCATTTCAGCAGGAGACAGAATGTTGGGAAGAGAGAATAGTTAATAGATTTTTTGGGCTGCACTATAGAGTACAGGAAAGAAAGGAAAGTGCAGTAAGATGGGCTGGAACCAAATTGTGAAGGACTTTAAATAACAAACAGAGAAATTTATCTTTTATCCTGGAAGCAACTGGCTTTAGAGAGTTACAGGAGCTTTTTTGGGGGGATAGGGGAAGATGGGGAGGGCCAAAGCTTTAGCAATATCCATTTGGCAGCTATGTGGAGGATTGTTTAAAGAGGGGAGACAATGGAGGCTGGGAAGCCAATCAGGAGGCTACTGCAGTGGTCCAGGTGGGAAGTGATGAGGTATTAGGGTGGTGGTCATGTGAGTGAAGAGAAGAAGAAGGAAGTTGTGAGAGAAGTTGTGGAGGTGGAACTGACTAGACTTGGCAACTTATTCAATAAAGGAAAATGAGAATGAAGAGTTGGGAATGATTCTCAAGTTGTAAACCTGGGTGACTGAAAGAATTGTGGTGCCCTCAGAAGAAACAGGGAAGTCAGCAAGAGCCTTGGCTTAATTGTAGAAAGATGACCTGTTCTGTTTTGCACATGTTGAGCCCAAGATATCTGTGAGGCATTCAGCTAGCAATGTCCAAAAGGAATTTTGGAGATGTAGGATTGGTGTTCAGGAGAGAAATACCCATGGTTTCTTTATAGATTTTGGAATCCCCTTCATGAAGATAGTTAGAACCATAAGAACAGATGAGTCTGCTAAGAGAAACAATTTGCAAGAGAAAAGAGAACCCAGGACAGAGTTTTAGGGGTATTAATCTGGTTAATGATCCAGCCAATGACCTTGAGGAAGAGCATCCAGACAGGTAAGAAGAGAGCCATCATGAAGAAGAGAGCAGTGTCATGGAACCCAAGGATAAAGGGGTGGTCAACAGTGTTAAATGCTAAAAGCCTGGGGAGAGGGGGAGAGGCCACTGGATTTGGCAATTAACATCAGTGGTAAAGTTGGAGAGAGCAGCTTCAGATGAGTGACCAGGTGAGAAGCCAGAGCTGCTGAGGTCTGAGAAGTAAGTGAAGGCAAGGTATGTAGTCTATTTTTCCCCTAGGAAGCTGGCTGCTAAGAAATAAAAGACAATAGCTTGAGGGGATGTTAGAGTCTAAAAGTTGGGTTGGTAAGGAAAGAGGCTAAATATCCATGGATTCTTCTTTTTTTTTTTTCTTTTTGGAGGCCAGGCAGTTGGGGTAAAGTGACTTGCCCAAGGTCACCCGGCTAGTAAGTGTTAAGTGTCTGAGGCCTGATTTGCACTCAGGTCCTTCTGACTCCAGGGCTAGTGCTCTATTCTCTGTGCCACCTAGCCACCTCTATCCATGCTTTCCTTAAGTGATTCTCATAACAAGCAGTCAGTCAGTCAATCAACAAGCATTAATTAAGCATTTGACATGTGCCAGGAACTGTACTCAAATGATAAGAATAAAAGGAACGAGAGAGACTGTCCCTGCCCTTCTACTTCTTGATATTATCTTGATATTTTCTCCAAGTCTATTACTTCATCTTCTTTTTTGAATTTTTGAGCATTCTATTTTTTCTTCAGTTGTTCTGTTTTTACTTGAATACATTTATTGTTTATTTTCATTTTTTTTGCCTCAAGGCTCATGTTTGATCACCTATTCAGGAAAGGAAACTCAAAGCAGAAAAGATAGCTGGGGGCCCAAGCTCAAATTCTGACTCCTGTGACCTCCTTAAATTTGTCCCCCAGGATGCCAAGGATATGGTTTAATGATCCCAGGAAGCTAGCTCCCCTCTCATGAGGGGCAAGGCTCCTCAGCACTGAACCACATGCCAGGGATCAGACCGCACAGGGAGCAGCACTGTATCTCAGTCCCTCAATTTATAATTGTAATAATAAAAATAATAATACTACTAATAAGGCAGATCAGTGGTACAGTGTACAGAGTACTGAACCTGGTATCAGGAAGACCTGAGTTCAAATCCAGTATCAGCCCCTTATTAGTTGTGTGACCCTGAGAAAAATAAAGATGACAATAGCTCCTACTTCTCAGGATTATTATCAGGAGAAAATGAGATAATAGTTGTAAAGCACTTTGCAAATCATCAAGCTCTCTATGAATGCAAGCTATTAGTATTATTAGCCATTTCTCACCACCCAGATCTCCTTCTCCCGGATCTGGCCCTCCCTCTCATCCACTGTTTGCTCTAGAATCATGGAATGGAGTGGCAACCAGACCCTCATCAGCCACTTTGTCCTTCTGGGCCTCTTCACTCAAACTCCTCTCCACTTCTTCCTCTTCTCCCTCATCATGATCATGTTCCTGGTGGCACTGACTGGTAATGGCCTCATGATCCTTCTCATCAACACTGATTCACGGCTCCACAGTCCTATGTACTTCTTCCTCGGCTGGCTCTCATTAATGGACCTCACGCTCATCTCCACCATTGTACCTCGGATGGCTGTGGACTTCCTATCAGGCAAGGGCTACATCACCTTTACAGGGTGTGGCCTACAGATTCTCTTCTTCCTCACACTGCTGGGGGATGAGTGTTTCCTGCTGGCTTTCATGGCCTATGACCGCTATGTGGCCATCAGCAATCCATTGAGGTACTCTTTGGTCATGAACAACCGTGTCTGCTGGCTCATGGTGGCCTTTTCTTGGCTCTTTGGTCTGGTAGATGGGTTAATCCAAGCTGTCTTTACTCTCCTCTTTCCCTACTGTGGCTCAAACAAGATTGATCACTTCTTCTGTGACGTACCTGCTATCCTCAAGCTGGCTTGTGCTGATACCTCCCTCTATGAATCCATGATCTATGTCTGCTGTGTCCTCATGCTGCTGTTGCCTTTCTCTGTTATCTCTGCCTCCTACGTACAGATCCTAGTAGCAGTTCTCAGAATGCACTCAGCTGAGGGGAGGCAAAAGGCATTTGCCACTTGCTCCTCCCACATGACTGTGGTCACCCTTTTCTATGGGGCAGCCATGGTCACATACATGAGACCCCAGGCCTACCACTCTTCCAAACAAGATAAGGTAGTCTCTGCTTTCTACACTGTGATCACACCCATGCTCAACCCTATCATCTACAGCCTAAGGAACAAGGAAGTAACTGGGGCCCTTAAGAAGCTGCTGGGCAGGTGTTCCTGTGGTCAGAGGCAGGGCTCACAATAATAATTAACATTTATACAGCCCTTTATAGTAAAAAAAAAAAATCCTTTTACATTTAATCATTGTAATTGTCATATATACCAAAGCCTGGTATGGGTTTGCACATTTATTAGAGGAAGGAACTCCCTGTGAGACAATTCCCTCCACCATTGCAGGGACATTGCAGATCTTTCAGTGGTATGCCCCAATTTGATTTCTCCTTCATTAGGACCACAGAGTGGATCATCTCCTTATGGACCCATCTTTCAAGTCAGCTATCCACCAATAATTCTTTGATACATCTTTTATGAGCCCCATTCCTGGACTTCTCTGTTCCCCTATTCTGTTCACTGATTTCTCTTATAGACAACAAGTATAGAGATGGGTCACTCGGGTCCTAGTGCCCCAAAGCCTTTGGAGCTATTTTATTGATTGGTGTAGCCCAGGTATGGCTCCCACTTCCTAGTCTCCCCAAACTCCCTCTCTCTCTGTGGGCTGGAGTTGATTCATTCACTCCTCCTCCTGACTTTGAGTCATAGAATACTTTGATCCTCTCTGGAGAAATCACTATGCTGTCTGATGCATGGGACTTACAAGGCAGGGCACATTGTATACAGGGTGTTTCTTCCTGGTTTATAGTGTGCAGTGCATCCATTGTTTGTCAAGAAAGCTACCTAATTCATATCTATATCTAGACATAGATATAGATATGTACACGTATATACTGTGGTATACAACTTAATGCTTGTTGGACCAGAGGACAGTAGGCTATTTGAATTTCTATGTGACTTTCTTGTCTGACAAATATTCTAGTAAAACTAAATGCCAATTGCCAGCTTTAATCCAGAGGTCTCCAGCTAACCTTATACTTAATCTTTAGGGGTCTCTCCTTAACATTCTTTCAATTTCTTCCCAAATGTGATCAGATCATCCACGTAGACTAATATATGTAAGTAATTCGTTTTGCCCTTCTCTTTCCTTGTGAGTCATGGACAACCAATTTCTTTGGCTGCAAGAGATCTTTGTCTTCGTTGGGGACAGAGAATAGGGAAGGGGGAGATAATAGTACATGTTATTCAGTTCTAACATGAACCAATGCCCAACAGATAATCTATGGCAGACCTGCACAAGTTGGCAGTAGGGGCCAAAATCAAAATAGGCTAAACTTCTTCCAGCCACAGATAAGAGACAGAGTGATGATGATTCATTACCATGTTACATGACAAACAGGAGATTATGCATACTTGGCAACCCTATACTTTTCGAGGGCCACTTGAAATTGTTTGGCAGGCTGCAAGCTGCTAGCAGACTGTATGTTGTGCAGGCCTGATCTTGAAGGAACCTGTGTTAATATTGCACTTTAATTCACTGGTTGTAGGCCTGATCTTCCCAGTTCTCTGTGATAATGGCATTGTCTGGTTCAGAGTGATTTTCCAGGGCTATTATTCTCAGAAGCTTTGGATGTCATAGAGGTGAATCATTTGCATTGTTACCTGGGCAAACCTGAAACCCCATTAATGAAGTGAGAACATTACAACTTTCATGCTGAATTTTTTTTCTTAAATGAGCCTCCCATTTCTTGAGGGGACCATATATTTCAACTTTTAAGGCAGGGATTTTGCTGTGTTTTTGTAACTGTCTCCCATCCCCTATTCCCTTCTAGCAGGGTGCTTTGCACATAGTAGGTACTTAATAAATGATGGTCTGATTGGATTCAATTGGCACAGGTAAGTAGCAACAATTAAATGTCTTGGGAATTAAACCTCTGTAGTTTCATGCTGTAAACCAACCACTAGACCTGAATAATCTCCCTTTCCTGGGTTTTCATGACAATCGTCTCTCCTGGTGTTTCTCCTATTTGAACCAACATAAAGGCTCATAAAGACAATCAAGAAAAAGTAGCAATTCAGAGAGAAGTCAAAATGCTAAGAATAAATATTATGTTAAAATGAAAATGAATTAAGATTCCTTGATTAAAAAGAAAATTCTGAAGATAAAATACATTAATAAGTATCTATACAATGGTCCAAAAGAGAAAAAACAATTGCTAGAAGAAAATATTAGGAATACAATTAAATCTGATAACTGAGCTCTAGTAACAAAATGAAAAAAAAATCAGTGAAATACAAAACCTAAAAACCATGATGGACACATTCTTTAAAGAAATAGGTGCTTTAAAAGAGAAAAGAACAGATTAGGAAAACAAATTCAGAAGTGGAAGAAAATTTACCAGAAGAAAATGAAAAGACTTTAAAGGAATGTTAAAAGAATGGGTGAAGTCTATACCAAGCAAAGCAACTGACTTTGAAAACAGTATGTTCAATGTGATAATCATTAAATATCATAATTTGTCGAAAGTCTGAATTAATAAAACAGACTGCTTTGCTTTGCCTTAAAAATACCTTTTTTCTGTGTCAGCAACTCCAGAGACAAGATAAGGCTGGAAGTAGGATTTAAAACAGGTATCCCGAGATCGTAAATGATAAACAGACCCAGCTTTGTCTTTGCTCTCTGAGTGAGCTTGGATAATACCTCTGTAATAGTAATGGAATTTAACGATCTCCTGTATTGGCTTGGTTGAGTGTTAAAACCCAGAGCTTGTGAATCCCACTCGTGGGATGGACTTGTTGATGTGAAAAGAGAGGGCTGAACTGGGAGGAGTTGGTAAAGTGAATTTAGAGAGAGAGGCAGAAGAATTTTTTTTGGAAGCAGCATCGTGGAGGCAGAGAGGGAGAGGATTGCTGAGGGTCAGTTCGAACTGCCCAGGACTTTTGAGAGCTGCCACCCAGAGCTGCCAAGGACTGAGGAGACATGGCTGTGATGCTGGTACTTTGTCTGTCTGTTTTGATGTTGTTTTGCCAGATTCGCCTACTGGTGAAGAACAATCCTGTTGTTGCAGAGGTCCTGGAACCTTGCTGTTGGTTCAGGGGCCCTGAAGAAGGATTTTCTTGTTGTATGTTTACAGAAATCCTGGAAGAGGATTTTGCTAATGTTTTCAGGGGTCCTAGGATTGTTCTGCAGACAGAGAATGAATTAATGAGAACATTGGCAATGTATCTTGTGGCCTTGCTAAGCTTTGTCTCCCCAGGAACAAAGATTGCTGGGAACTTGCCTCCAGTCAAGATGAAGAAAAGACCTCTCTTTGGGTATTAAATGCTGTGCTTAAACTTGTTGTAAATCTGGGGTAGATGGCCTATTCAGTTGTGATCCAGGGGTGAGAAACTTTTGAAATTTTTTGTGCTCTGTGACTGACCAAATGAATGTACTTTGCTTATGATTGGAAACTAATCTCGATTTGAGAAGAGGGGCTTTGTGATTGACTAAACGAATATATTGCCTAGGGGTGGAGTAGTACTTAGAAGAGGGACTTTGTGATTGATTAAATGAATGTACTGTCCAGGGGTGGAGTAGTATTTGGAAATTATTGAATTACACTTGGTGAATGCTTATTTTGAATTATGCTATATTTTGATTTTCTCTGTTCTTAATTTGTCACTGAATAAAATGGAGAGCAGCTATGCTGGTATTTTGATCCTTGGGAAGTTGCCTTTGCTTGGCATTACAACCTCTCCTTATGTCAACAAAGCAACCTAAGCTTACTTTATGCCCCTTAAGGATGAGACCCTTAACTTGAGGCATGAACTTGATAAATGGGACTTTTTCTTATCTTATGGAATGTTAATGGTAAAGAAAACACAGATATCCTGGATCATAATTTCAACTGACACTTTGTCAACTTTCTTGCTTTACTGTATTTACCATTTATTCAATTAAGAAAATTCCTTTCTCATACGATGATTAAACATTTATGGGTATCATAAATTTGTGTGACACAGCCACCCTGAATTGGGATGGTCCCCAAATGTACTTAAGCTCTCTCTCGTCTTTTTGTTCCTCAGTCAGGACTTAGTTCTTGACTCCTTGTACAAGTCTGTTAGCTTTGGGGAATAAAGAAATGCTGTAACTGTATATTACTACTTGTTTTTCTCCTTTAACTAAACTTTTGAAATAGGTCTACAGTTACGGTGCTGTGACTCGGATTGGAACTGTTGAATGGGATAGACTGAATAGCACCTCACCTCATCAAAGTTAATGATTCAGGCACCTCAGGATTCATTTTTCCTGGAGTCTTTACCTTGAGGGTGTTGGGTAAGTTCACCATTCTCAACTTCCAACTGACTCGAATTGGTTTGGTTGAAGTCCACAATTCCCTTAAGCTAGCCCTGGAAACTGGGATCTCTCTGTATTGATTAGATCCCCTCTGGAGAGCAAAATTTAGGTCCTGGGACCTCTCTGTATTGATTAGATCCCCTCTTGAGACCAATCTCAGAACATAAGATCACACATATTGCCAGCCCTGGTATAAGGATAACCCCAAATTATGTCGGCCAAGATGGGGCTCTCCTGACCAGTCAAAGTTACTTTATCTTAAAATCAAATTAAATTTAAGGCCAACAAAACATCTAATCAGGAGAGAGAATGTTTTCATAGTTGTGTCATTGAGATGGCTGAATGAGAGCAAAAGTCAGGAGCCTCTTCCTTTATAACTCTCAAAGTTGCTTCAGCATCAGCCCCTCCATCCCCAGTACCTGCTAATTCCCCCATTTCCCTTAAAAATTTCCTGCAGACAAGAGCTGAGCTTACCTCCCAGTTTTCTGAAAGGCTAGCAACAGAGGCTGAGGAGGGCTTTCAAGCAAAGTTTTTTTTTCAAACAACTCCCACCCCAAGCCCACCCCCCCACTTCTGTTGTGGCTAAGGACCAGAAACCTGGTATTTGCTACTATTGCAAGAAACCAGGACATTGGAAAGCAGAATGTAGGACATAGATTAGGTTTCTAGAAAGTTGGAAAAACAGGAGGCACTGAGCCCAACCCCCAATGGCCATAGAGGTGCTCCCAGCAAAAAGTTGCAGGATTTAACCCCCATCCACTCCTACCCTGCCAGATCTTGAATCCTTGAATAATAATAACCAATTCACCCTCTTTTTGTCATTAAATGTGGACTTTGTATTTGTGCTGTCAGTTTGTCTGTCAGTGTGTCTGTATCATGTGTGCTGTGAATGAGTTTGTTGTCTTGCAAGATCTAAACTACAGGCAGTCAAAGAAATCCATAAAACTTTTTTCCTTGTGGTTTTTGGTCTGGCCAACCTGGAATTAAAATGAAAAGTTAGATATAACTAAAAACATATTAGTAGATTCTGAGAATTAATCATTAAGAAGTTGGAAATTGTTTATATTGGGATTGCTGGAGAAAACTCCTGGGACTTTAGGTAACTACAGGATCCCAGCAGTGCTAAAGCACCTACCTCCAAATGAGATCACTCAACATTTCCCACTCCCTCCCCAGAGTTGAGTGTCTCAGTCTGGGGATTTTTCTTTAATAACCAGAAATTTTTGTTAACTCCTTTCATGCCTTGAAGATAAGAGAAGAGAATTCAGGAGAATTGTAGGGATAATACTCGAAGACGGGCAGCAGACCTACCTAACTGCCTGTGCCTCTCCACCATTCTAGGCAAAGTTTGGAAATGTCACCCAGGTCGTGTACATTCTGCCCACCCTGGCCCAGTAGCTGCAAACAGCCCCAGGTTCTGTACATTTTTCAGTTGTAAGAAAGGGAGAGGTAGATGGATCAGGCCTGTGGAGAACATTCCCTAAACCCTGTCTCCAAGAATTGTCACCACTGGAAAGCCACCCTCTGCTCCAGCTAAAGTTTACACTTCTCTGTTCTAGTTGAAAAAATGTATTTTAAGGGGCGGCCAGGTGGCTCAGCAAGTAAAGAGCACCGGCTCCAGTGTCGGGATGACCTGGGGATCAAATCCGGGCTCAGATACTTAGCATCATACCCAGAAATAACTGGCCTCGTAACCTTGAGTAAGTTACTTAACCCCAATTGCTTAAAAAAAAAAAGAAAAAGTGTATTTTATCTCTATTTGACCTGTTTCCTGAATTGGTAAAGAAAAATATGGTTGTTATGGGATCAAAATAGTATAATGATTGTAAAATGTTTAATATAATGACTGGCATATGTTGGATACACCATTGTTATCTCTCTAACTGTGAAGTGGTGTTTGAATACCAGGAGTGATAAGATCAATTATTCTACAAGTCATTTGATGTCATTTGAAAATTCATTGTAATGTTGTTGCCATCTTTCTAAAAATCGTATTGTGTTTCTAAAGGTCTGCTTAGCTAGTGAAATTTGAAAAAAAACATTTTGAAGTAGGAATGGTGTTACAGAAATTTTAAAAATCTGTATTATGTTGCATGTGAATTGGGTTTTTTGTTATAACGTGATAATTTAAAGCTGTTATATTTGCTTTACCAACAGGTAGTAATAATATTGCTGATATTTACAATGATAGCTGATTGTTCATTTAAAATTTTGGTTATTAGGGAAATATGTAGTGATTTAAAGTTATTGTTTCCACATTATTAATGATGAAATGAATGATTTCTGTGCAAGGTGAACTGGAAATGTGTTTTGTAGAATTCTTATTGAGCAAATGAGAAACCTTGGGAAAAATATATATAGGGATGTGATTTTCAAGCTTGCTTCATCAAAAGATGTATTTATGTTAATTTGAAGTTTTCCAGAATGTAAATGATTTCTAGTGATATGTTGATTGGCTGTGTGGCACAAAGAAATTTTTAGTTACCTTAGTTTAGTTAAAAATGACTGCTTTATGTTTGTTGACTTTATGTGGAATTTTACTTGGATATGAAGCTTCTGTGTAAAACAATTTGAAAACACATCTGACTGAATTAAGGTCGGCAGTGGAGGGGAAGAATAGGAAGGCAAAAGGGAATGGGTCAACCTTATTCCCATAGAATTCGGCTTCAGGAGGGAAGGAAATACACACTCAATAGGATACTCCAGGAGAGTGGGGGGGGGATGAGAGGGGGGATGATGGAGGGGAGGGCGGGCTGGGGGGGAGGGGGGGTGGAGGCACCCACTTTGGAGGGGGGGGGGGACGGGGGGGGGGGGGGGGGTTGGGGGGGGGGGGAGGGGGGGGAGGGAAATGTAGTCAGTCTTTTGCAGTGTATCTACTGCATTGTTGTTTTGCATTGGCCACACACCTGCAACCTGTGCTGAGCTGCTTATCTTCCCAGTGGGGGTTGGGTGGCAGGGGAGGAGGGGAGTGAATCTGGAATTCAAAGTTTTGGTGTCAAGTATTCAAATATATATATATATATACTATTATTAATACTATTTTACATGTAATTGGGAAATAAGATATACAGGCACTGGGGCATAGAGATCCACTGGAAAAGTCGAAAGGGGTATGGGAGAAAATATGGGAGAGGATATCCTGTGGGACTGCTATTTTGGGGCACTGGGTAGGGGAAAAACAGGGAGAAAATTTGTAACTCAAAATCTGGTGGAAATGAATGATGTAAATTAGAAGTTAATAAAGCATTTATTAGGCATGCAGAGTGTAGGGGGACCAAGCACCAGTCTGAGGGGTAATCACTCTTGCTTTAACCTTCTTGGATCTGGATTGCAGTCTAGGGTGGAGGTCCTGGGGTGTGTGTCCAGCTTGCCAGAGGGTGTGGAGACCTCAGAGAGGGCACCCATCTAATACCTCCAGCAGCTGAGAAAACCCCAGCAGTTGGGACGAAAGCTCCCCTGTCTGGTGGCAGAGAACTACTGTGGCAAAAAGCCCAGGGGTCAAGTGACTGAGGGGTGACATGACCAGGCAAAGGAAACAAAGCAGACAGAAGATTCCAACATTACACTCCTATTTTGGGGACAAAAAGGAGCAAAGCATGGAACAGGAGGAAAACAGTGGAGTTAGAACTCCTGCACCAAAAGCTTCAAAGGAAAAAAGAGCTGATTACAGGCCATAGAGGACCTTAAGAAGCAGATAAGAGAAGTGGAGGAAAAATTGGGAAGAGAAATGAGAACGACACAAGAAAATTACCAAATGAGAGTCAACAGCCTGACTGAGGAAAATACTACCTTAAAAAACAGACTAACTCAAATGGCAAAAGTGGCTCAAAAAGGCAATGAGGAGAAGAATGCCTTAAAAAGTCAAATTTGCCAGATGGAAAAAGAATCTCAAAAGCTCAATGAGGAGAATCGTTGCTTCAGAATGAGATTGTAGCAAATGGAAGCTAATGACTTTATGAGAAATCAAGATGCTGTTAAACAGATCCAAACAAATGAAAGAAGTGTGAAATATCTCATGGGAAAAACCACTGATCTGGAAAATAGATCCAGGAGAGATAATTTTAAAATTATTGGACTACCTGAAAGCCATGATCAAAGTAAGAACCTAGAAATCATCCTCCAGGAAGTTCTCAAAGAAAACTGCCCTGATGTTTTAGAACCAGAGGGTAAAATAGAGGTTGAAAGAATCCACCGATCACCTCCTGAAAAAGATCCCAAAAAGAACACTCCTAGGAATATTATAGCTAGGTTCCGGAATTCCCAGATCAAGGAGAGAATATTACAAGCAGCCAGGAAGAAACAATTTGAATATTGTGGAAACACAATCAGAATAACCCAGGATCTGGCAGCTTCTACACTGAGGGTTTGAAGGTCTTAGAATATGATATTTTGGAGGGCAAAGGAGCTGGAATTAAAAGCAAGAGTCACCTACCCAGCAAAACTGAGTATCATGTTTCAGGGGAAGATGTGTTCATTTAGTGGAATAGAGGACTTTCAAGCATTCTTGCTGAAAAAGCCAGAGTTGAATAGAAAATTTGACATTCAGATACAAGAAGCAAGAGAAGCATGAGAAGGTCAACAGGGAAAAGAAATCATAAGGAACTTATCAGAGTTGAACTATTAACATTCCTACATGGAAAAACAATAATTGTAACTGATGAAACTTTTCTCAGTAGTAGAAGGGAATAGAAATATATATACCCATATATATGTGTATATATGAGGGTATATGGGCATTACATATATGAATGTGTGTATATATGTTTACAGGTATACATAGATAGGGGGCACAGGACCAATTTAATAGGAAGGGATGATACTTAAAAGGTGAAATTAAGAGGTGAGAGAGGAATATAATGAGAGGAGATGGGGAGAGACAGAATGGGGTAAACTATCTCATATAGAAGAGGCAAGGGAAAATGGTTACAGTGGAGGGGAAGAATAGGAAGGCAAAAGGGAATGGGTCAACCTTATTCCCATTGAATTTGGCTTGAGGAGGGAAGGAAATACACACTAAGTATGGTATCTCACCCTCCAGGAGAGTAGGGGGGGAAGAGGATGATAGGGGGGATGATGGAGGGGAGGGTAGGCTGGGGGGGGAGGGAGGTTGGAGGCACCCACTTTTGAAGGGGGACGGGATCAGGGTGGAGAGTGGAGTGAGTGGGGGTGGGATGGGAGGGAAGGAAATGTAGTCAGTCTTTTGCAGTGTATCTACTGTGTTGTTGTTTTGCATTGGCCACACACGTGCAACCTGTGCTGAGCTGCTTATCTTCCCAGTGGGGGTGGGTGGCGGGGGAGGAGGTGAGTGAATCTGGAATTCAAAGTTTTGGGGTCAAGTATTCAAATACATATATTATTTACTATTATATATAATATATATATATATTATTTATACACATAAATAATATATATTATTAATAATATTATACTATTATTAATACTATTTTACATGTAATTGGGAAATAAGATATACAGGCACTGGGGCATAGAGATTCACCATGCCCTACTGGAAAAGTCGAAAGGGGTATGAAAGAAAATATGGGAGAGAGCAGATTGGAGGAAGGGATATCCTGTGGGACTGCTATTTTGGGGCAGTGGGTAGGGGAAAAATGGGGAGAAAATTTGTAACTCAAAATCTGGTGGAAATGAATGATGTAAATTAGAAGTTAATAAAGCATTTGGGGAAAAATAAAACTGTTCCTTTTCATCAAGTCTTCTATCCAGGGATTTCGCATCTGTTCTCATTTTAAATAGTTTTCTGCAGCATTTAGGGAGTTTTTAGAAGAAGGAGAAGCCTAAGTGCCCTCCCCTATCATTCATTCTTTTTCAGAGGGCAACAAGAATTGGAAAGTCTGAAAGGGAACTCTTCTCTAACCTCCATCTGGTCTTTTCATACTTTTTTCCCCCAAGACCCACAGAGCCTGTCCCATTCCTACTCAAGTTCCACAATTTCCTATTCCTTACCTCCAATTCATTCCTCAGGACTCAAGAATCCTACATTCCTCCCTAATTTATATCCCACACCTTTGTCCTCCAAAGACCCAGACATTCTTTGCTTTTATTTTCATCACTTCCCATTCTCTTCCTGGGATCTCACCATTCTGCCTCCCCCTCCATCACCCTTTATACTCTGAACTTTACTTTGGACTCTTTAGTTGTTGTAGAGCCTTGCTCCTCTGACTGACGGACTTCAAAGAGAATGTTTTTCTTGAAAATTATACTTCTGCATATTTGGGAGAGTAGGCTTAAAGAGAGACAAAGCACTCAGCAGAGAAATCATCCAAGTAAGGACACCATCCATATTGAAGTTGGGTGCAGTGTTCTGGGTCCCCATATTTGGCTCATCCTGTGACTGTTGGGTTCAGCCACCACGTTTTCATTCATCTGTGAGCAATGAGATTCCACATTATTTTTAGCATCATAGTTTGATCCTTGACCAGAATCTATTACACACTTTCCCTGCACCATAACACACACACAGACCTTCTGTGTGTATGTGTATGTATGTGTATGTGTATCTGCCTCTCTGTCTGTCTGTCTCTCTCTCTCAGCCTTTCCTGGGGAAGAACTAAAAAAAAAAAAAAAAAAAGGGTCTCTGGAAGATTTGACCCAAGAAATTTAGGTTAGGAGATTCTGAGAAAATAACAAGACTTAGTAAGCAAAAGGGTACAACAGAATACTTAAATCCCCAAAGATCAGTTGTGTCTGCCAGATGGTGAAAGTCAAAGCTATTTTGCTTTCTACAGAATTCTACAGAAGTTCAATAAATGGAAAAGCTTGAAATATTTGGAGGTATGTGCCAAACCTTTTAGGTTATAGGCCAGTAGCCACAGTTTTCAAAAGATCATCTCTCAGGGCAGCTGCGGAAACTAATCAGTTGTTCAGATTGTGTACACATAGATTCCTATCTCTCAGGATCCGGGTGTTCCTTGCATCCTTATACTCTTCACCCCTACTTCCTCTTCCTCTCCCTTTTCCATTCCCTTTACAATTTCATACTATCTGAGAGAGTGACTGCCCTTATTTGTCAAGTTTTGCAGTCAAGTACTTTTGGAAGAGATGGATAAGATCTAAGGGCTTAAGACTGATAACTGCAGTCCACTTTTGGAAAATTTCTTCCCTTTTTCCTATTCCACATTTTCTAACAGTTCAGGTTAGCAGAAACAGAAGAGATTTTCTTTCCTGAGGGATTCTGATTTCCTTGCAGAAAGAGACTAGTTGAGCTACTCCACTATAAGCTATCTATGGATAGGGATATGCTGCTTTATTTTGTACCTCTTCTCCTGTCTAGCGTACTGATTAGCATACTAAATAAAGCTTAATAAATAAAGGATGAATCCGTGCCTGCGAGCTTACTAAGTATTGTGTCGAAATCATTTCCCTCCAGTTTTAGTTTCCTAATTTGTGAAATGAGACAATAGAACTAAATAAATTGTAAAGTTCCTTTCAGTTTTAAATCCTGGGGTAGGTGGGATTGAACCATGATCTGACCCTTCCCTTTGTGGGACTAGAGAGAAGAGGATTATTTTTGCCTTTTTGTTGAATCTCTAAGGGAGGAGGGGCAAAGATAAATTGGAAAGGGAATAAGCAGATTTTATTGGGGAGGGATGCCACTTGTCAAAGGAAAATATAGGTTGGCAGAGAATACAGTAGGGAGAAGCCAAATGAGGTTAAAGTCGTTCTTCTCCACACATCATTCTTTCATTTATTCAATATTTGTTTATGAATTCACTTAGTCATGAGCAAAGTACTCTGACAGAGACTCTTCAACAAACCATTTATTATAGTGATATTAAAGATTCTAGGCAGGACTGAGGATGCCTTCAATGAGGACCAACACAGAATCAAGATCAGCTACCACATTGATGACAAATTACTCAACTTGGAAAGGCTACAGGTCTTCAGTCTTCTAAAGGGAATGGAGTGTTGGTACATGACTTTCTGTTTGCAGATTCCTTGCTGCCTCTGAAGCTGTATATATATATAACAAAATATGGATCACCTCTGCTGCTTGTGCCAATTTTGGCCTGACAATTAACACCCAGAAAACACAGTTGCTCCAGCAGCCGGCATTACACCATCCATACCTAAAACCGTCAGTTACGGCCAAGAGAGAAGTCTTGAATACTGTGGATAAATTCACTTACTTTGGCAGGATACTTTCCAGGGATTTAAGCATTGATAATGAAGCTGAGGCACACATTGCCAGGGCTAGCTCAGGGTTTGGAAGGCTCAGAAGCAAAGTGTGGAAGAAGAGGTATGAGACTGACTACCAAAATGTAGATATGTTGTATGCCTGTGAAACCTGAACAGCATACCAGCACCATGCCAGGAAACTGAAAATCACTTGCTCTTTATCTTAGGAAGATTTGGAAGATCTGGCAGGATAAGGTACAGAAAGCTGAGGTCCTTTCTCAACCTAAACTGCCAAGCATTCAAACTCCACTGCAGAGAGTGCAACTCCAATGGGCTGGCTACATCGTTGGATGCCAAAGGTACGTTTGCCTAAAAGACTATTTTATAGGAGAACTCATACAAGGCAAGTACTCACATGGTAGTCAGAAGAGGCAATACAAGGACGCTCTCAAAGTCTCCCTGAAGAACTTTGGAATTGATTGTGTGACATGGGAGACACTGGCACAGGACTGCCCAGCATGGCATGCCCTCATCAAACAAAGTATTGTGCTCCAAGAGCAAAGCTGAATTGAAATAGATTATAAGATACTCAAGATGTACAGATTTAGGGACTCTACCCCAAATGTTCCCATGCACTACTTGTGCCCAACCTGTGGTAAAGCATTCTGAGCTAGTATTGGGTCTGATCGGCCACAGTCAGACACACTGTACTGTGATGTCATTCTGGTCCTTTTCAAGAACTAAGGACAACAATCAACCAACCAACCACTGTAGTGATAGTAAAGATCCTTGGTTGGGCTGAGAAAGAGGGGGCTAGCTCCTGGCTCCCACTTAAATTATTTCCCAGCCAGTTCCTCCACCTTCTCCTTTGTGCATGGCTTTCTTTCTAATCGTTTCCTTGACTCGGGGACGCAGAGAGGAATGGTTTTTCATTCAAACCCGTCATGGGAAGACAATGTAAGAGAAAGCTGTCAAAGCAGCCACCTCCCATGCCAGTCACAGTCCACTCACAACCTTCCCCAACCTGCCTAAGGGCAATCCAAATCCATGTTTTTTTTCCCTGTTCTGCAAAGTTATAAAATACGAATGAACAATTCCTCTGGTCTTCCTTGGCAGGGAATGCCCTCAGCAGCTAAAAAGTATTCCTAGCCCCACCGCCCACAACATAGGCCTTTCAGAGATTCCCTCCCTATTACACCTACTGCATTTGAATAATGAACTGAGCAGATCAGTAATGCAGTGCTTAACCCTAGACATCTTAGACAAACCAGATGAAATAACAGATGGGTCAACTTCTGACAAAAGTCCGTTCTCTTCCATGTCACTTGCCATTCATCTTTGGACTGGGAATGAATAAGGACTTCCCTGTATTATCCAGGCAAGGCTCCCGTTGCCCAGCAAAGAACCAGACAGAGCACATGCCCAGCTCCAGGAGAGGTGCTCCAGTCCATCGGGTGAAGGGTCTCCCTCATTAACCCTGCTCCACATACACGTTGCTGAAAGAACTGTTTCTTTTAGCTTTGCTCTTTGTATTCCCCTGCATGACTAGCACAGCATTTGGCATATAGAAGTTAACTAATAATGTTTGTGGGAATTGAATGAGATTGAATGGCATCAAATCTCAGAGTAATACCACCTAAATTAGTTACTTGACCACATGAAAGAGAGCAGATAGTACTCTACATAGACAAACCTAAAGGTTTATTGCCCAGACTATGACATGCACCTAGATGGGCAGTCCGTTGAGCTAATATTCAACACTGACAGCCTGGCGCTGATTGCCTGAAGATCAGGTATGTTACATTTCACCCTACCCCTTAGGATTATCTGGTAAACTTAAAGGGATTTGGGGGAATCTAGTTCTCTTGCAATGGCTCCAGCATCCACTTAGGTTGTTCTCATGATTGAAGGAGATAGGACCCAGTTCCACTGAACCCCAAACAGATGATTAACTTTGACAAAGGAATAATTTACTTTCAAGGTACATTAAGAAATTCACAAACATATTCTTCCAACATGTGGCGTTTAAACCCTCCTCTAGAGGGAGGGAATTGGGGTTCATAGTTTAGTTCAGTTCCTATAGACTACAGTCCCAAGTTCCAAGTTGAAAAGGCCCCCTTCAGGCTGGAGTCGGAGTCGTCCAGGCTTCTCTGGCTGGGCTGCTGGATGGTAGCAACATCCCATCTGGAATCCTGCCTCCAAGTTCTTGGAGGCTAGAACTTGGCTAGAACTCCTTGGTCCAGCAGGGATCACCACCTACACCTGCAACAGAGAAGGATAAATGAAAGGGAACAGAGATTCATTAGGCTCATTTCTCAGAGCTAGAGTAAAAGTGTCAGCTTAGAGGGAAGGTATCTGGCACCCCTCCCAAATCAGTTTAGGGCATCTGCACTGTGTGTGATCTCCACCCTCAGGATACAGCAAAAGAGAGTGGGGTGACTGTCCCAGGCTGGCAGTCTCTAAAGATGCAGCCTGTTCTGGTTACACAGCCAATGGAAGGAGGCCACTCCCCACCCACGTGGTAGTGGGGGGGATTACAGAAGAAGCTGGATGCCTCTGTGTTAGGCAACCTGGGAAGGCTCCAAGGCCTGTCACACACTTACCCCTCATTGAAATTGGTGGGCCCTGGAGAATGGGTCAGTGGTGCATTTTGGAACACAGTCCTTGTCCCAAATTCAAAGTCCTTTCCCTTGCTTCCTCAGTACCATACCATCAAGTCTCAAAACAGCTGAGGTCTTATGACCATATACAGATAGAAGTTACAATTATCCCCAAATACAAAGTTTTGCATATTCAACAATACAAGGAAAGTTTCAAAGTTTTCAATATATTTCTTCTTCCTTAGCCTTACCCTTTAGGGACTTTCTCAATCCACAAGCAAAAGGAAGAGTAAAGAAAAAGAAAGCAATGTGGCTCCCTGTGTCAGAAGGGAGTTTTCCAAACCACAAAGATTTTTCCCACAGAGATATAGGATGTGAGGGATACAAGGTGTTACCCCTTTCCTTCAGATGAGAAGATTTGTCCTGAGGGGAAGCTCTTCCAATGACTCCCTTGGTGCCTAAGGCCATACAACTGGGGTCTGGAGGAAAAAAGTGTTCCTTTCTACACAGGGAACACCCTTATTCTCTAGGGCTCTGGTGTCAAACTCAAATAACAATTCTGGCCACATATTGACTTAGGAAACCACAAATTAATGTTATCTATGTTGTATTGTATATTTTGATTTAATCTGTTAAACATTTCCCAATTACATTTTAATCTGGTTGGGCTTGCACTCTTATGGTCAGCAAGGTGACTCTTCTTGCAGAGTCTGATACCTCTGTTCTAGGGTCCCAACAACCACAGGGGATCCCCATAGAGATCCAGGGAATTTCTTCAGGGTCCTACCTACCAAAGGGGCTATTTCCCCTACAGAAATTCCCCCTATAGATCCTTGCCAATGCAAAGGTAAACCAAATGGAATTGAAAACTCACCCAAAAGGACAAGAAGACAAGCAGGCTCACAATTAGAGAAATGATAAAGAATGTCAAGTAGTCTTACCCTAAGAAGTATTTTGCTTTCACGAAAGGCAAGCAGTCGAGGTCTGTTTAAATGTAAAAAGAATAACACGGACATTTCTACTAGATGATAACTATTTATTGATTGATTCGGATCTCTCATATTAAACTTAGTATCAGTTAGGACTCAGTAACACAGAACACAGCAAAACATCAATACTTAAATAGAATTCAATAATACAAACAGTACCATTTTGAGTTACCATTGTTACCACTGGTGACAGAGAGAAACTATTAAGAGTTATAGCTTGAGAGAAACTGTAGTTAACAGAGAAAAAGAAGATGGAAGGACCTTTATTCTTTCACGATGGAACTGTCAACTTTTGTTTGAGCTTGAGGAAAATTATCCTAGGAGACTTTGGCTTGTGAACACCTTGAGTGAACAGAATGTCAGAACTATGCACACAAAAGTTAAGGATAGGTCATCTATACTTACAGTGGTAGTTAGAGCAGACTGGCTATGGATCATTCTCACAGCTTAAAACACTGTAAAATAATTATTTGTGATCTCCATGCTATTATTATGTTATTAAAATTACATGATCAGTAGTGTTAGTATTCAGTTAATCTTAGGAATTTGACAATTTGGATATACTATACAATGAGGAAAGCTTATGAGGAAAGCGATTTCTCCGGTTCATTCAATAAACTGGGGTGGGGACTACAAGTTAATGAACTGATTGATGTTAGAAATATTGCTATACTACAAAAGGAGTAATCACCAAAACAGTTTGGTGCTGTTTAATGTCTCTATCACAGGAATCAGATTTTGTTCCAAAAAGAAAGCTTCAACTGTTATCCTGTGATTCCTGTCACTATTTTCCCATAAATCCTCCATCCAAGATCTTCTGTGGGAGCTGAATGCCTGCTTCTTGTTCTTTCTATATGTGTATATCGTCTCTCAATTTCAGTTCTTGGGGGTCCCACCCCCTTTTCTGGTCACACTATCCCACCTGTAGAATAATACAAAATGGCATTAAGTGCTGAAGGATTCCATGCCTTTATCTTGCTCTAAATGCGTGGAAGTATCCCAGTCACAAGCTTTTTAAAACACTTCCAGGAAAAGCAAAATGGCTGTCGGTTGTCAAGCAACATCAACATTATCCTGAGGGACCCAGAAAGTGTGAAAGACATCAGGAGGCCTAGAAGCTCTTCTGTATGAATGACCACATCTTTCTTCGGTATATCCTGTTCAAATCCCAGGAGCACGAAGGTCATGAAGTCTGTCCTCTAGAAGTTGCCGCAGAGGACTACAGGAAGACTACAAAATAATCTGAAAATGTTTAGATGAAAATTTAAAAGATGTCAAGAAGTTAATACTTGAGGAGAAAGTGGTACCCCTGACCCGGGCTGTAGCGTGGACACAACAAGTGTCAAGCGAAGTACTTGAGGAAAATTTTCAGGAAATAAGTGAATTTATCTGAGTGATGAAGAAGAGGATGTACAGTCTTGTGGCACTGGATGAGGAAGAAAATGAGATGTGCTAGAAGCTGAAGGATCATGAAGCCCAGGAAGGAATTAAAAAAAAAAATCCAGAAAAAGAATAGGAGGAGGTTCCAATTGTCCCAACATAGCAAAGACTTAAGGGAGATGGTGACAAGCTGGAAGAGAAGCCTCAGATGTCATGTGAGGACCTGCTGCAGGACAGAGGAGACACTCTGAGCTGGATCTCAACTGTTGGCATGTCACTATCCATATGAATTATCTGATGATAGGAAGAGGACTTCACATTTGCTGATATCTCCTCAGGACAGACATATGCTGTTTATAGCTCTGGAAATATCTACTACATGAGTGGAAGGGAATTATCTATTATATTACTGGACATGGATGGAATTTCTGAAGAGAAACAAGTACCACTCATCTTTGCCAATTACTGTTTTCCTATTGAAAGGAACATCTTACCTGTTATACACACACATATACACACACACACACACCCCTACACACCTCCATGAAGCTTATCACATTATATATATTTAATACATAGTTATATATTATATATAAACATATATATAATATATACATTTAATAGATATTTGGATAAAAAAAATCAACGAATATAAAATAACAGACAAAGAACCCATCAGCCAAAAAACCCCAACTAATTGTTGTGAGAAGAGAAACCCTTGTTAAACAGAACCATTAGGCTCCTAGTAGAATACCACTGACCACAAAGAGTTAACAAATGTTAAGAGCAGAGGTGAGGTGGAATAATCTCCAAAGGATTTGTGGAGTGGGTAGCACTAGAGCTGTCCCTCAGGCAGTAGTATAGGCTTTGGATAATAGAAAAGGCAATAGTGCCTGGGGGAAGAGGGAGTTAGGAGGAATCAGAAGAGTGTAGCCAATGTGAACGAAGACAGATTCTCCCAGTAGCTGTCAGTTAAACTGTGTTTGGAGCAGTTCTTGGAAGCCACACCTCTCAGAGGGGACCTTGGGTTAAAACACTGTCCATCTTTTAGGCAATAACATTTTTCCAGATCCTTAGGAGTAAGAACCTGGTCTCCCAGGGCCTGAGGCCTGGGCTGCATAAGAGTTTGGCAAGGGGAAGTGGGGGGGGGGGGGGGGGGGGGGGGGGGGGGAGGAAAGAGTTTAGGCAAGTAAAGGTGGTGTAGGGCACACACACACCCACACACACACACTCTCTCTCTCTCTCTCTCTCTCTCTCTCTCTCTCTCTCTCACTGGACTTTGTCAAGGGAACTAGAGGAATTCACATGATTCACTTGATTTTACTGATCACTGAGGCCTTTAAGCATATTAAAGGCAGTTTTAAAAGGAGTCACTTTTCATTGTGTTTGGGAATCAGATCTATTAGAAACATAGAGTATAATTGACATCAATCAGTTGCTTGGAGGCTTGATGGCTGGTATGGATTCCTCCTCAGAGAGCAAGAATACCAATTTACAAGGGAAGTCAGACTATTTGCATACCTTTCCAAGGGGCTCTTGGGGGAATTCTAAGCAGCCATCCATAGCTGGGGGTTGGACAGACCAAGGGGGCAGAACGATCTCCTTGGAGACAATGGCCAGTCTTGGTGGGTGATGCTGAGTCCATGCTATTGGCAGTGGGAAGGAAAGGACTAGTCCGAAGGGGGTAGTGGAGTTATTGCAAGGGTATGAAGTTACCTACCCCAACCTATGTCTCCTGAAACTCAGTGCCAGACGACTTGCTGGTCATCTACACCTGGATATGTCTGTCCCCTAGGCATCTAGAAAAGCTTTCCTACGGGTGACGATCTCTTCTCTGTCACAGACGGGCCCTTCCCCTGCCAACATCCCCTATTTGTAAGTTGAGGGAACCACCATTCTTGTCCACCAGGACAGGAGACTAATTATAGCGGCTGGCAGGTACTTCAGAGGCTGTCATAATCCAACCTTATTTTGCAGAAGAGGAAGTAGTCAAGTGTGAGGCTTTGAAAACCAGTCAGAGGACAATGAATTCCAAAAAGGGTTAAGCCCTGAGTGATACTGATTCTGTTAAATACTGAAAGGTGTGATTGTAGGATTTAGCAGTCACAGCAGAAAACGAGGGCCCAGGTGAAAGGAGCTGCCAAGTCAGATGGGCTAGTGCTAGTAATAACAAGTCAGAACGAGGGTCGAGGTTTCCTGACTTGCAGCCTTCAGCCACGAGGAGGCAGCATGGTATAATGGCTAGAGCACTAGCTTTGTCTCAGCATCCCACTCTAGATGACTGAGCAAGACATTTTATCGTTTTGGGGCTGTTTCCCCATTTGTGAAGTGTATTTAATGGCACCTGCCTGGAGAGGAAGTGAGCCCGAAAGCATACAAGAGGTACAAAGGCTTTGCAAACCTGAAAGCACTACATCATTCTAAACATTTTCATTCAATGGAAGAACTTCGGGTCCTAGAGTCGGAATCTTTTTCCCGCGCTTCGCATCCTCGTAATGGAGTTGGGTTTTTTTTTTTTTCCACCGTATAGAAAAAAGTGAAGAGAAAGGGAAAAGTAAGCCCCTCCAAGGAAAGGAAGTTCTCATGTGATTGTAAACAGACGGGGGCGGGACTGATGGAGGACCGCAAACCCAGGCCGATGTAGTGCAGAGTGCATTTACCTTCCCAAGTCGAAGACACAAGCAAATGACACGACTCTGCAATACAGTGGTGGCCAAGACCTTTCCCGGAACCCAGGGGGGTACTAACCCTGACTTTTTTTTTTGCTAGTACTTCCCGCCCATCCACCGCTCGTCATCTCGCAGCTCCTGAGGCTTGTAAAACCACCCGGAAAGCCAAATAAGGAAGACTGACAAAAATAATTAGCCCCAAATTCGGCGGTCGAACTCACCTTTTTTCGCCCCGAGGACGCAGTCCCTCCTCCGCAGAGAAAGAACGCACACAGCTCCTTTAAGTGAGAAGGTGGGCGGCCCTGAAAAGGGCCTTTGGGGAACGAGGAGAGGACAGAGCTCCGGCACCCACAGGAGCGCTTAGCTTAGCCGCCGAAGCCGTAGAGAGTGCGGCCTTGGCGCTTGAGCGCGTAGACCACGTCCATGGCCGTGACAGTCTTTCTCTTGGCGTGCTCCGTGTAAGTGACAGCGTCACGGATCACATTCTCCAAAAACACCTTGAGCACCCCGCGGGTCTCCTCGTAGATGAGCCCCGAGATGCGCTTCACACCCCCTCGCCGAGCCAAGCGGCGGATGGCAGGCTTGGTGATACCCTGGATATTATCCCGCAGCACTTTCCTGTGCCGCTTTGCACCTCCTTTCCCCAAGCCCTTGCCTCCTTTGCCACGACCAGACATGACTGCAACACTGAACCAGACGACGAAAAAAGAACTATCCAGCCACCGCCGCCCAGACCAACACTTATATAGGGTTTTGACGGACCTCTTTGAAGACTTCCAGGGGCCCCAGAAGGGGCGGAGGGAAACTACCTCTGAGGCTCCGCCTCCACCTGGCCTCAGGTCCCTTCTCATAGGACGGTAAGGAGCGGAGAGACAATCCGAAACCGCAAAAGCGCCCCCCACCCCCCCCTTTTTTTTCTCAATTGTCTTTTATTTCATTCGGAAGAACGATGGGTGATTCTTTTCAGGAAAAGAAGCGTAACTCCTCATTTTTCATTCCAATATGTTGCCGAGAGGTGGATGGAAGGTTACTCAGGAGCCCTATGGTGCCTATATAGGGCAGTTTGTTCCTTTGAAGTTTTTTTGTTGCCTATGCGTTGGATTGTCGTTATTGAAGGGGGCCGTAAAGCTGTGATAGGATTTTGCACCAGTGTCTTTTCTTCCCTCCCTTATTAAGGATGCGAATATAACACCTTCCTTCTAGAGTTGAGTCCCAAGCTCCACATGTTTTCGAATATTCTCCCTACTACCTCTACTTCACTTTAGACTCAGTCTTCCTGGAAGCCATTCCTGAGAAGTGTTGATAGATGTTGATTTTAATCCACTCAGTACTTCATTTGGGTAGTCCCGCCCCCCTCTTTAAGTTATACACCTCAGTGTAGGTAGTTTTCATCTCCTTGGAAAAAGCAGAGGTTGTGTGTGTTTGTGGGGGGAGGCGGGGAGAAGTCAGGTTGTCTTTAGATGCTATTTACACTTGAAAGCAAGGGTTCTTAACCGGGGGGTGTCTTTTTTTTTTTTTAAGACCTTTAACAACTTCATTTCCACATAATTGCTTTTCTCTATAATACTATCTATTTTCCTTTAGGTACTGGAAAACATTATTCTGAGGGCCTGACTGCCCAAGTGGATAGAGACAGAAAAGTTCAAGAACGCCGGCATTAAAGGCAGTTTGCAGCTCTCTGCCCCACATCCAAACTCGAGGGAGGTGCCTAAGTAAAAACAAAAACAGAAACAACCTAAAAAGTTGAAACTCAACCAGTCTACCAGACTGTTGTTTAGTCGTGACTCCTTTGGGGGCTTTCTTGGCAAAGATGTTGGAGTGCTTTGCCATTTTCTTCTTCAGATCATTTTTACAGATGAGGAAATTGAGGCAAATAGGATTTAAGTGACTTGCCCAGGCCAATAAGCCTCTGAGGCAGCATTTGAACTCAGCTCTTGCTGACTTCAGGCTGGGCGCTCCATGTGCTGTGCCACCTAGCTGCTCAGTCTACTGGGAAAACATCCTTCTTTTGAGCCTAGTAGCAGGTAATCACAACCACTCCTCCATATTTCACTGGTACAAAGCATCAGTCAGTCACCCGGTTGATAATTATTTATTAAGTGCTTAATAAGTGCCTAACTTAAATAGTGCTAAGCTCTGGAGATACAAAGAAGGGCAAAAGATGGTTCCTGACCTCAAGGAGCTTGCTCCCTGCCACCCCCCCCACCCCCCACCCCCAAGCATAAGGGGTAGGGAGAGGGAGGTGGGAAGAGGAGGGGTGGGTGAGGAGATATCTAGCTTGAGACGGGATGGAGAAATACAGAAGAGTGCAGTCAGATGGGAAATGAAGAGATGGCTGGACCCAGGTGCCTCCTAAAGTGAGAGGAGTGCTGAACCCTCAAAACCTAGGAAGGGTGGGAGGGTACTGATGAAGCAACTAGTGAGTTTCTGGGTTGAAGTGATTGCTACTCTGCTCCGCTGCAGGTAATCTTGAACTTTAGAGAGATTTTTTTTAAAAAGTTATTCCCAGGAGAAAAAGTAGGAGTTGGTACATTCAATGTCAAGAATACCAGCTAGATGGTGCATCGGGTAGAGTTCTGGTGTGGGCATCAAGAAGATCTGAGTTCAAATGTAGCTTCGTATACTCACCAGGTGTGATCCCGGGCTCAACAGTGACGGGTTGTTATGAGGATTAAATGACAGAATATAGAGTGCCTGGCATGTACTAGGTGCCTAAGAAGTGCTTATTTCCATCCTGCCTCAGATACCCTGGGAAAAGAACTTCAGCCTGTCTCAGTTTCCTGACCTGAAAAGGGGGACCATAGTGGCTCTGACACGTAATGCCAACCTCAGTGATCCTGGGCAAGTAATTTTTCCCTCTTTGTGACATGAAGGTGTCGCCTGGACAAGATGACTTCAAACTGGAAATTTGGTGGTGGTGGGTGGTGGTGGGGGTGATGGGGTACAGGCTCTGGGAACCCCCTTGGATTCTGAATGAATCTTCCCACTTGATGAGGCATTTACCTGAGGCCATAAGCCTTTCCTTACAGCTAGGCCCAAATCTCTGTTACTCTTAACCTAGCCTAGCTCTCCATTGTCCAGCTACTTCTCACCCTTGATCCTATCAAAATATCTATACCCAAATCTGTTACCCTTAAACTAGCCTAGCCTTCCATAGTCTTGTCATCTCCAGGTAGCCTTCAGCTATTTCCCACCCTTAATCTCATTACTGCAGTCTGACCTCAGGTCCCCTCAAGACTCTCCCGAAAGGCCTCCTCTAGACCATCCCTAAATCCTTCCACAATCTTTCAGTATATAAGATCCATCTTGCCTCCTGACAGGGCTAAGAATTCAATCTAGCACAGACTCACTCTGTGTCAGAGTATTCTGACTTGCTTGTCAATAGAAGCTTCACATATACTTAGGCTCCTTAAGACTCTATTATGGGGATTCTTTAGTAAACTTTGCTTTACTTTGAGAGAAGACTTGAGTGGAATTCATTGGGCAGGACTCGGCTTATTGATATTTTGGGGTCTTGAGCACCCCCTAAACCCTAAGCCTCAGCATATGGTTCCCTAAGGGGGAATCACTGCTAATCTCAAATTCTTCTCCAGCCAGGACTGGAAGGTACATAAATCTCTCTCTGTCTCTGTCTCTCTGTCTCTCTGTCTCTATCTCTCTGTCTCTGTCTCTCTGTCTCTGTTTCTCTCTCTCTCTCTCTCTGTCTCTGTTTCTCTCTCTCTCTCTCTCTCTCTCTCTCTCTCTGTCTCTCTCTCTCTCTCTGTCTCTGTCTCTCTCTGTCTCTGTCTCTCTCTCTCTGTGTCTCTGTCTCTCTCTCTCTCTATTCCCTTCATGCTCTCCAAGTACCTTGGAGGTGCTTTTTGGGCCTGACCTCTCAGGTCAGACAGCTAGGAAGCTGTATCGTACTCAGCCTGATGTACTCAGGTTTTTGGTCCAGTTTGGTTATAATTGGAACTCACGGACCTGGGCACAGTTTCTGAAGCATGGAGGACAAGGACAGATGTCCCATCCGGAAATGTAAGCCCGGGTTCTTTCTATTCTCTAAGCCTTAGGGAACTGGGAAAACTTGTTTTGGGTGTTTTTTTTTTTTTTAATCTTCTCTCGTTTTGTTTGTTTTTTGAGGCTTACTCCCAGATCTTCCTTTATTGGACTTCCAGCCCCTGTACCTATAATGGGTCGATCCTTTTTAATGCCCCAAAGTTCTGACTTTGGGTTGTCTTTTACAACATTGGGAAAAATTTAGTGTCTCTAAAGAACTTAAAAAGAAAAGGCTGTTCTTTTGCAACACTGTTTGGCCTCGGTATCACCTAGAGGCCCACGAAGCATGGCCTGTTTGGGGGACTTTAAAAAAATGACCTATATAATGGCTTTTGTCAAACTCTCTCAGATCATGGCTCTCAGGAAAGATTGTGGGAGGATTTAGGTGTGGTCTAGAAGAGGGGTTTGGGGAGGGTCTAGAGGAGTCTAAGGAGGATCTTGAGGGGACTGAGGTCACACTCCAGTAAGAAGATTAAGGATGGGAAATAGCTGAAGGCTACCTGGAGTTGACAGACAATGGAGGGCTAGGCTAGGTTAAGAGTTACAGAGATTTGGGCCTAGCTGTAAGGAAAGGCTTATGGCCTTAGGCAAATGCCTCATCAAGTGTGAAGATTCAATCAGAGTTCAAGGAGTTTCCCAGAGCCTGTACCCCATGGGGGGGGGGGGGGGCAGGGTGAGAGGAGGGAAGACAAAGGGAAGATCAGAACACTCAGGATAATTTTCTGTGCAGGCAGGCAGAATGGAGCAACAGGCACATACTGAAGAAGCCACATTTTAAAGCAGGAAACGATAAGGAAACATCTTTCCTTTGAGGTGCTGAAGGGGTACAGGCTCTGGAAACCCCCTTGAACTCTGATTGAATCTTCCCACTTGATGAGGCATTTGCCTGAGGCCATAAGCCTTTCATTATAGCTAGGCCCAAATCTCTTACTCTTACTGGCCTAGCCCTCCATTGTCCATCTACTTCCCACCCTGGAGCCTATCGAAATATCTATGCCCAAATCAAATGTTACACCCTTGAACTGGCCTGGCCCACCATTGTCTGTGGGCTCCAGGTAGCCTCCAGCAACTTCACTCATTTACTGGAGTCTGACCTCATCTGACCCCTGAAGACCTCTAGACTCCTCTAGACCACCCCTAGATTCCTCCCACAACCTTTCTGTATATAAGACCCCATCTTGCCCCTGTGTGTTTGAGAGCACCATAGAATTTTCTAGCACAGACTTGCTCTGTGTCAGATGATTCTGGCCCGCTTGTCCAATGCAAGCCTCACAGATACTGAGGCTCCTTAAGAGTCTACCCAATATGGCGAACTTTTAATAAATTTTGCATTTCTTTGGCTGAGAGAAGACTTTTGAGTCTAATTCATTTGGCTGGACCCAGCGTGTTGGTGTTTTGGGCTCTCTCACACCCCTAAACCCTATACCTCATCATTTTATGGTGACCCTCTTCAGTGCCAGTTTCTTAAGAGAAATCCTTAAGAGAATTCTGTTTGGTTCAAGTCTCTAATTCATTTATTGTGTTCTCAGTTTCTGCAGAAGAATCTAAGTCCCCTGGAGGTTAGGTAGGGACGGTATTGTTTTTGCCTTTAAGTCCCAGTCTCTTAGTAATGGGCCTGGGGCCGAGTAATTTTTTGAGAGGCTTGTTGGATTTTACAGGGGAACAGCTATTCCCCAAAACCTCGGGGTTCTCCTTTGCTCTTGCTCCCTACAGTCAATCAGGGTGCCTACTCCTATAGATTCCATGTCTGTGATCCCTAGTGTGCCCAACATTTCCACTCAGTGCCAACACAGCAGTTGGGTTGCTGTAAGAATGTGCTAACAGGTCTCCCTGATTTTGATCATTCTCCTCTCCAAACCAGGCCTCATTTTACAGGGATGTCTGAGAAATTTTCCCAGTAAATGTTTGTAGGATTTGGATTTGGATTGGGTTGCAATGGATTGAGAGTGCTTATTGTGAAGTCTTCCTTCCTTCCTTCCTTCCTTCCTTCCTTCCTTCCTTCCTTCCTTCCTTCCT
>NW_027187346.1:52698-67536 GCF_028583685.1 Petaurus breviceps papuanus
CCTTCCTTCCTTCCTTCCTTCCTTCCTTCCTTCCTTCCTTCCTTCCTCCCTTCCTTTCTCCCTCCCTCCCTCTTTTCCTTCCTTCCTTCTGATGAGGTGCAGGCTCTGGGAACCTTCCCTTGAACTCTGATGGAATCATCCCATTTTGATGAGGCATTTGCATGAGACCATAAGCCTTACATTGTGGTTGGGCCCAGACCTCTGTTACTAGAGGGCTAGGCTAGTAACCCTAACCTAGCCCTCCATTGTCCATCTACTTCCCACCCTTGAGCCTATCAAAATATCAATCCACCCTTGAACTGGCCTAGTCTGAGTTGTCTGTATCTTCACGTAGCCTCCAGCAACTTCCCACCCTTAATCACTCATTTCTCAGGTTCCAGACACTGGTCTTGCTGAGGTGCCTCCCTCTGTGGCCCCTCCCCCTGAGGCAACACCCACTCAGGCCTCAGGCCCTACCCCCGAGGCAGTCATAGAGGTATCTCCTCTTCTGACCCCTTCACCTCCTCAGATGCCGGCTGACCTTCCCCCTTGACAGCCAGATGCCCCAGTCTTAGCAGTCTGATCCAGTTCAGCCAGCACCCCCTCAGTTACTCTCTCACAGGAAGTGGGACTTCCAATCTCCCTTGCCAAGCCCTTGTCCCCACACCACCTTCAGGGCTTTTTCCCTTTAGGGAAGCGGTGCTCTCTTTGGGTGGGACAACTAGAGTGCATGTCCCATTCTCCATTTCGAATCTCAATCAAATTAAAGAAAAGTTGGGTAAGTTCTCCTAAAACCCAACAAAGTTTACTGAAGGCTTTGGGGACTTATCCCTGCAATTCCAGCTTTCTTGGGGGTGATTTGCATATGCTCTTCTCTACCTGTTGTTCCACTGAGGAGAATCTGGGAATAAGCCCCCAAATCTGGGGATCCTTTGGCTAGCAATGACCGCAGAAAATACCCCCCAGGAACAGCTGCTGTTCCCACTAGTGACCCAGGATGGGATTATTAAATCCAGGAGGAGAGGGAAAAGAGAGACCATATGGTACTTTGCCTGTTAGAAGGCCTAAGCACTGCATTTCAGAAGCAAGTAAATTATCAGAAAGTTAGAGAAATTTCTCAGACAAATCAAGAAAACCCTGCCCTTTTCCTAGATAGACTCATAGAAGCTATTAAAAGGTATATAAATTTAGATCCTGACTCTATGGAAGGGGCAGCAATCTTTAACATGTATTTCATTAATCGGTCTGCCCGAGATATTAGGAGAAAACTGCAGAAATTGGCATTGGGACCCCAAACACCTCAGGCCCAATTACTGGAGACAGCCTTTGGAGTCTTTAATAACAGAGACCTGGTTGCAGCAGAGGAGAAAGAATGCAGGGAGCGAACCAGAGACAGAGAACATGCTCCATTCTTGGCTGCTGCCATGGCCAGGAAAAGCCTCTCGAGGGGACCCCCTCGGAGGAAGCCCAGTCACTTGGGCAGGGGTAAAACCTGCTTTGATGCCACAAAGAGGGTCACTGGTCCAAGGAGTGCCCCTCCAGGGTGCGGCCCCCCCCCCCAGGCAGCCCCAGGAACCAACACCTCTACAACTGTGCCCATCTGACCAGGAGGGACATTGGAGGAAGGATGCTCCCCAAGGTTGGAAAAGTGGTAGAGCCACCTCCCATTACCCTGTCCTCTAGTCTTCTCAAGACATGGGATGAGGGGGAAGCCTGGGGCTTGGCAGTGCTCCCACCTTCTCCATTTCCCTCACTGAACTCTGGACAAGCATCCAGGTCAAAGGTAAAATTACCCACTTTATTATGGCTGAGTTCTCTGTTCTAACCCATTGGCTCTACCCTCCCCTTGACCAATCAGGTCAGGGGCATGGAAGGGATGTCTGGTTATACATACCCAGGCTCCTGACTACTTGAGGATCTGTTGTTTGAACACTCCTCCCTTATGCTCTCCTCTTATCCTTTTTGACTCCTAGATCCTAAAGTGTCCATCCCCCCTCCCCCCCCCCCATCCAATTAAATCCAAGGGCTGGGAGGGACTGTAACCATTAATTGCTACTCAAGGCCCTGACTCATTCTGTCTAGAGTGGGGCCCAGACCACCAGGTGAAAGCTTTTGAGATTTTGAAAACTAAATTGACCACTCCGGGTTTACCCAATCTAGAAAAAACCTTTTTCTCTCTATGATGATTGAAGGAGAGAACAGGCTTTGGGAGTTGTTGCCTGTTTTTGAAAACTGTTAGATTCTGTGGCTGCTATTGCTTTCCATGTGCTAAATGTCCATAGAACAATTTAGGAAGGAAAGGGATATCTGATATCGTTTTGGCCCTGCCACAGTCATCTTTAATTCCTACCAGGGAAATTGTCCTTTCTCTATTTTGTTTGTTTGTTTGTTTTTTTGGTGCCTGTTTGGTCTTTGTTTGCTTAACCTCCTTGCCAAGTTTGTCCCCTCCAGCGTTCAAGCCATCCACCTCTGGATGACCACTAAGGCTATGCAAATCTCTGACTGAATCCAAGTTTCCAGCCCACTGGACCTGACATCATCCATGTTCTAGTCTGTCCCCTTGAATGTGAAGTCTGACCCCCTTGAATGGGACCCCGAGAGGCAGGGACAGCTCTATGCTCCTTGCCAGCAGGAAGCACTTTCAGAAGCTGAGACCTTGGCCCTTTACTCCAAAGGAATTGGGATCCCATTTATTTGAGGGGGAGAATGGTGAGGTGCAGGCTCTGGGAGGCCCCCCTTGAACTCTGATTGAATCATCCCATTTTGATGAGGCATTTGCATGAGGCCATAAGCCTTACCCTGTGGCTAGGCCCAGACCTCTGTTACTAGCTTAGCCCTCCATCGTCCATCTACTTCCCACCCTTGAGTCTATCAAAATATCGATCCCCCCTTGAACTGGCCTAGTCCAACATAGTAGTCTCCAGGTAGCCTCCAGCAACTTCCCACCCTTAATCATTCTTTGGCCTTATTAACTCCTCCTGAAGACCCTCCCCAAACTCCTCTTTCTAGACCACCCCTAGATTCCTCCCACAACCTTCTGTATTTAAGACCCCACCTCACCCATGTGGTCTGAGAGCACCATAGAATTTTCTAGCACAGACTTATTCTGTGTCCAATACAAGTGAAATTTTAATAAACTTTACTTTTCTTTGGCTGAGACGACTTGAGTCCAATTCATTCGGTAGGATCTGTTGTGTTGGTATTTTGGGGTCTCCAGAGCAACCCTAACCCTCTTTATGGGTAAGCTCTTCCTTCCCTCCCTCCCTCCCTTCCTTCCTTCTGTCTTTCCTTCCAGAATAAAATTCACAAGACCTTCAATGACTCCCCATTTGCCTATAGGATGAAGAGTACTGCTTGATCTTCAAGGTCTTTGACCATCTCTGGCCCCAAGCTCACTTTGCAGTGTTGCTTCACAAAGCTCCAGTCCGATGCATGCTAAACTGGTGACAATTTGGATTGTATTTCTTCTGCTACCCAGTCCTCATCTTCCTATTAGATTGTAAACTCCCCGAAGGCAGAGGCTCTATGGTTAATCTCTCCATCGTATCCCCCTAGCGAATGTCCCAGGATTGTACCTGGCACTTGTTGAGCGCTGGGGGGAAAAGTTGGAGTTGAAATGAACTATAGAGCCCCGCCCCCAACCCCAATCCTGGGTTTTCTCCCTGGTCTTTATTCGAAATCCCAGGATTAGCCCTTCGTAGGCCAGAATAGTGGCCCCAACCCAGATCGACTTCCGAAGCATGTGTGGGTCCCGCACAGACTATCCTCATTCCAGTGGCCCATTCCCATGGATGCCTATGCAGGGATCACCAGAGAGCCTGTGTTACTTCCCTCGCGGAGAAATGGGATTTCGGTGCAAATGTGGCGAGAAATTATTTCGGTTTTGTACGCACGAGAAGCCAAGGGTGTGCAGAAGCGTCCCCAGGAGAAAAGTGTCCCGGAAGCGAAGCGGTAATTTTCTAATTTAAAGGAAACACGAGGAGTTGCCTCAATTTGACCTGAGTTTTGCGGGTAGTTGGGGGACTTGGGAAAGGCTGGGCGCCTAGGATTTGAGGTTGAGCGAAGAAAATTCACGGGTCGTGAACCCCAAGGCTTCTCCCTTAAGTTTTGGACCGAAAGTGGGGGACTGCGTGCGGGGTTTTGTTATATTTTTCCCCTTTTTTTAGGGGCAAGAAACACAATCGCGAAGGAGAGCAGAATGGCTGTAGGTGATTGAGAAGGCGGGCTGCGCAGGCAGAGCGCACCAATCACAGCGCGGCTCCCTTCTCTATATATATCCCCCCGGCCAGGTCGGCCCAACTGTGGCGACTGTGTGCTGTCGTGTTTTTGTTTACTTCTCCCTTCGCCTCCTTTTCTCTTGTCTTTACGGTTCTCTTGGCCCGTGAGTGGAAAGGATGTCTGAGACCGCTCCTGCCCCGCCGGCCGCCCCCGCGCCTGCGCCCGCGGAGAAGACGCCAGTGAAGAAGAAGGCTGCAAAGAAGGCAGCTGGCGCTGGCGGAGCGCGGCGCAAGGCTGCCGGGCCGCCCATCTCGGAGCTGATCACCAAGGCCGTAGAGGCCTCCAAAGAGCGCAGCGGCGTGTCTCTGGCCGCTCTGAAGAAGGCGCTGGCGGCTGCCGGCTACGACGTGGAGAAGAACAACAGCCGCATTAAGCTGGGGTTGAAGAGCCTAGTGAGCAAGGGCACCTTGGTGCAGACGAAAGGCACCGGCGCGTCAGGCTCGTTCAAGCTCAACAAGAAAGCCCCGGCTGCTGAGGGCAAAGGCAAGGGCAAGAAGGCTGCTTCGGCGAAGGCCAAGAAGCCGAGCGCTGCAGCCAAGAAGCCTAAGAAGGCTTCGGGGGCCGCGGCCACCAAGAAAAGCGTGAAGAAGACGCCCAAGAAGGTGAAGAAACCGGCGGCGGTGGGAGGCAAGAAGGCGGCCAAGAGCCCCAAGAAGCCCAAGGCCACCAAGGCCAAGAAGGTGGCTAAAAGCCCAGCCAAGGCTAAGCTGGCCAAGCCCAAAGCGGCCAAGCCTAAGGCGGCCAAGTCCAAGAAGGCGGCGCCCAAGAAGTGAAGGAGTTTCTTCCCGCCGTGCCCCCCCCTCCTGGCCTCTTTTTATATGAACTCAAAGGCTCTTTTCAGAGCCACCCCATAGATCTCAAAAGAAAGATGCTGAATACGAACGAACATAACGTGCCTGCCTGGTTCAATTTTTCTGGGTCCCTTGCGGTGGGCGGGTATAGGTGTTGTGTGTGTGTGACGACAGGCTTTCTGAGAGGGAGCGCGGGGGGGGGGGGGGGGGGGGGGGAAGGGGGCGGGTGTTGGGGAAGGGGGAAAAAGAAAGTTAAAAAAGCCCACGCCTACACACACACACACACCCCCGTCCTCCTGGTTCCACGTGGCATCGATGACGTGGGGTGTGCGCCCGTTCCAAAGCCACGGGGGGAAGGGGGCGCGGGAAGAGTAAAGAAAGGCACAAGAAAAGGGGGTAGGTTTTTTTTTTTTTTTTTTGAGTTAGTGAGTGGCTGGAGTTGAAAACCAAGCGGGTGGTCGGTTTTCTACTCGCTACGCCACGGTGCTGCTCAAAAAGGGGAACCAGCGTACATGAAAACAGCTACTTTTTTCGAAACAGTGGGGTGGCTCTGAAAAGAGCCTTTGGTGGTGTAGCTTTTTAAGATTTCAAGCCCTCTCCCCACGGATGCGGCGAGCCAACTGGATGTCTTTGGGCATGATCGTCACGCGCTTGGCGTGGATGGCGCACAGATTCGTATCCTCAAACAGCCCGACCAAATATGCTTCACTCGCCTCCTGCAGAGCCATCACGGCCGAGCTCTGGAAGCGCAGGTCAGTCTTGAAGTCCTGCGCGATCTCGCGCACCAGCCGCTGGAAAGGCAGCTTGCGGATCAGCAGCTCCGTTGACTTCTGGTAGCGCCGGATCTCCCGCAGGGCCACTGTGCCAGGCCGGTACCGGTGAGGCTTCTTCACGCCACCAGTGGCCGGCGCGCTCTTACGAGCAGCCTTCGTAGCGAGCTGTTTACGGGGCGCCTTGCCGCCAGTAGACTTACGAGCGGTCTGCTTCGTACGAGCCATGACAAGACAAGAGAGAACTCCACGACCTAACAACCAGAGAACTACTGGGAAACAGAACCACACTCGCCTATATTTATATTGACGAGAACGTTCTGATTGGATCGTTCAAAAGCCCTGCGCCCGAATGAATTGGTGGAAAGGCAACCCTACCCGCCCTCGAAATTCCGAGCAATTTCATTGGATAACGCCCCCTCTCTTTCACTTCCTCCTGGGCTCTGTCTATTTGCTTCCCTTTGTTCTTTTTTTTCCCTTCCCGGGACAGCCGTTTCCTCTCGCACCCTAGCCTAACCCCCTTCCTAACTCAGCCCTTGTACTGCGCGCACACGCTCACGTGTTTTAATTAGTTTCGCCGTTTCCAGCTTGGGATTTTTTCTTTTTTACGAGATCACAGACTTTTCTTTTATCGGTCAGTCCGTTTGTTTCTGAGTCCTCTCTTTTATTTCACGTTCTACTTTCACATTGAGAATATTCTGTCGACTCTATTCCCGCCACCTGCACCGAGCCCGTTCACCGGCCGGGAAGACCCAGAGGGTACCCTTAACTGTAGGTCTTCTAGCTGGATCTCTGCCTTTCGTCTCCCTCCAAATTCCCCCTCTCCCCCCTCCTCCCCCCGCGCCCTTTCCCTCGATCTTCACATTCCAAACCCCGATTTTCTCAATATTAAAAGACACTCGGCATCAAACTTTTTTTTTTTTTTAATTATTGTACTCCTATGGCTCGCAGGCGACCCTAAATTTAAAGAGAGTCAGATGAGAGATGAAGCCTCTGGCAGGTCCCACCGAGCCTGATGATGTTTCCTGTCCTCCGTGGCGGTCCAGCTAAATTCAGGGAGCCTCGTCATCAGGTGGGCCCTTTGCTTATTTACGGAGGAGCTGCTCTTTGCCTGAGTGGACTGGGTAGGCACACATCCGGGCAAAATAACAGGTGCCTTTAGATCAATGTCACGGATATTTTAATAAGCGCCTACTTTCCCCAGTGAACCGTGCGGTTACAAGTTGGCCATGCAAAGACCAACAAAAGGGGAAAGCGTTTCTCGGGATTTGGGATACTAGTGGGGATCCGGTAGCTGGAGGAGGGGGAAACCCGAAGGATACAGCTTGTACCACAAAGAAATTTAAGGAGGGAAAGAGCACTAACAGCTAGCGCTGTCGGGTCAGGCTTCAACATAAACTGAGCTACAGACGAATTTAAAGATTCTGTGCAATGACCTATGTGAAGACCAAGAGACCCAGACAGAGGTGGAGTACCAAGAAGTCTGTGAAAAGGAGAGAGGCAAAAGGAAACTGTTGAAGGTTTGGGGGCCGGCCTAATTAATGCTTTAGAGCAAGATTATTTCCGGAGCTGTTAGGAGGGTGGGTGGATGGATAGATAGAAGGATGGGAAAGACTGGACCCAGAAGGATGACCAAGAACAGAGATGTTGCTTGTGGTTATACAATGAGGACAATTTGGACTGGGAACTGGGGGAGCGGTAAAGGAGAGGGAAAAGAGGTTTTAGGAACCTCCGTGACTGGGCTGGGGGGCAAACGACAAGGATCGAAATGGTGGCTCTGTCCGCGAAAATGGACAATTGGGGAAGGCGAGTGTGGGCTGGGGCCTGGGAGGAGACCAGAGTTGGGAACGTAGTCCTTGGTGAACCGTTATGGACAGGGAGTGAGCAAGCTAGGAGCCCAGGGAGAAGAGATGAAGGCTGGATTGTACAGGTTTGTGAGTTTCCTGGGTAAGGGAGATGAGGATTGTACCCTAGAGTGGGGGGACACGTCCAGGAGAGAGAGACATTCAAGCTTAGAGGTCCGGAGGTATAGAAGCTGCTGCTGCAGCACAAAGGAACCTGAGGAAGGGTCAGCCGCGTAGGAAGGGATACAGGAGACCAAGCGTTTCCAAACCCTCCCTTTTCCCGAGTAAGCTCCTTTCTGTGACCGTGACCGTGACTTCCCTGCCTCAAGTTGTGCGGCATCTTAGGGCAGAGGTAGCCTAGCCTCCACTCCAAGATTCCAGTGTGCTAAGTCAGTGATTCGACTCTAGGCAGTGATACTGTAGGATTACGATTCTTCTCCCCAAAGTTAGGAGGTGGCCAAAAAGCACTGGCAACTACGATCACCCTGGATTTTCCCCGAGCAGACCCGGCCGCGTGTATCAGCTCTTTGTTTGGAAAGGTGGGTGGCTCTGAAAAGAGCCTTTGGTTTCTGCGTGGCAGACGAGTCTCTCCATTTCCAGAGGGACTATCCGTCCGTCAGCAGTGCTGGCTTACTTGCCCTTGGCTTTGTGGTGACTCTCGGTCTTCTTGGGCAGCAGCACGGCCTGGATGTTGGGCAGGACGCCGCCCTGAGCAATGGTCACCTTGCCCAACAGCTTGTTGAGTTCTTCGTCGTTGCGGATGGCCAGCTGCAAGTGGCGAGGGATGATGCGAGTCTTCTTGTTGTCCCGAGCCGCGTTGCCTGCCAGTTCCAGGATCTCGGCTGTCAGGTACTCGAGGACGGCGGCCAAGTACACCGGAGCGCCGGCGCCCACGCGCTCGGAGTAGTTGCCTTTTCGGAGCAGGCGGTGCACTCGGCCCACCGGGAACTGCAGGCCGGCCCGGGAAGAGCGGGACTTCGCCTTGGCGCGAGCTTTGCCTCCCTGCTTTCCGCGGCCAGACATGGTGGAGAGATGAAGAGGTGAGACGGCAGCTTTTCTAGAACAGGCAAGAGACGGGAGAGAGAATGCTTTCCACTCGAGAGCGAACCTATTATCCTGTGAGGTGGTAGCCTAAACGGCGCTATCCGATTGGTTCCAAACGTCTTTGGACGAACCAGCCAATGGAGAAGCAGATTTGGGATCTTCTCATTTACATATGCCCTTCCCACCTGGGACGGATTTAACCAGGCTCCGTCCAATCAGAAGGAAGACTCCGTCATCCCTTATTTGAATACAAGCCCTATAAATAGTCTGAACTCGACGCTGGCCCTTTCATTCCCTCTCTCGATCGCAAGTCTGTATTGAAGTGCTTGTAGCCATGCCTGAGCCCGCCAAGTCCGCTCCCGCTCCCAAAAAGGGCTCCAAGAAAGCCGTTACCAAGGCCCAAAAGAAGGACGGCAAGAAGCGCAAGCGCAGCCGCAAGGAAAGTTACTCCATCTACGTGTACAAGGTGCTGAAGCAGGTCCATCCCGACACCGGCATCTCGTCCAAGGCTATGGGCATCATGAACTCCTTCGTTAACGACATCTTCGAGCGTATCGCCGGCGAGGCCTCCCGCCTGGCGCATTACAACAAGCGCTCCACCATCACGTCCCGGGAGATCCAGACGGCCGTGCGCCTGCTGCTGCCCGGGGAGCTGGCTAAACACGCCGTGTCCGAGGGCACCAAGGCCGTCACCAAGTACACCAGCTCCAAGTAAACTGGAGGCCTGGGGGTGCCTGACGTCCCAACACACAACGGCTCTTTTCAGAGCCACCTACTTCTCTCTGCGAGAAGAGCTGACGCTCGAGTTGTTTGGCGAAAGGGACTTTCGTCGTGGTTTTTTTTTTTTTTTTTGTTTTGTTTTTTTGTCCAGAGCGTGGGGCGGGGTGGGAAAGGGAGTAAACTATGGATCCCCAGCTAGGGCTGCGCCTCGGGGCTCGTTAAGTTTCCCTCGGGGGAAAGGGAGGGAAATGACGGCTGCTGCCTACCCTCTTTTGCCTTTTTCTTTTAGCCACCACCCCGGTTTCAGATCAGGCTTCTTTTCTAAACTACACACAGTCGTCCGAGCACCAGCAGAAAAGCCTTTGCTCTTCGCGAGCACAAGAAGCTTGTCTTGCCCGCAAAAGCCTCTCGGAAAGGTCGGCCTAAGCGCGCGCCCGACAGATCCTCGGACACACCTCTCGTTGCTGGTAGAATTCACCGCCCGGGGCTCAGCTCTACAACCCCTCTCCCTCCCTTACTTGGCACTTGCTTACTCACACCCCAACTGGAATCTCGCCGACAGCTTCGGGGACACTGGACAGCGCCGGGGCCGGGGATGGAACGGGGCTGGACAAAACTGAAACTCCGGATCGAGAGGCTGCGCTCAATTCAATTCAGTGTGCACGTTTTTGTTCTTTAAGCCTAATCGCTGTCTCAGCTTCTAGGTGACTCCCCCAGGAAGGCGGAGGGGGTGGGGGTGGGGGTGGGAAAATGTGCTCTCCAGTGTTTAAAAATTTCAAAAGGCGTCGAAACAGACACGCTCTGCCCTCTGCGACCTTCCTCACATCCAACCAAGGCGGAGGCAGAACAGCGACGATAAAGAAACCAAAAGTTAAATGTTTAAATGTACAAAAAGTCGTTTTCGAGGAGCGAGCTGCGGCTGGGCACTGGGGGCGGGGGAGAGGGGCAGGGGATCAAGATAAGCTCTCTTCCTCTCTGCCCCCTGCCCCCTCCTTCCTCCCCACTGTGTCCAGGACTCTTGACACACTTTTACATTTAATCTGCATCATTAACATCGTCTCCTTCGATTTCTTAGGTCTAGAAGGGTAGGGAAGAGGGTGTGCACGGGAGTGGCGTGGCCTCCTTACTCTGGAAAACAGCCATCCAGGAACTGCGGTACCGTTAGTTCACAGTACCTAGATTGGCCCCTTCCCACCTTTTTCTTGTAGATTTCCATAGTGTGTCTTTCCCGAAGGCCGGATTGCCGGCGTCCCTGCCGAAGGTTTCCTTAGGTGAGGATTCCCCCAAATGACAGGTCAATTTGACCTAGTATGATTTAGCACCAACTCGAAGGAACCTAACTATATTACTTCCAGTAATCATTTCATGTGGCCAAAGCCGGGGCAAAACTTTTGCTATTGACCTAATCGTCGTGGCTTTTGAAAGAACATCAGATCAAAAAACCTGCAACATGTCTGAAAGTTTTGAGTCCATTCAATGTCCATTCACCAAGCTCCCTCCGTGGGCTACGTGGACCACTTAATTTTATATGTCAGAAGTATCTTTAAAAGTTTACTGATGATCTGACCTCTGAAATTATTCCCTCTTTCAACTGATATTCACTAAGGAATACCCAAGGGAAAAAATACGTCTATGATTTAACAGTTTCTCAACTACTACTAAAGTATTGGTTGTGTCGCATAGGAAGTCCTCAGTCCTCCTTGAAAATGTGCGTCGACTTACTAGACGAAGTCAAAATCCTGGGATTTGGGCTTTTGAATGAAGAGATAATGAGAAGACACCCCCAAACTCTCCTGTCCTGGGGAGGTCCACAGTGTTACACATGGTACTTATTTTCACTTATTCAATATTCATCAGTTGTGCTAACTCCCCCCCCCCTCCGCCCCCCCAAAGCGACAAATGTTACATTTGTCATATGAGATGGCTTTCTAGGAGAAGGAGAGAGTGTTACATGGGACACAATAATAATGATGCTATGGTGAAAAAGAAAATATCAATATGGATTTATAGAAGGGAAAAAAAAAAAAAGCAACAACTCCAAAGACTCCTGATCTCAAGCCACCTTAGCTGTGTGTGACTCAGGCTGAGTAATGGGACCACCCACAAAAAGCCTTAAATGAATTTCAATTCTTGAATCATTTCATAAACACCATATAAGCATCTACAAATTCACAGCAGCACAAATATAAACAATAGGATTTTGACCCCTTTGTCTCCATTATTGTGACGTCAGATTTCTTGGATGGTAACAAAAAGATTCAGTATAGAGCATTGGGGGGGGGGGGGGCTTGGGGAGGAGGACGGTCCTCAGGGCAAGAGGAATTTGCTCTGAAAGGAGAAAGAACGTGATAACATTAAAAACGTTCTGCTAGGACTAAGACGAAAAGGCACAGACTGACCTATTATAACAGTAAAAAAAAACCAAAAACCTTCCTCAGTTCTTTTAGCTACCATAGTAAATATCAGCAATATTATTACTACCTGTTTGTATCCCAAATATAACAGCCTTAAATCTTCAGATATTAGAACATTAAAAATCCAATTCACATGAAATAAACATTATAAGATAGGGTTAGCAGAACTGATAAAGTAACTTAGCTGGTTTTAAACTGTTCACCCCATATTGCTCTTCTCCACTCCCTGATCCATTATGGAGAGGACCATCCTCTTTTCCCTAGGGAAGAGAATAAAAATTTCCTGTTTTTATCCTGAGAAATCTCCATGTTCTTGATTAAATTTTGAATGGGGTTTTTCATCCCATACAAATATTTGCTTGAAGTTAAACTGTTAATCTATAAAATATTACTATGCTATATTGTTTTTTCAGACAATATTAATTTTCAACATGGCATTGTTATTCAGAAAATGGATAGGGTCTTGATTAATGATTTCATTGCTATAGGGAGCTCCCTTCACCAATGTAAGTTAGCATCTTCTTCAAAACCTAGTGTCTTAGAGAGAACAATTCGTTAAACTGAAGAAGTTACACACTAAGAAGGTTAGGTTTGCTCTGGAGACCCCAAAATACCACCACACTGGGTCCTGCCGAATGAATTTGACTCAAGTCTTCTCAGCAAAAGAAAAATAAAATTTATTAAAAGTTCACTTGCATTAGACACAGAGTAAGTCTGCTAGGTCATTCAATGGCACTCTCACTCTTCCATGGCATTCTATGGCACTCTCACTATTCTATGGCACTCTCATCCACATGGCATTCTATGGTGCTCTCACTATTCTATGGCACTCTCACAAACATGAAGACAGGATGGGATCTTATATACAGAAGGTTGTGGGAGGAATCTAGGGGTGGTCTAGAGGAGGAGCTTGGGGAGGGTCTTCAAGAGGAGTTAATGAGGTCAATGAGTGATTAAGGGTGGGAAAGTTGCCCAGAGACCACAAATAAGGGTGGGCTAGGCTAGTTCAAGGGTGGGAAGTCTAGCAACAGACCTGCCTCATCAAATGGGATGATTCAATCAAGAGTCCAAGGGAGGTTCCCAGAGCCTGTACCTCAAGGACTCAAAGAGAGCTCAAGGGGGCTCCCAGAGCCCATACCTCATCATTTCCCCCTCAAATAAATGGGACCCAAATTCCCTTGGGGTAAAGGGCAAATGTCTTAGCTTCTGAAAGTGCTTCCTGTTGGAAAGGGATGTAGAGCTGTCCCTGCCTCTCTCTAGGTCCTGTTCAAGGGGGTCAGACTTCACATTCAAGGTGTCAGACTCTGGAACATGGATGATACCAGGTGCAGTGGGCTGGAGAACTTGGATTCAGTCAGAGATTTGCATAGCCTTAGTGGTCATCCAGAGGTCGATGGCTTGAACCCTGGAGGAGACAAACCTGGCAAGGAGGTTAAGCAAACAAAAACCAAACAGGCATCAAAAAAAGTAATAATATTAAATACAATAAATAGATAAAAGACAATCTCACTGGTAGGAATGAAAGATGACCGAGTAAAGGCCAAAACATTGTCAGATATCCCTTTCCTTTCTGAATTGCTCCATAGACATTTAGCACATGGAAAGCAATAGCAGGCACAGAATCTAATAGTTTTCAAAAACAGGCAGTGTATCAGCAAGCACCCAAAGTCCCCAGGGTGGCTGCCCATACAGGTTCTTAGATCTGCTTTGTTAAAGGAAAGCAACTCAAAATGGGTTAACAAGCTTACTTTAATCAGTCAAACATATATCATTTACCTCGTTCAGGGGAAAAAGGTCAGCACCCTGAACTTCAAAGTATACAAGCAGAATTATCAAGACAGAAACAGATCAAGTAGACAGCTTTCCAAACTGTCCAACCATTACATCCATACCAAATCAATATCTGGGTTTCAACATCTGGATTTTTCAAAGCTGGGGGGCTCTGGACAATGGCTTTCTAGAATCCAGATCAAATCACAGAACACTTCTCAAAGTGAGCCCCAAAACAAAGCTGCAGATCAGGGTTTATATAGCCTTCTCCTGGCTCAGAGAATGTAACAACCTTATTGACTCACTGGCCAATCAAGAAGTATTTACTGAAAAACAAGCCTCCCACCCCAGATTCCAGGTGCACTTTAGCCTAGGGGCAGGGAAGATCTTAAAGTTTACATTCCCATTACAGGCAGCAACTCCCAAAGTTGTTTTCTCCTTCCATCATCACAGAGAGTAAAATATTTCTTCTAGATTAGGTAAAGTTGGAGGGGTGGTAAATTTAGACTGACACTTAACCCTTTCCTGGGTCACAGAAAGAGAACTGTGCAATATCATTGGGAATATAGATCCAGGTAATTTAATTCATTCTGGTTACTATTTAGCACCAAGAAAAATTTCAGTTCTGTGTAACTACAAAAACTGGAATTTAAGGTTACCAGATTGGTTATTCAATTGTTTTTATTTCAAAGTTTAAAATTAAGACCATGATTGTTACTGATAAACAGTTGTATTATCTATGTTGTATGAGAAGCAGTTTCTCTTAAAGTCTTGGAGTATTGTAATTTGGGAAATACATAGATCTGAAATTTTAAAGGAATGAACACTTGAGAAAAGTTTACTTGGCAAAAGGTCAAAAAGATATCCACTAAGATTCTCTTCCCTGTAGCCCTACCTCTGACAAGGCTAAGGTTATGGTGCCTTCTCACTGTGATCCAGCTCTGACCAGACTAGTGCCACAGTGACAAGTTACAACTGCTAAGATTCTCTTCCTTGTGGTCCCAGTTCTTCTTAGCTAGGGCTACAGAGCCCTCCCCCTGTCATCTCGCTCTGACGGAGCTGAGGAGACAGTAAGAGGTTAGAACCATTAAGATTTTTCTCCCTGTTGTCCTGGCTCTAACTGAGCTGGGGCTGAAGTGGAGTTAGAATAATAGTAGGGAATTTAAGTTAACCTCCCCCACCTGGTGTAAAAAAAGGGGGGAGGAGGCACAGCAGCTACATTGGAGCT
>NW_027187347.1:0-36915 GCF_028583685.1 Petaurus breviceps papuanus
GAGAGAGAGAGAGAGAGAGAGAGAGAGAGAGAGAGAGAGACTTTTCTTCCTCTAAGAATTTTCTTTTTTCCTTTCATGGGTTTGACTGGAATTCCTCCACAAGACAGATTTTCATAATTGAAGACTGGCAGGTAGCTTTATGGTATATCAAATTATTTCAGTCAATGAAAAGTTGTCCTGTTGATTTTATCTGTCATTATACAATAATCAAAACACTGGAATCCTCTCAAATGGATCGAGGTTTTGTCCATACTTAGGTAATAATTTTGATTGATTGATCCAATCAAGTTGTCTGTATCTTTTGTGATTACATTGTGGTTGAGTGTTTATACTTCCTAACCTTAGAACAGAATCACAGAATTTTCTAGACAGAAAGGACCTCAGCAACCTTCTATGTATCAATACATACCTGAAAACAAATACCCACTACACTACTGAAAGTGATCATCTGACCTGCATTTGAAAACCTCCGGTGCTGTGGAACCTAGTACCTCCTGAAGCCATCTATTCTACTTATGGATGGCAATAATTGTTAATGACATTTTTGCTTCTTGTTTTTTTGTTTTTCCTGAAACAAAGCATAATTTTTTCTCTTTCCAGCTTCCACTCATTATTATGAGTTCTGTCCTCAAAGGCTAAATAGAATAGATATGACTCTTCTACATGACAGTTCAACAGTTGTTCAAATATTTGAGCCTGGTGTATGGTTCCCTTATACCACCCCTCTTAGTTTTCTCTTTTCCAGGTTACATATGCCCCAATCCTGAATTGAACCTCATCTGGTATAGGCTCAAAGTTCTTCAATATCCTGGTTGCTCTCAAGATTATTAATGTCTTTTTAAAACTGTGGCACGTATCTGAGCACAATAATCCAGACATAGACTGACCAAGGCAGAATATGGCAGGATTCTTATCCTCTTATCCCTGGAAAGCTCTCTCTGTATGTCTCTCTCTGTCTCTGTCTGTCTGTCTGTTTCTCTCTCTTTTCTGGCAATTGGGATTAAGTAACTCACCCAAGGTCATGCAGCTAGTAAGTGTCAAGGGTCTGAAGTTAGATTTGAACTCAAGTCCCCTTGACTCTATCCACTCTCTATCCATGCTATATCCACTGAGCAACCTAGCTACCCCAGCTATGTATCTTTTCATGCAGTCCAAGACTGCATTAGCTTTTGTGGTTGTCATCTCATACAAATGGCTTATATCAAATTTTTAAGGCAGTCAGATGGCACAGTGGATATAGTGACAGGACAGGAATCAGGAAGATTCATCTTCCTGAGTTCAAATCTGGCCTCAGACACTTGCTAGCTATGTGATCCTGGGCAAGTCACTTGACCCTGTTTACCTCAGTTTCTTCATCTGTAAAACAAGCTGGAGAAGGAAATGGCAAACCATTCTAGTATCTTTGTCAATAAAACCCCAAATGGGGGTCATAAAGAGTCAGACACAGGGGTGCCTAGGTGGCACAATGAATAGAGCACTGGCCCTGGGGTCAGGGGGATCAGAGTTCAAATCTGGCCTCAAGACACTTAACACAAAAACTAGCCATGTGACCTAGGGGAAGTCACTTAACCCCAATTACCCTCCAAAAACAAAACAACAACAACAAGGAAAAGCATCAGACACAATTGAAATGACAGAACAAACACAAAAAACTCTTATAGCTTTTGTGAACTTCTGTCTTACCATACTTCCCCCATCTTGCACTTTTGAAACCAAACTTTTGAACCTAAAATTTTACATAGCTCCCTAGGGAACATGAAATCTCCAAACTTATTTTTTATCTCTTTTTTCAATTTATTTATTTATTTTTAGTTTTCAAGATTTTGAGTTACAAATTTTTCTACCCATCTTTTCCCTACTCCCACCCAAAATAGCAAGCCTATTGAATACCCCTTCCCCCAATCTCTTCTCTCTTATATTCTTCCTCATCCCCTACCTAACTTTCTGGTAGGGCAAGATGGATTTCTTTACCCCAGTGCCTGTACATCTTATTTCCCAATTGTATGTTAAAATAATAATATTTGTTTTTAAAACCTTGAATTCCAGATTCTTTCCCTTCTTCCCTCCTTACCCACTCCCACTGGAAGATAAGCAATTTAATATAGGTTGTACATGTGTAGTTACACAAAACATTTCCATAGTAATTATATTGTGAAAGACTAACTATATTTCCCTCCATCCTATCCTGCCCTACCACTTATTCTATTTTCTCCTTTGACCCTGTCCCTTTTCAAAAGTGTGTGCTTCTAACTACCCTCTCCCCCAGTCTACCCTCCCTTCTATCATCCCCCCTCTTATCCTCTTCTCCCCTACTTTCCTGTAGGGTAAGATACCCAAATGAGTGTGTATGTTATTTCCTCCTTAAGCCAAATTCAATGAAAGTAAGGTTGACCCATTCCCTTTTTACCTTCCTGCTCTTCCCCTCCATTGTAACAGTTTTCTCTTGACTCTTTTATATGAGATAATTTACCCTGATCCATCTCTCCCTTTCTCCTTGTCCCAATATATTCCTCTCTCGACTCCTAATTTTATTTTTTAGATATCATCCTTTCATATTCGACTCATCCTGTGCCTTCTGTCTATGTATAGATGTACACACAGATGCACATGCTCACATATATATTTATACACACATATACCCTCCTATATATACCTGTATATGTATGTATGTATGTATATATGCATATACACACACACACATACATATTCCCTTCAACTATCCTCATACTGAGAAAAGTCTCATGAGTTACAATTATAGTTTTTCCATGTAGGAATGTAAATAGTTCAACTTTAATAAGTTCTTTATGATTTCTTTTTCCTGTTTACCTTCTCATCTTTTGCTTGCTTTTCGTATTTGAAAGTCAAATTTTCTGTTCAACTCTGGTTTTTTATCAAGAATGCTTGAAAATCCTCTATTTCATTGAATGACCATATTTTCCCCTGAAGCATTATACTCAGTTTTTCTGGGTATGTGATTCTTGGTTTTAGTCCTAGCTCCTTTGACCTCCAGAATATCATATTTCAAGCCCTGCAATCCCTTACTGCAGAAACTGCTAGGTCTTGTGTTATCCTTACTGTGTTTCCACAATACTCAAATTGTTTCTTCCTGACTGCTTATAACATTTTCTCCTTGACCTGGGAACTCTGGAATTTGGCTATGACATTCCTAGGAGTTTTCTTTTCAGGATATTTTTCAAGAGGTTATCAGTGAATTATTTCAATTTCTATTTTGACCTCTGGTTCTAGAATATCAGGGAAATTTTGCTTTATAATTTCTTGAAAGATGGTGTCTAGGCTCTTTTTTTGGTCCTGGCTTTTAGGTAGTCCAAAAATTTTTAAATTATCTCTCCTGGATCTCTTTTCCAGGTCAGTGGCTTTTCCAATGAGATATTTTACATTGCCTTCTATTTTTTAATTTGTTTGGATCTGTTTTATAGCATCTTGATTTCTCATAAAGTCATTATCTTCCAATTGCTCCAATTTAATTTTGAAGGAATTATTCTCTTTGGTGAATTTTTGAAATTCCTTTTCCATCTGGCAAATTTGGCTTTTAAGACATTTTTCTCCTCATTCCCACATCTTCCCACATCTCTCCCCAAAAGAGGCTTTTGGGGCCTCTTTTGCCATTTGAGTTAGTCTATTTTTTAAGGTATTATTTTCTTGTCAGGTTGTTGACTTGCTTTTCATGATTTTCTTGCATCATTCTCATTCCTCTTCCCAATTTTTCCTCCACTTCTCTTACTTGATTTTCAAAATCCTTTTTGAGCTTCTCCATGGCCTGTAAACAATTTATATTTTTCTTGGAAACTTTTGATGCAGGAGTTGTGACTTTGTTGTCTTCTTCCTGTTCCATGCTTTGATCCTGTTTGTCCCCAAAAAAGGATTCTGTGGTCTGATTGTGCTTCCTCTGCTTGCTCAACTTGTCAGTTAATTACTTGACTTTTGAGCTCTTTTGCCCAGTAGAACTCTGCTTCTTGTGTGGAGAGAGCTGTGTCCCAAATTGCTGAGGTTTTCACAAATGTTGTCAGAGCTATCAGGAGGGTACCTTCTCTACAGACACCTCTGGCACACTGGCCACATACCCCAGGACAACCACCCAAGACCATGATACAAATCCAAGCAGTCAAAGCAAGAGTGATTACTCTCTGAATAGTCTCTTGGTCCCCCTACAATCTGCAGGCTAGCTACTGTGCCTCCACCACCTCTCACCCAGGGGGTAGGGGCCAGACCACACTCTTCAATCACCCAGTTCCAATAGAATTCTCCACTGACCTTTTACTTTCTCTTTGGTGTTTATGGGTTGAGAAGTCTGGAAACAGCCACAGCTGCTGGTGATTCACTATACTGAAGTCTCCTCTGGCCAGTCTGTGCCCCTGGTCTGGGACTGTGTGGCTCATGTGGGGCTGGGCTTGGCTCCCACCTTGGTGTTATAGATTCTTCCTGTCGACCTGCCAGGCCTCTTTCAGTGGGAGATTTGTTTCTCTCTGTCACTTTGTGGGTTCTGTAGCTCTAAAATTTTTTAGAGTAATTTTTTTTTTCACAAGTATTCAAAATGTTTGGATCAGGAGCCCACATGAAGTTTTTGCTTTTACTCTGCCATCTTGGCTCTGACCCTCTTATTTTTAATCTTTACAGACCTAGCATCTAGCACAGTTGAAAGGAGTACCCAGAAAGATTCTTCACACAGAAACACATGCATACATAAATATCTGAGTCTGGAGGCAGGGCTGGACCTGTATTTTCACTGACAATTCCCATTCAGATAACAAACATTTATTATGTGCTTACTATTAGACAGGAAACACAAAGAAGGGTAAGAAATATTCTTCTGGGTAATCACTCACATCACAGATCTTCCTTCTTTTGAAGCCTGGCCTTTACCCATTCTACTGCCATGCAATATGTATATTCTATCATATGTACAGTTATTCCTTCCACATTGCAGGGGTTAGAGGTTCAGCTTGCTGGTGATCTGGATAATCTGCATAAAATTTTTTGACCCTCCCTTTGTACAAGAGAAGAATTCTGAATTATTGTGGTATTAAAAGATAAAATATGTTGATATTATGTAATACTATACAGCTTTTTGTTTTTGCATTTCTGAGTTTCTAAACCTTTTCTGCATCATCTACTGGTATTTGTATGTCATCTGTGGCTTCTGCAAAACTTCCAAAAAATTCCCATTTAATCCTTATGCCAACATGTGCTGTATCGAAACCAAGATGGAGAAAGTTATGATGTAGAAGGAATAACTGTACACTGTTTGCATTTGTACATCCATACAGACACTTGCTAATGCTTAGAGTAGGTAGGAGATCATTTAACTTTTTTTTAGGTTTAATTTATTATTATTATTTTGCTTTTTGTAGGGAGAAGTCAGGGCACTTGGACTTAAGTGACTTGCCCAAGTTCACACGGCTAGTTTTGCATTAAGTGTCTGAGGCTGGATTTGAACTCAGGTTCTTCTGACTCCAGGGTCGGTGCTCTATTCACTGCACCACCTAGCATCCCCTGATCATTCAGCTATTTTACATGGCTCCTTTGTACTGTGTCAATAGAATATCCTTTCAATATTAAATTGAGCAAACATTTATGAAGCATCCACTCTGTGTAAGCACTGCACTAGGTCCTGGGGTGGCAAAGACAAAACCAAGAAGACTCCACTAGCCTTACAGAGCGAATTCCTGTAGCACTTCATTCTTCATTGATCATAAAGTACTTTACCAATATGAATTCATAAGTCTTTCTTTATAACAGAGAAAGCAAATACAACTTATTTTTCCTTGGATTCCATAGTGAGGCAATATGATTTTTCTTAATATACGTCAAAAAAATTTAAGCCTCTTGTTATGTAATACCTTCCATATGTAAAAAGCAGCAATGGCTTTCATCTATTATAGTGAAAGCTATTTTAAAATCTGTGAATTAAATACTTGTAAAAAGCATTTACCCATAAAACTCTTAGAGGTTAGAATTTAAAAAGCAATTAAAATTCAGGGTATTCTAGTTTTTCTGCTGCAGAGAAATTTGCCTTGAAAATATGACAACCTGGCCTCCCTTTCTGATAAGTTTTGTTACAGATTATGTTACTTATGTATTTAGTTGTGATAATTATGACCTACATTGGAGGCAGTATATTGTAGTTGATAATGCTGGGGCTGGAGTCTGGAAAACCTAGGTTTGTCTATGATCCTTCAACAACTATGTGACCTTGGGCAAGTCACTGAAGCCCTATGTACCTCAGGCACTTCCCTAGAATTTACCAAACAAATCATAGTATATCAGTCTTCAGTCGATGTAAAGCATTTCTCATTCTAGAAATCTTAGAATGTGCATATTGTGGCCTCAATTAGTAGCTGTTCCTCCCCTATAAATTGTTAGAATTTGTTTTTAAAACTTTAAATTTTTTTCCTTGATCTTGAAAAGGGAACATAGGCAACTTTCTTTTGGGGTAAATGGCAGGAAATGCAAATGATTTAATCTTCAAGTTGACAAGTCAAGTTAACTAGCATTTTATTAAGCACCTACTGTATGCCAGACACTGTGCTGTGGATTTGAAGGAAAGGCAAAAATAGCCTCTTCTGTCTAGTAGTTTACAATCTCATTCAAATAGAGTAGACAAACAGCATGTACAAATAAGAGAAAGATAGGATAAATTGGTGATAGTATCAAGGAAAACTACAGGAGAAAACTTCCTTTGAAGAAGTTTTTTTTGTTTTTGTTTTTAGTTGTGATGTGAATGAAGGGAGGTAGAGAACAGGAGGGAGAACATTTCCAGGCATGAGAGTCAGCCAGTGAAAATGAACAGATTCACAAGAGTCTATATCTTGTATGAGAAACAAGGAGACCAGGGTCACTGCATCAAAGATTATGTGGTGGGGGTGATAGCAGGGGATAGAAGTTGTAAGAAGACTAGAAAGGTGGGTGGGCATATGGGGGTAGCTTATGAAGGGATTTGGATGTCACAAAGAGGATTTTATATTTGATCCTATAGGGAAGGGCCTGGAGCTTACTGAATGGGCATGGGAGGTGGGGGTAATTGGGAGGAGGTGACATGTTCAGACTATCCTTTAAGATCACTTTGATGACTGACTGAAAGGTGGATTGGAGTGGGGGAAAAGCAAGGCAGGGATACCAGTCACAAGGCTATTGCAATAGTCCAGGCATGAGGTCATGAGGGCCTGTACTGGGGCTGTGTCAGTGTCAGAGGAGACAAGGGGACATACTGAAGAGATATTGCTAAGGTAGAATTAATAGGATTTTCAGTAGGTTGGATATGGGGGTTGAGAAAGTAAGGAATTGAGGATGATACCTTAGTTGCATGTTTGGGTATTTAGAAAGATGGTGATGCACTCAATAGTAAGAAGGAAGATAGGAAGAAGGGAGACATTTTGAGGGAAAGATAAGGAATTTAGCTATTTATATGCTGTGTTTTAACATGTCTAGTTTGAGGATGTTCAATAATCAGTTGAAGTTATGAGACTAGAAGTCAGAATAGAGATTAGGGCTGGATAAAAAGATGTGAGTCATCTACTTAGAGATAATAATTGAATAATGGAATCTGATAAGATCACCAGGTAAAAATAGTATAGAGGAGTGGAGGAAATAGCTATCTAATCAGATGATGTTTTTGGTAACTTGAATGTAGATAAAGAAAATTATTATTCCAAGTACTATACATATCTTTTCTTCTTCTTGATTGTCTTGATTTCAAGGTGTGACTTTTTTAAAGTGTCTAGAATTCAATACATGAGTGCATCTCTGATTTTCTTGTTGTGGTTCCTGGTGCCGGTTTTGAAGGTAAAAATTCAATAATGCCTTCTCATCCTGTACAATTCTTGTCCATAATCTTGCACAGTCCTCCTTAGAGGGTCTACCAAACATGTCAGAGGCTTTCTTTTGGGTCTTTTTGTTGTATTTAACTACTTTGTATATGTATATATTACTTCACTAAGTTTTTGTGTTGTATATATTAGTAAATTTACTTCTTGTCTACCCTATTAGAATATAAGCTCCTTGTGAGTAGGGATAGTTTCATTTCTTTTGTAATTATATTCCAGCACTTAGCACAGTTCCTGAAATGAATTTGTTTTGCATGTTTGAATATATTTGCATATTTGTTACATTAATTTTTTTTAAGTGGGTTGGAGGTTAGGAGGTAGAGAAAATAGATTTTTGTTCATCAAAAAATAGAGAGGTGAGGGGGCAATACAAGTGTGAAATGTTGTATATACTTGCAGATAAGCTCACTGTATTATTTGTCTTACTGTCTTACTTTGTTATAAGCATTCTACTTCATCAAGTGGGAGTAATCTATAAATGTTTGTAATTTGAAAGTAAATATTAATCAAAGCAAAAAATCCATAAAAATCCTCATTGGATTAGATGAATCAAAGATTCAGAGTGGGAAAAGGAAATTAGAGGCCTTCATTTCATAGAAGAGGAAACTGAGATCAACTGAGGTTGAAGCAACTTGCCCAAGGTCACCTAGTTAGTAAGCATCTGAGATCATAGGATTTGAATTAATGTCTTCCTGACTCTAGGTCCAGCATTATGCTGAGGCTGTTGAGGCCTCTTCCTATTCTCAACCTCTGTGTTTCTTAGATTCTGCATTGCTGGCATCTAGTCCAGGGTCTTACATAAGTTTAATATATAAGTATACCCTTAATAAATGAGTATGCTCATCATAAATGTTTGTTGAATTGAAAAAAAAATATGTATTCCTTGATGGATTGATTATATGGATAATAGTGCAACACACAGTCTGCCCATCTGTCTTCATTCTTAGTGGAATACCAGTGTCTTCTAGTAACATATCTCATGTTTGAAATTTTTTTAATGTCATTCTTGTTCCTGATAATAAGCTAAAACTCTCTTATTTCTCTTGACACATGTCCCTCCAAGACATAAAGCATTTATTGTTTAAAGTAGTTTCTTGACTCTTTTGCTCTCCTTTTGTAGAGATTTGCTGACCTCAGTTAAATTTCCAAAGATATTGTTAGTTCGTGTCAACATCTCCTTATTGTTTCCCATCTTCAGTATCTATAGTTGGATTGAATAGGTGTAATGGGAACGGGAATTTGAAGGTCTTCTCTGGCCCTTAATAAATCTAGTGGGGGGGAGGGGGAAAGTTTGAAGATCTCCCCTGCTCTGAAAGTAAACTCTGCCCCCTAATAGGCTGAATGTAATCACATGGAGCCTGTGGTGGTAGGAGTTTTGCTGAAGGGAAGCAGAGCCCACAGGAAGCTGGTTCAGAGCTAGCCAGATATTGGGGGAGAAGAGGACACTCAGTAAGGAGATGGAGAGATTTGTGATCAAATATTGATTTTCTATTGGTTTGTGGGAAGGCTAAAGAATGGCATGGCTCTCAGTGTTATGGCTTCTGAATATCTTCGATACTATGATGGAATCAGCTTACTGGTTTTGGGATTCGGTTTTCTGGTGTCTAAATAGATCCTTTAGTTCTATCCTCTTTCTGGAGAATGAGGTATATTTTGCAATTGAATGTCATGTGATACTTATAGTCATTGTCTTTATTGTGATTTTGGGAGTTGTAAATATTGCAGTGGTGCTATAATAGGTTGAGTTTCTAAAATTTCAGAGTGTATTATCTTTTGATCATTTTTCTTTCTTATAAACTGATGTTGATGCTGATTTGTGTTCTTACAAATCAATGGTTCAACTGCACATTCATAGATGTTTCAGAAATAATTTCCTTATCAATTACTAAAAATTTTCTGTCAACATTTATTATATTAGATTTAAAAAAAAATTTTTTTTGCTCATGCTTGTCATGTCCACTGCCTTGTTTCTTGAAAAGATTTTGTGGTATATGTTTATAATCTGTCTGTGTTTACAAAACGTTTTCTTTATAAAAATTCTATATTAAGTTTTCCTTCTTTTTTGCCATCCTTTTCTTTATTTTGAAGCAACCATACCCTGGAATAACCATCTCAACAGATGGGCTATACCTGTTTGAGGGTAACTGACAGACCTCAAACCTGTTGGTGCGTTAGGGGAATGTTTACCTCAAACATGTGATGATTTTTCCTTGATAGAATGGTGGATAGTAACAATTTGTTCCAATGTCTATGAAGGTGACTGAAGCAGACACTGGAATGCTTAGAGTTTGGTCAAACATTGAAGATGACAAGATCATCCACTACATCCCAGAACATTGTCAGTCATCCTGACTTTTGTCTTGCCCTTGGACTTTCATGGATCTGGAAGAGAGAGTGAGGTTAACTACCCTGTGCAACTCTGCCTCACTTATATCCAATTCATGGATAAGACAAGAATTTATTGATGTCATTGATGACACCTATGATATCATTGGTCCTCTTTGGAAACAAAGGATGAACAACAACAAAATGAAATCACCTAAATTATAGGTTATCTTAGGTTGGAGGGAGAACCTTATCAACATCTCTCTGCAACAGTTAATGCATCAGTTGCAGTTATTTTCTTGGTAATCTTTTGTGTAATTTTCATCATGAGAACTGCAAGGCAAAGTAATTAAGTGTCCCATGAAATCAAGTGTCTTTTTGTTTTGAGATGTGCCAGGTACACAAATTCCTTTATTTTCCTTTCCAAGGAGGGCTTGTGAGACATTTTTCTATTTACTTGCTATTTCCTTTATTTTCTACTTTCATTTATAGCAAGAATACAGATATTGTTATAGTTCTTTTATGTAAATATGCCAATTTGTTGGTTATTGGATAGGCATCTCATTTAAAGTGCTAACAATTAAAGTACCAATAATTAATATTTTTAATCAATCAGCATTTAAGTGGCTGGTATGTAATGGGTGCTGTGTTAAACACTAGTTTTTAGACTAAAAACTATGTAATTCTTAATACTTTCAGCCCCATTTCTGTCAATATCACTGAGGAGGTGGAAAAGAATTGCATGGGACATTAGAACTATTTTACATTTCCCTTTTTAGAATGACATCTTAAATAACCAAGCTATTGGTGGCATCCATTCACCAGAGTTAGCAAGGTTATCCTCATGCCACCAACACAACCTGTCACTGGGACCATACTCAAATCCTTTCTGCTTGGTAAAATCTTCCAGGTTTCAGTGGAATTTATGAGAACCCACCATCAGCTCCATGTCATGAAGAGGCCGTGGAGGAGGTCTTTTGTAGAGGAATGTAATAATCAGTTCATTATAAACAGATGTTTAATAAATATTTACTGATGATCAATGAAGGGGAAAGCATGTGGAAAAGAGACTTCCCAAAGGGTTAAACAAGTGTTCATTTTTACTCTTGGGCTTTCTTTAGATGCTGGGTTCCTCCAAGTTGATAAGTTTTCCTGTCTACTTTATTCTTTCTCTTATCTGTCCAAAACCCAGCAATAGTGGTTTTAAATAGAAAGTTTCTCGAAGGGTATGATTTACCCAAGAGCATACAGGTAATCAGTAGCAGATCAGGGACCTTAAACTAGGTTTCTTAAATCTCAGTCACCTGTTTTTCCATGATATCATCATGTTACTCTTAAGACTACCATAAATATATGGGTACTTTGAAACACCTGGGAGTAGTACTGGTAAGTGTTTATCTTGACACTATGGTTTTATAAGAAAACATTATGTGCTCCAGGTGTCCATATAGACATGTATGCATGCACGTACACACACACACACACACACACACACACTCACAGGCTTGATTGTTTACATCTATTTATTTCCTTGGCAGCAAGAGTGCTGGGTCTGGAGTCAGTAATATTCAAGTTTGAATCCTGCTTCAAATACTTACTAGCTGTGTCATCCTGGGTAAGTCACTTAATCTTTGTCTGCCTCAGTTTCCTCAACTGTGAAATAGAGATAATAAAAGCACCTACCTCCCAGGGTGATTGTGAGGATCAAATGAGATATTTATAGCATAGTGGAACATAGTAGGTGCTTAGTAAATGCTTTTTTTCCTCTCTCCATCCCTATCCCTTTTAATGTGATAGGTTTGCTTCAAGAGGGAATATTCAACTCTACTGAATGATAAGCAGGGAGAGGTTAGACAAGGATAGAAAGGTGGTCCTTTCTAAGATGGCACACCCACTAAAGATGAAATTTTTCTGTGATGCAGTCAGTCATCCTTACCTCAGTGACAGCTCCTTCTCATTAAGAAAACCAGATTCTAAACATTTGAAAAATAATTAGGCATCAATTTTAAAAATGGAAGAACTGACCATATTTATGTTAGTTTGGTCAGAAAAGACCTTGGAGTCATATACTAAATATAAGACAATAGAGTTTAACAGTAGAACAAAATAAGATGCTATTTTTGTAGAAGAAGGAAGAGGAGGAGGTGAGAGCATTGCAGATCCATGATTTTGGCTGGGTAGGGAACTCTTAATATGGAAACTGGCAATTGTTCTGTGACTTACAATCTTAGAAAGTTGCGAGAGGGCACTGAGACGTTCATTAAGGCAGCCTGAGAGGTGAGATTGGACCCCAAGTTTTCCTGACTTCCAAGGATGATTCTCTCTCTATTATGCCATACCACCTAATAACATGCCAACTGCTAGTAGGACAGACAAATAGTATCTGTGCAATAATTTTCCATTATTCTCTATATACTGAGACTTTATTTTTCATGTAACTTGGCAAAAAGTTATAGTATGAAGTAAATGAACCTGAAAGGTTAAAAGAATCATGGTCGTGGGGGAAGCCAGGTAGCACAGCAAGTAAGAGCACCGTCCCCAGTGTCAGGATGACCTGGGGATCGAATCCGGGCTCAGACACTTAGCACCCACCCAGAAACACCTGGCCGTGTAACCTTGAGCAAGTTACTTAACCCTGATTGCTTAAAAAAAAAAAAGAATCATGGTTGTTTAGTCTGGAGAATAGAAGTCTTTCTATATGAAGAGACAGCAAAGCTAGGCATTTGGTGCTTGTCTTTTGCCCCTGTATTAGGATAGGTTTTTTCCCCCTCTTCTTCCTTTTCTCTTTCTTCTTCATCTTTATTTCTATTGACTTTTTTTCTTCTGACCTTTTCTTGCCTGTTTTCCTGTTTCCTTACCACTAATTGAAGTCCACCAATATTACTTGATAATACCCCTAGGCAGTGGTGGCTTCAAAAAGATTGCTCTCTGAGAGAGAAGGAAGATAGTGACAAGGAGTGAGCTTCCTTTTTGTTTGTTTTTGTTGTGTTTTTTTTTTTTAACCAAGGACAAAATAAGTTTATACTGCAACAGGTGTGATAGGGGGAAATCACATTATGAAGGACTTCCTGACTGTAATAGCTAAGACAATGAGAAGCCTAGGAAGGCTGCTAAGTCTTTTTCATGGAAAACAATGATATACAAGTTTTATTGAAAAAATAGTTGGAATACAGTCTTTGCTAAAAACAGGGAGACAGGAACACTTCATTTTTGTCAATGCCCCCTTTACATGTGAGGAATTTTAAAATATTTATATCAATACCAACTTTCAAATTCATCATAACTTTGAGTTTGGGGTATTTCTATGGTTGCTCTCTTGGGGTCAGGGTTATATCTAGTTTTAGTATTTGTGAAACATTAAGGATACAGTTTTACTGTATTATGACTAAAAGAATGAATGCTTTGTTATGTTCATTTATATTTCATTTATGTTCATTCAGATTTGTAACCTATTCCGTTTCTATGGGAACTATATCCTTCAGTTCATTGAATTACTTTCTTTATCAGACTCAGGAAAAGGATAGAGACTTCTTTAAAGCCATTGTTTCTGAGAAAAAAAAGTACATACATACTCACAGCATCTTCCATTCTTTGAATTTTGTTTTGCCTTTCTGTATGTCAAAGATAAACCTCCAATTCCTTTGAAACAGGCTCACAGTGAAATGTATTTCAAAACTTTAGCATTACCCTTTCAAAATCTGTTCCTTTAGTGACAAGAATTCCTTTGCTCAGGGATTGTCCCTTCACTCTATTTCAAAGTCCTCCTAATGCCCTTACAAGTTACCTAGCTGGGTATATATAAATAAAGTAAAGTACAGATTATTTGTAATTATCTAAACTAATGAGTAGGGGGAAATATAGCATATAAAACAACAATTGATTTCTGCCAAATGTTTTAATTTGGCTCTGGCATTCAGTCACACACACCCATTTGGATCCTTTCCTCTATGCCTAGGCGCCCTATGGTCCAACCATATTGCTAGTAGCTTTTAGATTTGCTGTTTAGTGGGAAAAATAAAATACAAATTGCCATGGAAGACTCACTCATGTAATCTTCTCAGTCCTCCAATGTCACTCCTCCTCCTCTTCTTCCTCACAATTGGGACCCTGACTTGGATCTTTCTAAGAAATTAAAGTCATTCACTACAAGCTCCTTCTTTTCCACTTTTATCTATATATCAAAACTACATAGTGTCATCCCACATTCTCTCCTCCTTTACTATCTAATGAAAAGATGACTGTACTCACTGACAAGGTCCATCCCCTTACATGTAACCTTGATCCCACAACCTTCAGCAGATTGCCGTACAATCACCCTGTCTCCCTTACAATTTTCAGTCTCTCCTTATCTATTGATTCCTTTCCTGCTATCTATAAAGATGCACAATCAATCAATCAAAACAAAAACATTTATTAAGGGCCTACTATGTTCCAGGTATTGTGCTATGGAGACATAAGTCTCCTCCATCCTTAAACATCCCCTAATTTTTTTTTTTTTTGCTTTTTGTAGGGCAATTGGGGTTAAGTGATTTGCCCAAAGTCACACGACTAGTAAGTGTATCAAGTTTCTGAGGCCGGATTTGAACTCAGGTCCTCCTGATTCCAGGGCTGGTGCTCTATTTACTGTGCCACCTAGCCACCCCAACATCCTCTAATTTGACTCTATGATTCCATCAAGCTATCTTTCCTCCCTTTTGTAGCTAAACTCCTTAAAATAACTGCCTCTTCTCACTTCCCTCACTCTCACTTTGCAATCTGACTTCTGACTTTATCATTTAATTTTAACCACTTTCATCAAATTTATATTTCTTAATTGCCAAATCAGACGGTCTTTTCTTAGTCCTCATCCTTCATGACCTCTATGGCATTTGGCACACTTGACCAGCCTCCTCTCCTGGATACTCTGACCACTCTAGGTTCCCACTTGGTTGCAACCACATTTTTCCTTGCTCTGTAAACTCAAGGGGTTCTTTGTTACTTCAAAGGCAAACTACAAACTCCTTTGTTTTTTGTTTATGGCCATTTGTAACCTGGCTCCACTGTGTCTTTCCAGACTTAACTATATTTTATTCCCATTCATACACTCTTTGGTCCAGTCAAACAGGCCTTTTTATTCATACATATTCCTTGGACACAAAATTCTACCTCCCATCCACATGCCTTTGCACAGTCTGTTCCCTATGCCTGGAGTATTATATCTTACATGCAACTTATATCTTATATTCTTATATCTTACATTCAACTCTTAGTATTCCTAGTTTCCTTAATTAGGATAATAGTAACAGGCAGCATTTATAAAATGTTTTAAGATTTATAAAGTACTTTACAAATATTTTATCCTCACAGTGACTCTGGGAGGTAGGTGCTATTATTATTCCCATTTTGCTGATAAGGAAACTAAGGTGAATAGAGGTGAAGTGACTTACCCAGGGTCACATAGCTAGTAAGTATCAGAAGCATGATTTTTACTCAGGCCTTTCTGACTCCAAGTCGAGCACTCTATTCACTGTGTCATCTTGCTCCTTAACTGCTTCTTTCTACATGAGACCTTTCCTGATTCCCCCAGCTACTACTGCCTTCCCCTTCAAAAAATTATTTTATATTTCTTTCTACATATATATATATACACCTATATGTTGTTTTCCCTGGTAGAATTTAATGTACATGGAGAATGCAATTATATGTCTAGATCAAATATGTGCAGATGATTGATTTTAAGTGTATCTATGTAACTACAGGTCTGGACCAAATAGGTACATATGTGCATGTATATATGTGTGCATACATGTACATATGCATGTATGTATATATGTATATACAGATCTGTAGCTACATAGATTTACTTAAATATAATTATCTGCATATATTTGGTTTAGACATGTTCCATGTACATTAAATTCTACCACAGTAAGAATACATGCATGTATGCATGCATGCGTCTGTATGTACATGTAAATGTGTATATATCTCTTGATATAAGTTAAATTGTGAACAGGGATTGCTTCATTCTTTGTATTTCTACCCCAGCACCTAGCACAGCATCTTGTACATAGTAAGTGGTTAATAAATTTTAACTAAGTATCTAGATTTATCTTATCTACATATATTTGGTTTGAACCTATAGATACACATTTATATATATATGAACTCATATACAGAAGGTATAGCTATATATCCACCAAGATACAGAGGTAATTTAGATTATATAATACACATATACATATATAAATATGAAATATTATTTTTCATGTAAAGGTTATTTTTTCCCCAATACCCCACATTCCACTTCCATCTCCTATACACAAGGTCATCTACTTTATATTTGTGCTAAGGGATGTGACTAGAAAACTACTGAAGGTGTAATAGCTGAGCAAGTCAGAAGGTGCTCCAAGCCATGAGCTTGAGTAACTTTGTATTTGTGTACAGTAAATAAAAGTCCTTGGAACCTTTTCAGTCCCTCTGCTGATGCATAGTTGGGATCCTTTTGATCCTCATGCTTAATCCACTTTCCCCTTTTAGTGACACATTGGGTTTCTATCTAAGGTTATGATGAACACCATCAAAATTTGTAATTAATTGGATTGTATCCACCAACCTATCCACATCTTTTCCCTAACATCAGTATGACCCTGGAAGGATCGCTCACTCCTATACAGATTAAAGTTCATCTTCTTCTTTATGTGAAAAATAAAAGGCAGGGGGTTTGATTCTGTGCTGGGACTGCTCCTGAGCTCAGTCTAGAATCTCAACTACTCTTACTCTTCTCTTCTGTGCTGTGCCTTTCACTGCTGTCACAGAGGCAAGAACACCTGAAGGTCTTGGGCCAAACATTGCCTGTTCTCACATCTTGAAGGAGAAAGGTAAGGGAAGAATCATCTCATGGAGCTACAGGTCTTTCCTAAGTGGCTGATGACTGATTCCCACCTCAAAACTGGCATATTAGATAAATGGTCTTTTCCTAATCAATAGCATTTGAGGTGAGGTGTATTCATGGACTGGTCTAGGATAGGACTGGGAATCCCCAGTGTGTGCCCAGTCAGCATAAAAACACCTAGTTTTTTCTTCTTCTCTTGCTAATTTCTGGCAACTTGGTGTATCTCATGGGTGTCATCCTCAAAATGTGGTGACTTCTAAAAAAATGACCTACTTTCATCCAGGTGTTAAAACGTCAGAAAATTTCCTTTACATTACATGCACAGGGTCCAAATGTGCACTACATTCTCTTCTTTCTGGTGCCTAAAAGATCCAGGAAATTAAAGACAACAAACTCAAGCTTCTCCAGCCAGAGAATTACATGTTATATATTATCACATATTTCTATCTATGTATATATACACACATATACATGCACATGTATGTATGTACACTGACACATTTGTACTTTTCATCCTTGAGTAGTTTGAGTTAATAGTCCAGGAAGTTGTTTAACGAAAGGTTTTTACAGGTATATTGCTTAGACAATGCAAAGTTGAGGGAAAGAACTAGATACTTGCTTCCCCTCCCCCTCCCCCCCCCTTTATGATGAAATGAAATCTATGCTTGAAGGGAAATTATATTTTTTTTCCCCATTTGCCAGCAAGGATAGATCTCCAAAAGGGAATTACATAATAACAGGTTTTTGTCAATCATTACACTAAAGGGCTGATACTTGATTAACCTGTCTACAAAATGGGTAAAAAGTAATAATACATTTCTTTATTAGAAAATAGATGTCTCTATGGAGACTGACACTTCTCTTTATGAAGTACAGTGCATGGTATATAGGGATAGAATTTGCTCCTATGATTTCATTGGCATAGTAAACTCTTAGGTGAGGAAATTCCCTCTGCCAATGAAGGTCAGTTCTTTCAAGTCTTAGTTTCCTAGAACATTAAGCTAAGTGACTTGTCTAGGGTCACACAGTCAGGATGTCATGTTAGACTAAAACTTTTTTTTTTTAAGACCAGTTCTCTTACCCTGTTTTATGCTTCAGCATGCACTAGGTGCTTCCTTAATAAATACCGTCTGAATGTTTGTTTGAATAGAAGTAGGTAGCTGTGTTTTAGTTAAAACTGCCTTTAAGCTGGTAGAGTGAGAGAGCAGCTAGCTCCTTTGGAGGAATAAATAGGGAATTCTCCTGTTTATATTGGTTTATGAGTGCTATTTCTAGGTACTGACTTAATGGATTAAAGATATATTAGGAACTGATTTAAACTTTGAGATCAGCTCTTGGCCAAAAAGAAGTTTACTATTTTCCTCAAATTTGAATCTTGGATAAAGAAGCAAAGAATTGATAGAGAGATACTCTGTCTCTCTAATCTGTTTTCTAGATCAAAAATATTCTAGTCTATGGGCAATTACAGAAACAGTCCCTCTGAATGGCTTGAATAATTGGATGCAGAGTTTCCCTAACAGTTAGCCAATCAATAAGCATTTATTAAGTAACCATTATGTGCCAGGTGTTGTGCTAAGCACTGGAGATTCAAAAAGAGGCAAATGAAGTCTCTGCCCTCAAGGAGCTCCCAATCTAATGGGAGGAGACAAAAAAACAAACAAACATATACACACAAACTATATACAAGATAAAAGGGGAAGAATAGGAAGAAGGCACCAGAATGAAGAAGCATTAGGTTGGGAGAGGTTTCCTCTAGAAGGTATGATTTTAGTTGGAACTTGACAGAAGCTAGGGAAGGGTTGGAGAAGATGAGGGAGAGTATTCCAGGAATGGAGGACAGCCAGAGAAAATGTCTGGAGCAGAGTTTTATTTGTGAGAAAGCTAGGAGGCCAGTGCCACTGAATTGGAGAGTATGTGGAGATCAGCAAATAGACTAAGGCAGGGTAGGGATTGAGAATCATCAGTTTAGAGGTGATAATTAAATCCATGGGAGCTGATGAGATCATCAAGTGAAATAGAATATAGAAAAATAACATAGTCAAGGACAGAGCCTTCTGATTTATCTATGGTTAGAAGGTGTGCCCTGGATAATAATCCAGCAAAGGAGACTTCAGATGGGTAGGATAAAGAATGGTGTCCCAAAAACCTAAAGAGAAGAGAGTATCAAGGAAGAGAGGGTGATCAACAGTGTCAAAGTCTTCAAAGAAATCAAGGAGGATGAGGATTGAGGAAAAGGCCATTGGATTTGGCAATTAAGAGATCATTATTAGCATTGGAGGGAGCAGTTTCAATGGAAAGATGAGGCCAGAAGCTGAATTATAAGGGATTAAGAAGAAACAGAGGAGAGGAAGTGGAGGAACTATTATAGATTCCTCAAGGAGTTTAGTCACAAAGGACAGAAGAGATACAGGCTGATAATCAGCAGGGATGGAAGGATCAAATGAGGAATTTTGAGGGTGGGAGAGACAGGGGCATGTTTTCAGACAGTAGGGAAGGAGTCAGTAGACAGGGAGAGATTGAAGAGTGAGAAAGTAGAGATGACAGAGGGAGCAATCTTTTGGAGGAGAGGATGGAACGGGATTATTTGTGTAGGTAGAGGTGTTTGCTATGATAAGGATTCAGATCACCTCTTTGGGTGACAAAGGGGTGAAGGAGGGGATAGTGGCAAAAGGCCATACTGAATGGTATAAGGGAAGGAAGAGGGGAGGAGGTCACATCAAATGGCTTCAATTTTCCTTGGCCTTTCAATTTAGAGCATTTCTTTCATCTATGTTTGTTTGGTGTTGGAACATGTCTCTCATTTACCTCCTCTCCCTTCACATGACCACCACGCTGGTTCAAGCCTTCATCACCTCTGGTCTAGATAATTGCAATAGTCTTCAGATTAGTCTTTGAGACCCAAACCACTCTTTTTTCTAATCCAGCTTTCACACAAATTGTCAAAGTGTTATTCCTAAACCACAGATCAGTTAATGGCACTCTCCTTCACAATGAACTCCAGTGACTCACTAGCAGCATTAGGATCAAATACAAATTTCTCTCTTTTGCAACTAAAACCCTTGACACCTTGACCCCAACATACTTTTCTCCCCAGGCTCATTATACATTACTCCCCTTTATATGCTCTATAATCCAACCAAACTGGCTTTCTTGTTGGTCTTCACACACAATATTACATTTCCCATCTCTGTGCCTCTAAGGAGTCTGGACTACATTCCTTTACTTCAATCTCTTAGAATTTCTAATTTCCTTCAAAGTGAAGTTCAAATCTCATCTTCTGAATGAAGCCTCTCTGGTTCTGCATTCTGTCCTTCCCCACCTCCCCACCCTCAGCCCAAATTATCTTGTTTTCATATATATATATATGTATATACACACACATACATATATACATATATACACACATATACACACACAAACATATACACACACCATATATATGTGGTTTTATATATATGTTATTTTATATATATATACACACACACACATACACACATACATTTCTTTTCCCCTTCACAAAGTCCTTGGAAAAAACTGTTTAATCTCATCACCTATACTTCCTCTCCTCTTACTCCTCAACCCTCTGCAAATTGTCTCCAGACCTTATCATTTAATGAAAACTACTCCCTACAAAGTTTCCAATGATTTCTCCATTGCCAAATCTGATAACCTTTTCTCAGTCCTTCCTTATCTTTCTTGACCTTTCTCTGCCATTTGACATAGACTACACTACCTCTTTTTCTGTATAGTCTGGCACATCTTGGTTTTCAAATTTAAGCTCCTTCAGGGCAAGTACTCTTTCATTCAGGAAAATGTAAGCTCCTTGAGGGTGAGACTGCCTTCATTTTTGTTTTTATGTCCTCAGTGTATGCTACAGTTCCTGGTACATAGGAGGGGCTTAATAAATGTTTGTTGATTGATGGATTGAATTGTGGTGACAGAAAATAAGGGATGATGGAGAAAGGAAGTTGATTTTTTTTGATTTAGTATTTTTTATGATTTAGTCATCAGAATGAAATCCCAGGAAGTAACATAAAGAATCCAAGGGAAATTTCTTCCCAGGTAACCCTCTCCACTTTGTATCAAAAAGAACAAAGGAAAGAAGTAATTTCAGACTGAGGTGGACAGCAAGGTAAAGTGAATCATTTTCCTTTTGTTTTCTCATTGAAAGCAAAGTTCCATATTGCCATACATAGTGTAAAGGGAATAGTTCTCTCATCCCCATACCGTGATAAAGATATTCTTTAGCAGAAGATCATTATGAGGCACTTCAAATTTCAGATTTCAAATCACTCAAAATCTAATCCATTAAATGTGAGACTTATCCTTATACCTCCAGACACAGAATATAATTGCAGCTTGACAGTATCTGCAGAAAGTAGAAACAAATGAGAATGTGATATTATATTATAGAGTAAAGAAGTAAGTTAGAGCCATCATGTCGGGACAGAAGCTTCTGTGTCGCTGAAGATTATGCAGGAATCCTTTTAAAAATAGAAAACTTTACTAGAGGATTTTGGCGTCATCATCTGTTTGCTTTCTCTTTGTTAGAGTATTGACTACTGAGCCAAATTTCACTTCATCTTCCATTCCTCTGCCAAAACAAGGGTTGGGTCAAAAGGGAATAGCATTCATTGTTCAAATTGCAAAAATGTGGGATTGTTTTTTATTACTTTCTAAAATGTAATTTTTACTGGATGTGAACAACTTCCTGAAAATAAGTATTGACCTTCACTGCTGTGATTCAACAGGACATATTTCCTTGCTTATTTCTAATCACCCTGAAGAAAAATTTCATTTTAGATAGTCATTATCAGGCAAATATGGCTAACTACAATTTAATCTTCCAAGTAATTCTCAGAAAATTCTTAGTAAAAGTAGGCTACCTATAAAATTAATATTATCAGAGATTAGCCATATTTTAGATTGATTTTATATTTAAGAGCAGAATTCTCTTTAATCTTGCTTAAAAGGAAAAGTTTTCAGAAATTTGAAAGGATTAGAGGATCAGTCATTGAAACCCTATGACTTCATTGTGAAGGATATGATGAAGCAATTTGAAGCAATATAATAGTGTGCATATTGCCTGAGACACTGACTACATCAGACAGTTCATACAGGCACAAAGCAATCAGAGGTGGAATGAGTCGCCAAATTTGAATGATATTATCTATCCTCATACTCCCCTCTGTCTGTCTGTGTCTGTGTCTCTGTCTTTCTGTCTCTCCCTAGTATTGTCAGGTATTTGGGTTTTTTTTTTTTAATCCATTCTCCCTTTCACAAGCTTCAGTAGCTATACTTACTCAAACTCTAGCTGCTGTGTTATACTTAATGGCAAAATGTCCTCTAGAGTTGCTGTGAAGAATGGGAGTGTTACACTTAAATATCAGACAGGCACATGGAGTACATTTCTGCATCCCTAAAGAGTACCACATCTTCTGATAGAAAATGATATTGTCATCTTCAATTTAAGTGTTTATATAAATAGCTGACCATATGACAAAGTTTCATTATAAACTAATAGGACTCGTTTTCACTAAATTATTTATTCTAAATTTAATATTGAATCCCTGTACAATGAATTAAAACTTGCTTGTAATGTCATTTCACATAACTAATTGCAAAGAACATAATATAATAATTTTTATCACTCCAAGTCTCTATCAATATTCTTTGTCAATTTATCCTTTCCAGTTTTAATGTGATTTTTCTCTTTGCATTATTTTATTTACATCTCCCCAAATTTCTTTATATTCCTCATACTTGTAGGTCCTGTTATATTGTGTATGTTATTGTATCCAAATGTATTGAACCATTCCTCATCATTTAAAATTTAATTGCTTTTTGTGCACTCAAAAATAATGTCACTATGACAATATGGTACAAAAATGAAACAGTTCAAGCCCTCAAGGAGTATATTTTACTTAATACATTCATGCAGAAGTAAATATAGGATATCTACAAAGAAGTACAAAAACGAATTCAGGGATAGGTGAGGCAACATATAGAAATTCAAATATAATTGCTCAATAAATGTCAAAAATACTCTCAAAAGGAGATTTGTAATCACTGAGAATATGCAAAAGATGCTCTGTATGCTCTCAAGGCAATTTCCAAAAAGGTGTTCCAAAGGTTTATTTATTTATTTGTTTGTTCATTTGTTCATATGTATTATATTTGTGGTTGTGGATGTGTGGATATGTGGATATACATATGTGTAGATATATACACATCTATACTATACAATGCATATGTATAACTTCATGTATATATTATATAGATCTATGTAGAGAGATCTATATCTTTGTTTCATAATTCAGTCAAGTCATAGATATATGCATAGCAATAGGTTGCTATTCTTTACATGTATCTACAAGTTTGGACTGGGCAAATGAAGACTTCTTGAATGACTAGGTAAAGTTTATCTCTTCCATGGCACCAGATTTATCAAGTCTTATACCTAACACAACTAAAATAATAAGAAAAAGAAAGATGAAGAAGATGAAGAAGACAAGAAAGAGGAAAAGGAGAAGGAGAAGGAGGAGGAGAAGGAAAGGGAGGAGGGAGAAGGGAATCAGGAAAATCAGGCAGAATACATTATATTACTTCCAAAACCTGGCTCTCCTCCCCACTTTTGTTTTTCTCTTGATTGTACCAGGATAGTGTTCCCCCAGTCACTGCAATGGTAATGGGAATTTGAAAATTGTACCAGTCCTTTAATAGACCTAAGGGAATTTTAAGATCTTCCTTGCTTTTGAAGATCTTCCCTGCTCCGTAATAGGCTGAATATAATTACATGGAGGCTGTGGTGGGAGGAGTTTGCTGAAGGGTAGAGCAGAGCCCACATGAATCTGGGAGTCAGAGCAGCTAGACAGTGGGAGAAGGAAGACACACCCAGGGAAACAGCTAGGCTTGTGAATGTTGGTTTGTGGGAAGTCTAAAGGATGGTGTGGTTTTCTGCTGCATTGTAGTATATTAACTTCTATGTTGCTATGATGGATTTGGTTTCCTGGTCTTGGAATTTGGTTTTCTGGTGTCTGAATAAATGTTCTGCTTCTGTCTTCTATATGGAGAGTCTTTTATATTTTGTGATTGAGCACTATGCCAGTATATTCACAGTTGCCGTTGGTGCTGTGAATATTACATTGGTGCTACAATCACCTACCTATAAAATTCAGAGTTATTTTTTAGTTTTACTTCTCTCACCATCTATATCTAATTAGCTCGCAAAAGCTGTTGATTCTGCCCCCATAATATTTTATATCCAACCCTTCCCCACAGTCAGTACCCTAGTTTAGGCCTCCATTCATTTTACTTGTCTTCCAACTGGTATCTCTGCTTTTAATTCTTTTTCTTTCATGCATACTTCAAGAAATTATCAAAATCATTTTCCCACTTCACAGATTTGAACAAGTTTTTATCACTCCTAGGAAACAATACAAGCTTTTCTGCTGACATTTAAGGTTTTCCACAGTCATCTCCAATCTAGCCTTTCAGATTACTTTTATTCAACTCCCCTTCATGCATTCTATGTTATAGTCTAATTGGACTACTAGCTGTTCTCCAGTCCTGTTGTACCTTCCTCTATTTCCATGTGGTCCCATGGGCCAACTCACCTGTTGGCCCAGACTCCCTGCACATCGCTATTGAATTCTTTATTTTCTTTTAAGACCTAAACAAGGTAATATCTCTTCCATTGGACCTTTCCAGATCCCCTTAGTTGAAAGTGATTTTTCAGGCTGAGAGTAATTTTTGTAGCACATTGTCTAGTCTTCTCTTTTTTCCTTATCAAGTTCTACCATGAATTTCTTTTTGGAGGCAATTAAGATTAAGTGACCTTCCCAGGGTTACACAGCTATTAAGTGACTGAGGCTGAATTTAAGCTCAGGTCCTCTTGACTCCAGGACTGGTACTCTATCCAGTGTACCACCTACTCATACCTCTGCATTGAATTTCTGTACATGCTTAATTGATCCAATTAGATTGACTCTTGATGATAGGACAATATCATATATTATTTTTGTATCTTCTCACCTAGAACATGGTAAGTGCTTAACAAATGTTTGCTGAATTGAATTCAGATGCCATCTACTTTCCCCTCTCCCTCAACAATTGCTTACTCCTTAGACATCCTTGGAATCTGGAAGACACAAAATAAAGTTGAAAGTCACTGAAATTGTTTATCTAGAACCATATCTGTTTTTGGAATGGTTTTAATGTCCCCTAATTAGGAAAACAGATCTTGACCTTGTTGACAACTATAGTCTATTTTAAGACCCATAATTCTTTTGTCCAGTACTTTATTCACAAGGCTAGGATAATAAAAGGAGACAGGAAGATGTTAACAATTTTGGATTTTTTTCCCCAGATTTAGAAGCTAAAAGAGAAAGACTGCTAACTACTACCACCACTGTTCAAGATGAGTAAGATGTGGAACAAGCAAGATGCATAGACCCAGAACCACTTTCATCATTCCATTTTGAAATCTTCATTGTCATCAGATATATGAGAGTAGGTGGCTAGCTCTGATAATTTATCTCTATAAATATATGCATGTCTATGTTTTTCTATTGACCTATGGCTATATGGGGGTGGGAGGTGGAGAGAGGGAGAGAGACAGACAGATTATAAAAGAGCAAACAATGCATATTTAGATTTGCTATAGGGGAAGTGATGTATATCAAGTTGGCCTAGGTATAATTTGTTAGATGAAAGATATGAGTGATAATTTCCGTGAGAAAATTAACTTTAAAAAATCAATTCCACACTTACTACAATAACAACACACACATACACACACATACACACCACATACACTCACACCCCTTACCTCTACCTCTGCCTGTGTCTCAGAAATAAGACAGCCCCAAACCATAGTGCTGGGAAGGAGCAGCTGCAGTTATACCCAAGGGACAAACTGTGTATAGTGTGAAAAGGACTGTTCATTGTATGTCAGTAGTTTCATTTTTCTATATATAGGAAATAATTAGTCATAAAGCATAGCTATCCTTCTATAAGCTGAATATTCAAATGTCTGCTGATTAATTGCAATTCAATACATTTTATTAAATAAAATAAAAAGTAAACATGGATAAAAAAAATAGTATCAGAAATTTAGCTTGTAGTTAACACTGACCTAAATGAACATGAAAGTCTTACATTTGTCCAGAACGTCTAAGGTTAATATCAGAAAGTTAGCTTGTGGTTAACATGTGTAACGGTGACCTGAATGATTGTGAAAGTTTCATTTGTGTGCTCTGGACTGTAGCATTGCATCTTTCAGGAAGAGACTTACATCCTAATTTCACCAAATTCTCTACTGTTAGACCCTAATTGAAAGAATAGAAATGTATTTTAGAAGCTTGATTAAATTTGGAGTGAAGGATATTAGTTATATAACATTCATCTGCGTGGTAATCTCATCATTCTAGCATATCAGTAAAGGGTCTTAGTCCAAGAATAAATACGTTGGATGTCAATAGATAACTGAAATGTCCATTGGTATTAAATTGTATAATTTCATGGGACCTTCTCTAGCACAGTGTTTGGAATTGTTCTCGAAATGACTCTTTCCAGTGAGGTACATAGTTCTAGCTCTCTTTTGTAAATGAATGCATTTCTTTTCCCCCAGGAACAGGAAGCAGCAATGACGTTACTAATCAGGGCATGGTTTTTTTTTTCCAGACAGAATTCCCAACCATGAGAATGAGTACGTCACTTGGCAGTCTGATCCCCTTTCCATTCAGAGGAAATGTGACACTCCAGGAAAGAGCTTTACCTTCGCTTCCAGAAGCCTTATAAGGGCATGAGTTCTTGTTGTTGAGGAACACGTTTTTTCACTGGTTTGGGATGTTATGTCTGCCTATGGTAAATGTCGTCATGTTCATCTCACAGTTTTTTCTAGGCTCTCGTGGGAGATAAGAGAGGCAGAATTTGCCTCTGAAATTAATGGTATTGGAACCCACTAAACTCAGTACAATTTGACTTTTACCAATGTTTCTTACTATTCAAATTGTCCAATACTTGTAGCTATTTGCAATCCTTTTTGTCATCTTTTCTTGTCATATACCTCTTAAATTAATTGCCTAGTTTGTGGTATTTATACTTAAAACTAACTGGGAAAATTTGAGGAGAAAAGTTTTTTTTTTTGGTAAAAGTTCTATAAATAAAATTCAGGGTGTCTGCAAGGAGGGAAAAGCTTCAAATTCACAACTTTTTGTGGATTGTATTCAAAGGCCCTGCTACTTCTAAAAGTCTAAAAATCTGCCAGAACTGTCTGTGGCTGTTACTACACAGTGTATCTTCTGGATCCCTTCTGGTAACTCCATCTGCCTGATTCGCTCAAAATGAATGTCAAACCCTGACTTATCACCCTCAATAAACTAGGAAAACCACAGCACAGCAGGACAAAAGACAAGCACCATGATATAAATAGCACTCTCTTATTTTACAGTGCAAATGAGACATCAGTGATGAAAGAGTTATTTAAATTAATGATGGGAGGTTTAAAAAGGAAGCATGATTTCAACAATAGGGCTAGTCACTTCATCGATGCCTAAATTTGACTATTTATGCCTTTGTAGAAAGTTTTTTAAAAGATGTTGTGACTAAAAATATCATCACTTGATAACTCACCTACTGTAATAAACCTCTCTAAGCTTAGCCTCTCAGCTGGTCTCTGCCTCTAGATTTTCTCTTTAAAAAAGGAGAGATGCTATCTCTCTCAGAACTCAGATTTTTATAGTACATTGGCTAGACTTCTTTCCCCTTATTACATTCCATCTTTCATCACTTGTGTAAACAATCCTTGGACAACAAGTAATCAGTCAGTGTGGTACAGTGGAAAGGGTACTGGGTCTGGAGTCAAAAGATCTGGGTTCAAATCCTGACTCTTCCTCCTATTACCCGTGCTACCTTGGGCGAGTCCCAACCTGTGTTGGCCTAAATTTCCACATGTGTAAAGAGAGGTAATTTGGACAGATGACTTTAAGGTCTTCTTGTATTCTTTTTTTAAATTTAAATTTGCAATTTGTTTAATGCCAGTTGTGTTGCTTTACATTAAAAATTTATGCTATTCTCTCAATATATACTCTCTACCTTTGGGGTTCCTCATTCTGTAATACTCAAATCACCAAGAATCCCACTTGTCCACTAGGAAACAAAAGAATTAAGATTTCACTTTGAAAAGGAAAAGTGCTTTTCTGAAAAGCAGCAATCAAATAAAGATTAAAAATAAAAGTTGGTGCCCAGATTCATTTACAAATGATGCCCCTTTTCTTTTCCATTCAAAAGAATAACAAATTAAAATACCTTGTTTTTTTTAATAGCAAATCCAACCCAATATTACCTCATACTTAACTGGATGTCCGTCCATTCTGTCTTTTATTTTCCCTGTTTTGGTTGTTCTTTTCAGTAGACTCTACCTTACCATGTGTTCTAAGTCTATGATCCTATGACATAGGTCACCATTGAACTCATATTGGCAAATCTTTCCAGCTTGGTAGGATCTGGAAATCTTTCACTATTTTTAAAAATCATGCCCTCTGAACAATCTAGGATCACCTTCACAGCACAATGAATTGACTTTCATATAGGAAATAAGTACAAAACTGAAAAAAAATCAATGAATTAAAAAAAAAAGACTAGCATGAATATCTACCTTTATTTTTACTTTGAGAAAATAATCTGATTGAATGCTAGGAAAAATACAGCCATATTCATTATAATCTGTAAACTTTTATTGAGAACATATTATATATAAACCACTTTGCTCAGTGCTGGGAATTCAGAGATATAAGACCCATACTTGTCTCTTGCAGAGATGATTTGGAACTCCAAAGGGGGGGGGGGTTTAGTTGGCAGAGTCATGGCTATCCATTCTCTTGAAATGATCATTATTAGTAATACTTAAGTAGATAGGAAAAAAAAAGGATTCAAACTCTGAATATTCTTATATCACACTACTCATAATACTCTTATCTCATACTATCTCAGACTACTATGTATTATGAAAAATGGGAATCTCTCATATTTTAACAAATAATAGTATTTGTGTTTAATATTTGGGAAAACTTCATTTTTGCTCTGAGTAGCAGTACCTGCCTTTTGAATTTTGGGAATATTATTGAATTTTCATGTGATTGTTTGTTTTGCACTAATGTCCTGGTTTGTTGCCTCATAGTGGTGTGGAGGTGGCGGTGTTCTCAAAAACTTTGTAAGTCAGGTGGAGGCTCTGGCAGACTGCCATTCTGGGAAGTCCATGAGTATGGGTCCAGTGATGTACTATGATATTTCTACTGTCCGAGGGCCAACCTAGGTAAGACGAGGAAGCTTATCACCGGAAGAAGAATATTAGTGAGTTCTTATATAAGGACTTAAGGATTACAAAACACTTTATGGGTATTCTATCTCACTTGATACAACAAATCACTGAGGTTTAGTGTTATTATTATCCCCATTTTATAGATGAAGAAATTGATGCTAAAGTTAAATGCTGTGGTGATTAAAAAACTCTGAGAGACATAGATTCTGGGTAATTTAATCATTTTATTAGTAAGGCCAGAATATTATTAATAAAAGGGTGGTCACTTGACTATCTCTCTTAGACCAAAGACCCCTAATGGCAGTGGGCTCACAATTTATATGGTCTTTGAAGACTGGGTGTTCTGAGGGTTGGCAATCAACTCTGATTGGTTAACTCAATGGGAGATAGGCTATATCAAAATGAGAGACCTGGAATAAGTGACTTGGGTCACACAAATCTTGATCAAGGAGACATCAGTTTCCATATCATCTATCTTAACAAAAGGGAGAATCAACATTTCTCCAGACCTGTCTGAGTAAACACAGTGAGCCCAAACTTAGAATTTCTTTTACTGTCTGATTAGATCTTGGTTTGGGTAAACCTTTAGGAGAGATTTCCCACACTGGTTGGTTTCTAGATGAGGAAGTAGAAAAGGGGGAATAAACTTTGGTCCCACACTAATTATTAAATACAAGAGAGAAATATTCATTTCTCACAGTAACTTACCCAAGGTCCTACAGCTAGTAAACATCTGAAGCAGAATTTGAACTCAAGCCTTCATGAGTGTAGGGCCCACACTTACTCTGTCACACCACTCTTCAGCCTCGGAAGTTTGCTATTAAGTTATGAATATTTTGGGCTATGGAAATTTTATTTAGGTGTGATCCGAATTGCTATAGGCCACATGTGACCTAGAGGCCACAGGTTTCCCACCACTGGTATAGTATGTCCGTTGCCAAAGAAATTGTGGTGTTTTTTTTTTTAAGTATATGGAACAAATAAGTGATTTTTTCATACTAGGAATAAGGAATAACATTTGGAATATGATATGGTTTTCTTTTCATGGTTATGTCAATACAAAATATAATTTCTATTTTTTAAACAATAGAGTTCTTTGAGCAGTAAAATGAGAGAATATTGCTGCTTTTCATATATGAAAACACTGTTTCTGGCAGTATAACAGTGATGTGTAATTGGACCTGAGAGGCCCAATGCCCTCACTCAAGTCCCTGAATTCATGTTATGGGTTTGTGAGAGTGTACCTCCTAAAGACCATATGTATTCTGACTTCAGATTAATTTCAGTGGTTGCAGTGCATAGAACCTGTCTCAGCTAGGGCTCCTACCTTAGGCTGAACGGTGCCTTTCCTTATGTCCTTGAAATAAGCTCTCCAGGCTCTGATTTCTGAAAAGCCAGCAAGGTCTGCTGTTACTACTAAGCTAATATCTAGAATCTGAGGGACTGTTACTATCTACTTTCAATTATTCAGAGGCTTATTATCCAGCCTCCTCTCCCTGGCTGACTGCCTTCTGACTTATTATTATTTTTTTTTTTTGTACTTTCTCCACTGACTTTACAGGGAGGAAAACAAAAGGAACCACCAGTTCTGTCTCTGGTAAAAAAAAAGCTCTGATGTAGAAAAAAGCTGAGACTAGCTCATATGAAGTATGAGGGATTATCTGTGGATTTATATTATCCATACTATCACTTAAAAAGAGGACCTTAAGTCAATAAGACCCTGATCACCAAAGACCTCCCAAAGTTTGAGAATTGGAAGTAGAATGGAGGAAGACTTGACTCTAGCTCATTAAAATTTAAATTGAAGATGTTGAATAATCCCATCTACCTTGAAGGTTCATAATGGTTTCCAGATCAAAAGAGAGATTCATGAAAGGGTATTTATGTTAAAATTCAATTCTCAAGTAGCACAAGACTTACTGCCCACAAGTAGATAATAGCTAGCATTTACATAGTGCTTGAAAGATGGCAAAGTGTCATAGGTATATTATCTCATTTGACCAACTAGAAATGTCTGTAATTGAGGCAAGTGGCAGAGTAAGGGAAGGAGCTTTTACTATATACTTTACTAGGGTGATATTCAAGGTTGTGGGGGGGGGCATGTTGTGTATGGCAGCAATATAGTTGCTGCCATATGTGGAGGGTGAGAGGAGGAGGAATCACCCGGGGAACAAGGATGTTCCAGCTACAGTCATAAGGGCAGGGCAGAGAAGAAAGGAAGTATACCCTGGGAGAGGTTGCCATATCAGTGAACTGGGCAAGGGAGGAAGTTCTGCCTGTTGGTACTCTAAATTTCCCACCTGAGGTAATGCCTAAATTGTTCCACCTTAGTGTTCTGACTAATACTACGAATTACACAAAAAGGATATTTGTATGGCAAAAAGTTTGATTTTATTTTTATATTCAGAAATGGTAGCCAGTTCCATAAAATGCTGGCACATTTATATTCTTAATAACAGATAAATTACATAATTTTCCATAAATCCTCCTGACTTTTCTAATCTTAGCCTTATTTTAAAGTACTATTTAAATGCTATGACATTCTCAACATTTTATAGGCATTAACTAAGCAGACTTCCCGAAACCCTCTAGAGTAGAATGTTCAGAAAATTTGTTTATAAAGACATAAGTTATTCAATGTTTTGAGAGAATAAGCAAACACATACTACCTATTGAGGCCAATTTAAAATGACTTAGTATACTGTGATGATCTGACCTGGAGTTTGGCCAAGACATTAATATTCTTTAACATTTATAGAGTGCTTTGTGTTTTCAAAGAGCTTTGTGCTCATTGTTCTTTCATACCTTTTCCTTCCCTGCTCCAGTTAAAACAGTTATCTTTGTTTTACAAATAAGAATTACTGAGGCAATGGGACAGGGTAAGTGACTTGGTCAAGGTCACAAAGAAAACTGGAGAAGCACCAAACCTAGAATAATTAATTCCTAGTTCACTTGTTGGGAAATCAGTGAGAAAATCTCCATTGAAAAACTGTTTACATTCTTCAAAGATGTTCCCCTCTGTGTAAAGGATGCTGCCTTTTCCCAAAAAAGCAGCGTCTGAAGAATTTTCCTACTGAGCCATTTTATAAAAGTGGCAGGTTGCTAAGCTGTTGTTATAGTATTGATAAGAGAAGTGTGTTAGTTCTATTTAAATTTCATGATTTGCCCAGCTAGCAGCAAAAGAAGCAAACTGCTGATAATAGTGGTGCTGTTTCAATTTTTCCCCAAGAGTAAAGTTAAAAATTATCTTCTGATTGAACAGAATTTAGAAACTCTTGGCAAAGAGGAGTCTACTTAACTTCTTCCTTACAGTTTGAGGAAGAGAGGACAGAGGATGTTTTCCTGGTTTTTAACTTTCATTTTCTATTTCTCCCTAGGTTGCCTTTGAAAGGTCCCTTTAAGGGCTGCCAGGTAGCACAGAAAGTAAGAGCACTGGCTCCAGTGTTGGGATGATCTGGGGATCGAACCCTGGGCTCAGACACTTAGCACCCATCCAGAAACACCTGGCCATGTAACCTTGAGCAAGTTACTTAACCCCGATTGCTTTAAAAAAAAAAAAAAAAGAAAGGTCCCTTTGCCAACAAATATTTTTTATTAGTAGATGTAAAAGTGATGTGGTGTTGTGTTTGATAAAGACATCTATATTTCCTGTATTCACATTTCTTCTCTCAAATCTTCTACTCTATGCAGTTACAAGTCATTTTTCTTCTTCCTTTTCCTTCCTTGCTTCTTGAAAGATTGGTATGTCCTCAATACCTCTACTTCCTCATCTCCTACTCATGTCAATTCCTTGCAGTCTGACATCTATCTCTACCTCTCTAACAACTGCTCTCTTAATGTTAATCACTGACCTTTAAATCAATTAAATCCAGTGATTTTTTTTCCAATTCTGATCTGTCTTGACCTCTTCAACATCTGACATGCTGAACCATGTCTCCCCTTACAGATACCTGCTCTTTCCTTGACTTTCAGGATATTGACTTTTCTCAATTCTCATTTTTCCTCTCTTGTCATTTCTTCTCTGTCATCTTTGAGATATCCTTTTCTTCTTCCCACCTGAATATAAGAACCCCACAAATTTTACTATGATCATTTAAAGAGATAATTGGGTATAGAGCAATGGTATTGACTCAAATTGAACCAGGACCACTAATATGTATATAAGGATTCTGGTGGGGTGCATATTGACAGTTTTAAAATGTCATGTTATTTATGTTTTACTGCATTTTTGTTTATTTTGTTAAGCATTCCCTAAATATATTTTAACTTGGTTGAGACCACACTAGGGGATATTGCCATATGTTTGACACCTTTGCCATATGCCACTGCCAGATAAGTAGCAGTGTGGAAAAGTCCCATCAATACTGGATTATAATGAACAATACCGGATCCCAATTACTGTTGTCCATCATGCTATGCAGTTTTCAAGAGTTAGTTCTAATACTACCTAGTTCATTAAACCTTCTCTATACACCTAACCAATAAAGATCTCTCTCTTCACTTCAATTTGAATTTACATACTTATCAATCGATAAAATCTCTGAGTTTGAAGTGCCCCTAGAGGCTATCCAGGCTTCCCCTTCCCTTAACTAGAATCTTTCCTGAACAATGGGCCTTTGCTTCAATTTCTCTCATGAAGGAAAACACACTACCTCCTGAATTTAGTCCATTTTAATTGCAAGGAAACTTTTTTCTTACATTAAGCCTAACTTTATCATTGCAATTCCCATGTTTTCCTCCTAGTTTTTGCATTCTGGGGGCAGAACTATCTCTTCTATTTGTCATTCTTTCAATTCAATTCACTTTAATAGAATTCAATTCAATAAACATTTATTAAGCACATATCTTGTACTGAGCATTATATTACATATGTTCTGGGAAGACAGAAAAATTAGATGACAGTGTCCTCACTCTCATGGAATTTATATGCTAATAGAAGGACAAGACAAAAGCAATAATAACTATAACAGAATAAATGCACTAGAAACGTATACACAGTGTATGATAGTGGGCAAATGTCATATCCCTCTGGGAAAATTAAGGAAGATTTCATGCGCAAGGTAGCATTTTGTTTGTTCTTTAAAAGAGAAGTAGGAATTCATCTGACAAAGAGGGAAAGGAAGGCATTTCAGATGCAGAAAACAGCATCAACAGAGTCCTAGAGAAACTGGAAAATGGAGGGCACATATTAAGGATGGTTAGAGGTACAGTTTGGCAGCAGTGTAGAGTAAATGGAGAGAATGATATGAAACACTGGATTGTAAAGGGTTTTGAATTCCAGGCAAATGAGTTTCAACTACTTAGTAAGCAATTGGGAACTATCTACCGTGAGATTATGAGCAGGAAACCAGGGAGAGATGGAGTAAGGAAGCCAGGCTGCATCAGCTCTATACTAGGCAAGAAACAGGGTGTTGAGCTGGAGAAAGCAGGATATTAATTTGCTTCACGGTCTGCCTATGGGTGTATGTGTGGTTTTATGGCAGCTGTGAGCAGTCATCCTTGTACTCTAGTTTCTTCAGAAGTCCCGTTAGCTGAAGAGCTCTCATTACTGCTCTCATTTTTCTCCATGGCAACTGCATCAGACACAGAGGAATGACATGAGCAGATGTGCTAGGCAATGCCATGAAAGATCATTTGAGAGTTGGGAAAAAAGTGGAGGCAGGTAATAATGAAGGCCCATGCTAGGGGAGAGGCTTACTAAGCATGGAACACTTCAATGGGATGGTAGAGGGAGCTAAAAGAGCTGATGAAAGATCTATATAGTCTTCCCTTGAAGGGAGATGCTTACTAACTATGGTAATCCTCTTGGATATTAGACAGTGTGATCCTGAAGGTATCTAAAGCTAAAGATCAGTTGGAACAAAAATGTGATGCCTATCTGGTAGGAAGTAGTGGGTAGGGAGTGGTGGTTCACTACAGAGACCAGATGGAATTTGGTGCCTGGTTGGAAGCAGCAGAGAGCAATGCCTAGAGGGGCTCAGATCCAGGAAAGAGTAGTGGGACAGTTACAGTAGATGATATCAGCACCTTGGAATTGTTGGAGATATGAGTGGTCCTTCCAGTAAAGTGCCCTAATGACAGATGCAAAGGTATATCTATCTATCTATCATCTATCTATCTATCTATCTATCTATCTATCTATCTATCTATCTATCTATCTATTCATCCATCTATTCATTGATATCTATTTATAAATAGATTTCTACATAGATATGGATATATGTATACATGTATATGCATATGTGTATATATACATGTATGTCTTGATAGATATGCCCATACATATATGTGTATATATGTTGCATGCATGTATGTATATTACTTCATGCAGGTGACCTGGTCACATGTTTTTCCATATATGTGTATGCCCTACACATTATTTCTATGCAGATTTGCTCTTCCTCTTTGAGTGTATTTGCATTTGTGGGAGTGTCAGACCAAGATTTCTGGGAGAAATGTCTTGTTGTTATTACATTGTTCCTTAACTGACTTTTTTTTTTGTCGGGTATTTCCTATAGCTAACTAAAAAAATAAACAAATTGGTAGAAACTTATGAGTTATGTTTTAGAGAGGATTCTGACATAGATAATACCTAGAATCTTAAGTAGTTTACTGGGAAACTAGAATAAGGAGAGCCCTGAATGCTACAAGTGGTAATATATGTAGTAGGATAACCAGAAGAATATAATCTCTCTGAAACCTAGGAAGGAGAAAGTATTTGAAAAAGAGGCAATAGTCAAGTGTCAAATCCAGCAGAGCACTCAAGGAAGGTAAAGATTGAAAAATGGCCATTACATGTGGTCATTAGGAGGGTGTTGATGAACTTCTGAGAGAAAAGAGTAAGGAGACAAGTTAGATTACAATGGTCTGAGGTGAAGGTGAGAGGTGAGAAAGTGGAAATTTTGGATATAGATCACTTTCTAGAAGTTTGGCAGTGAAAGGAAGGAGAAAGAGATGGGATGACAATTGAATAAAGGAGAAGAGGGGGGAAGGTTTTTGTAGAATTGATGCAGACAGTATATTTGTAAACAATTTGGGAAAGAATCACTATAAAGTTAGAAATTGAAGATGCACAAAAAAGAGGGAATATTCACAGACAAAGTAGTGAAGGAAAGAAAAGAGTGGGCTCTAGATCACAGATTGATGGATTTGTCTTAGTAATGGCTAGTAGTAAGATACCTTTCTTTGCATCACGAAGGAGAGAATGAGTATGTGAAAGTATGAGGAATAAAGGAAAGTTGAAGGGGACTCAAATGTATGGATGAATTAAGTGGCTGTCCTCTGTGAAGAGTGTTGGGGTTGGGATATGTTTATAGATATTTGCAGTAGGGAACGAGATAAGACATCAGCAAGAGTAGAGTGGAATTCCCAAGCACATGCAAAGGCCCAACTCAGTTTATTATATTCTGAATTATATAGTTGCATATACACCTAATCAAATTCATCAGATTGCTAATTCCTTCCAGGTAGTATCTATATTTTATTTATCTGTATAATTGCTCCAGATATATTATATTATATTATATTATATTATATTATATTATATTATATTA
>NW_027187347.1:36925-144525 GCF_028583685.1 Petaurus breviceps papuanus
TATTATATTATATTATATTATATTATATTATATTATATTATATTATACTATACTATATTATACTATATTATATTACATTTATATTATGTTATATTATACATAATAGGCACTTAATAAATGTTTTATGAATGAATCAATGTAAAAGCCTCCAATTTATCCTCTGTTCTGTTGCCAAAGAGATTTTCTTAAAATGCGGGTCTGACTATGTCATTTCACATTTACTCAATAAACTCCAGTGCCTCCCTATTACCTCCAGGATCACATACAAAATCCTCTTCTTGGCTTCTAAACCTCTTTATTACCTAGCTCCCTCACACCTTTCCAAGTCTTTCTACATCTTACTCACCTCCATGGTCTGGTCACATTCACCTCCTTGCTGTTCCTCACAAAGATACTCCATCTGCTAACTCCTTGTCTTTTCTTTGGCTGTTGGTCAGTCACAAGACATTCCTTAAGTGCTCAGTACAGATCCAGGACTGTGTTAAGCGTTAGAGATACAAAGAAAGGTAAAAGACCCTGCCCTCAAGGAGCTTGCATCCTAATCGGGAAAGACACACAAGAATAAGCGATCTTGAAGGCATGACGAGTTGCATGATGGCACAGTTAGAGAAGTACAGCTAAATAAGAAATGAAGGGAAAACTGTCCTGGACACCCTCCTTTAAAGGAGGTTCTGGGAGGAGCTCTTCACCTTCCATTCAGAGGGAGGGGCCCCAGGGGCCCATAAGGCTGGGATGCTCTCACCATCCATGCTAGTTGCTGACTTCCTTCAAGACTCAGCTTAAATCTTACCTTCTATGGACTCCTTTTAAGGTCTTTTCCCCATCCCCACCCCCAGTACTAGTGCCTTAGATCTGAGATTACCTTCAGTTTATAGGATATATATCTTTTATGTACATCATTTTGGAAGTTTCTCTCTCCATTAGAACGTGAACCCCTTGCAGGCTAAAGCTGTGCTTTTGACTTTCTTTGTATTTCCAGGGTGTAACAGTGCCTGGCACATATTAAGTGTTCCATAAATGCTTGTCCGTTGCTTGCCTGTCTGATTGTTTTGATATCCCAGGAGAATTTTTCCTTAAAGACAGAATTGGCGAGTTAGAAGAAAGGAGCATTATAATTAATATCTGTTTTTAAGATTAGAGAAAAATTAAAGATTAGTGACATTTCCAAATGGTATCTTATGTGTGTATTCCTTTCTAGAAACTTCTTCCATAAGAATGATTCTCAATTTATAACTAACTAAAGCAATGATAAAATTTGGGGCTTGCTAATTTTTTTATGTATCTAATTTTGCTGATGCATGCATACAATGGAAATCAATATTTATACTCTCCATTCAAACTGGCCTTCTGCTTCCCTTTATTAAAGAATGGAAATTAATACAGCTACAGTTGCCATTGCCTGGATGGGATGGAGTTAAAAGGTCTTTATTTCCTAGTCATGAGATTTTTCTAGGTCCTAAAGCATAACTAACCAAGAATGAAACATTTTTTCTTTATCTTCACTCTTCCATTCCTCAATTAAGTACAAAAGTGCTCGTCAACCCACTGAGAGTAGTGCAAAATAAGTGGTGATCTGCATTTATAGAGGGAATTTCCCCAGTGGAAGTTCCCTATATTAATGAAATCACAAGTTTGTTCCATAACAAATTAAAATCAACTTAAAAAAAACTATACAGTCCTTTTTAGGCAATTCTGTTATTGCTTCTCTTTAATCTTTTTTTTTTAATTTGACTAAAGTTTCATTTAATTTCCAGGGAAAACACATTAATTCTTAAACAAATGGCATGCTCAATCTAACTCTGGTCTCAAGAATTCCTCTTTCTTCTCTCTCTGATTTGTGCCATAGGCTCTCTTCTTCCTAGGCTGGTCTTAACTTTTGTATCTCCTTTACTTCTGGGTATCATTAATCCATTTTTCACTGGCACCTCCCAAATGAGAAAAGTGTGTGACCGTATGTATGCATGGGTGTGTGGATATCTCTGCAAGTTCAGGCTTGAAGAGATACCTCCTTCAACAAAATTCTGTTCCTGTGATATTTTAATACACATAATTTCACTACCCCCCAGCCAGGGTGCTTCCCTTAAATTTATGATCACTCAGGGGGCATTTCTGCATAAGCTATAAACTCCATGCTAATTACAAATCATTTTAAACTTCAATGAAGCAAATCTTCTGAGGATCCCTATTAGTTATTTACTTGACCTAGTTTGGATTGTATGTCCTTGAAAATAAAATATCTTTTCACTTAAGCTATTCTATAATTTTAGATGTTTTATTGATTCATGAAGGCCTTTGTCCTTTTTAATTTGCGTACTGAAGTAATTATTTAAAACCCATGGACCAGAATCCCAGCTCCAAGAGTACATTTTTGGATTTGATCTTATTTTAACTTCTCACCTAAATTATTTCTCTTTGGTTTGTGCTCCCACCCTGGATTTCTCTAGGGAATATAAAAATATGACTTGTGTTTAGGTCTTTACAGAAAATGCAAAATGTCCCTTAACTCTAATGCACAAATCCTCAGGCTGACAATACATTCAATAAACAACAGACTTTGTTTCACCTGCCAGAGAAGACAAGGCACAAAGAAAGGACTTGAATCCAAGTCCACAACAGTCAAGACAGCCCTTCTTCCTTTTCTGGTGAGTCCCACCTTCTCTGGGGAACAATACAATCCTCCTATCATATGACATCTTATCATTGAGACTCCCCCACAAGGGAAAAGCACTAGTGATTGCTATAGTCATCCCCTTTCCACCCTTCCACCCATTCTTTTTCTGAGGGTTTATTCAATTCCCCACACAAGCAGGACTATCCTATATACCTTACTCTATAACTTTCCTTCCAAAGGGGAAAGAACTTGAGATCACTAGAAAATTGACTTGTCTTTCTTTGGACCTATTTTGTCCGACATGACATAGTGAATAGAGTGTTGGTTTCTGACTCAGAAAAACCTGAATTCAAATCTGCCTTGACTTATCCTGGCTTTGTGATCTTGGGCAAGGTACTTAACCTATTAGTGTTCTAGTCTGCTCTCTAAGATCATACATTTCAGAGAAGGTGCTGACCTGCATCTGGGAGTTAGTTCCCTATGTTAATGAAATCACACTTTCAGTCTCTATCCCTTAGTTCTAATGAAAGACAATATCCAGATTTGTTCTTCGACATCATGATTCAAGTTCTTGTTGGGTCTTCAGCTTGTTTATATAATTTCTTCTCTTCTTTCTAGGAGGTCCTCTATTTCTCTGCTTCTGTCTCCATCCACAGCCATCTCTGTGGCTACATGTTCTCCCCTTTCCTCCTGCTCTTTGGAAAAGTTATGGGCCTAAGCAGATTTCCCTCCAGGGAAACTGAATTTTTGTCTTTGTACCTCCTAACCCTCATTCCCTCTAGATCAAGGATTTTTAACCTGTGGTCCATGAATTGTCATTTAAATATGTGACTAGATAGAAAGATAGATACAGATACACACATATACATATGTATATATGTATTTCACTATCATTGACTTCCTTTGTAATCCTATGTATTTTATTTTAGGTATTTAAATACGTTATTCTGAGAAGGGTTCTCTAGACTTCACCAGACTGCCAAAGGGGTTTGTAACACAGGAAAAAAGTTAAGAACCCCTACTCTAGATTTATTTTTATTCTCCCTTTTAAAGGCTAAGGTTATGGGTATACAGTTGTCATGACTCACTTGATTATTCCTAAATAGCAATTATCCTTCTATGGTGTTGATGAGTCAATAAATACCTAGAACAAGGATACATCTTTATTCCCCATCATATAGAAATCATCAAAGTCCCAAATGTAGGTCAATGGAGATGCTTATACATACATACATACATGAATATAATATATGATATATGATATAATATATAGAGAAACTTCAATAAATATTGTATTTTTTCAAACTTAGATCATGCTCTGTATGGTCATACTCTCTACAGAATTATCTACAGGACCCAATATCATCATATATTGTATGACACACTTTTGATAACATTTTCACTAAAGCATTAGCTCTATAATATACATATACATATGTATTTGTGTGTATGTGGTGTTAACTAATTTTTATTTTTTTATTATGTAGTCATGACTATCTATGCTTATTTCTGCATCTGCATATGTAGGATAGTAATTTGCCATCAACAACACTGTTTGTATTTTAAAAGTATATTTTTGAATACATGCTTAAATTCACCTTATTTATGCACTTTCCCATGTACAAAATGTCTGAAGTAACATAGCATAAACACTCAAATTATTTTTAAGAGCTTTCCGTTTTACTTCATTTGTATCATTTTTACTGGGAGATATTGTAGCAGATAGCTTGTGGATTTGAATCCTGCCTTACATAGTAACTCTATGACTTTTGGCAAGTAACCTAAACTCTGAGTACTCCAGGTAGTTCTTTAGAACTTATTTATAGGTTTTTATCTTTTGGAGGAGGGAGTTCTCATGTTGGGAATACTCCATGCTGATCAAGTTGGAGGTCCTTAGAGAATTTTTCCTTTTATTACTATTACTGAGCTGATAAATATAAAAAAAATGTTTAGGTAACATTTATAAACAATTTACTCCATTTTCCACATAATAGTGTACTGTAATACCAAGGAAAGGCAACTTCCCAAGGTTCAGAATACCAGCATAGGTGCTCTCCATTTTATTCAGTGACAAACCAAGAACAGAGAAGATCAAAACATGACATCATTCCAAATACAGCATTTACTAAGCGTGATTAAATAATCTCCAAGTACTACCCCACCCCAGGACCTTCCAATCATTCAATCAATTACAAAGTCTCTGTTCTAAATACTTCTCCACCCCTAGGCTATACCTTAATTTAGTCCACCACCAAGTCCCTCTTCTCAAATGGAGATTAGTTTCCAAACATAAGGTCAAAACTTCCCCACCCCTGGATCACAATTGAATCTACCCCAGAGTTACATCAAGTTTAAACACAGCACTTAATACCCAAATGGAGGTCTTTTCTTCATCTTGACACGAGGCAAGTTCTCAGCAATCTTAGTTCCTGGGGAGACAAGGCTTAGCAAGGCCATAAGATACATTGCCAGGCCCTTCATGAATTCATCCTCTGTCTGTAGAACAATCCTAGAACCCCTGAACACATTAGCAAAGCCCTCTCCCAGGATTTCTGTAAACATACAACAAGAAAATCCTTCTTCAGGGCTTCTGAACCAACAGAAAGGTTCTCAGACCCCTGCAACAACAGCACTGTCCTTCACCAGTGGACAGTATTCACTCTCTGTCTACAGGACAGTCTCAGGGCTTCTTAACCAAAAGCCAGGTTCCAGGACTTCTTCAACAGGACAGTCTTTCACCAGTGGACAAATCTGGCAAAACAACATCAAAACAGACAGACAAAGTACCAGCAAAACAGCCATGTCTCCTCAGTCCTTGGCAGCTCAGGGGGCAGGTCTCAAAAGTCCAGGGCAATTCAAAGTGGCCACCAGCAATTCTCTTAGTCTCTCTCTCTGCCTCCACGTGGGTGTTGCTTCCAAAAAAGGTCTTCCGCCTCTCTCTTGTCTCTCCAAATCTACGTCACCAGCTCCTCTCAGTTCAGGACTCTCTTTTCACATCAACAAGTCCATCCCACAGATGGGATTAACAAGCTCTGGGTTTTAACACAATCAATTTGAAAAACCAAGCCAATACAGGGGAATCTTTAAATGCCATTACTATCACAAATAGCCATAATGATCTAAGGTCAGTGTGAAGCATTAAAGTATTTTTAAAGGAGCATGCATGTGTACACATGTGCACACACACACAAAACTATTGGCATTGACAAAAACAGTCATCTCTTAGAAAAAGCAAAATTGCCAGGAATCAAGCTCAATATTAATACAGTATTTTTTTTATTCCAAATTTGTTGATGAACATATTTCAACCATATACAGCAAGTAGAGTGTCACAGTCAGGGAACCATCAAATGTATCAAACAATAATGAAAAAATCACTGTTTGACACATTAAAAACAAACAAAACTCCAAATCTTTAGAGTCATCCTCAATTCAATTCTGATGCCTGATAAGGGTTATTTAAAGGTACACTAATTTACACAAAATCTGGCAGATCCCAGGAAGCTGGTCTGCTTCAATTTGGAGAGCTAAATTTGGAGAGGCTTATCACCAGGTTGATTGCACCATGACAAATCTTTCGGTTACAGCCACTTTTGGGCACCACTTATTATTTCTCAGAAAAGTATGATATTTATCAGCCATCTAGTCTCAGGAAGTCCCAGGGAAGAAAAGAAGAAAGGAAAGACTGAAGGAAGAAAGAAGAAAGGTTAAAGGGAGGAAAGGAAGGAATAAGCATTCATTAAATGCCTATTTTAAGCCAGGCACTGTACTAAGCACTTTACAAATATTATTTCATTTGATTTTCATAGCAACCATGGGAGGTAGGGACTATTATTATCTCCATTTTACAGTTGAGTGCCAAAGGCCACAGAACTATTAAATTTCTGAGGCTGAATTTGATAAACTTACATCTCCCATTGCCATATTCTTCTTGTAAGAAGCCATTGACACAGTGAGAAGAAGGAAGAAATGCTTGAGAAGAGGTCCAGAGCAAAAGAATCCAAAAGAAAAAAAGATAGAATGACTTTCACAGTTCTCATAGATCCAGTAGAGTGGTGGTCCCTCCAACAAGTCCCCTGACCCTCATCTGTCAGTCACTGGGCACCAGTCAGAGGAGCTTGCTATATTCTCCCAGTAAGGGCCAGATGTCAAACTCTATAATGTCATGCATTAGACTAGGAGGGCTCTACATTAAACTTGGGTCATCCTTGTGACATTACTTTTGTATATGTTGAATGGCCCCACAGTAGAAGATAGGCTGAGTGTAGAAACAATTTTGCTGTTGTCTTTGTGTTACAGCACTTAGAACAGTGACTTTGCACATGATTTATGTTTAATAAATGTTTGTCAGTTGAATAAATTTGAAATCAATAAGTGAAGAAATAATAGCACTTTAAGGTTTGCAAAGCACCATACACATGTTATCTCATTTGGTCCATACAACAACCTTGTGAGATAGGTACTATTAGTATTTCCATTTTACATGAGGACATTGAAGCTGAGAAAGGTTTTGTGACTTGTCCAGGGTCATACAGTCAGTAAACATCCAAGGTAAATTTGAACTCATACCTTCCTTACTCTGGGTCCCATACTCTATACACTGTACCATCTATTGCCTCACAGTTGTGGCTCAGAGAATTTGAAGCTTGCCTAGCATATAGATGAGAAATGGCAGAGAAAGTAACTGGAATCTAATATACTTCCTATTATGATATTCTGCCTTTCTGATATATATTGCTAAAATAAAACATTTACTTCCTATCAATCCAACAAACATTTAAATCATCTTACCTCCTTAATACAGTTGAAGATGGAACCAGTCCATTGAAAGGTATCCAGAACTGTTCTCTTGAACATTTTTTTTTATTTTTTGGAAGGGGGAAGGTAGGGCAATTGGGCTTAAATGACTTGCCCAAGGTCACACGGCTAGTAATTGTTAAGTGTGTGATATTAGATTTGAACTCAAGTCCTCCTGCCTCCAGGGCCTGTGCTCTATTTACTGTGCCACCTAGCCACCATCTCTTGAACATTTTATAGCTGTGAGCAGACCTGTGATTCATTAAGGAGAAAAAAAGATGCTGAATTTGGAATCAGAGGACCAGGGTCTGAATACTATCTCTCCATGTGTGACCTTGAACAAGGGACTAACCTTTTTTGTGCCTCAGTTTTTCATCTGTAAAATGAGGTATTTGGACTAAATGACATCTGAGGTACCTTTAAGTTCTAAATCTATAACCCTACAAATAGACAAAAATGTCATATTGGCAACATATGATGAAGATTAAATGTTCAAAGCAGCCATGCTGACAATTCCACTTTTTCAATTTTATATCAGCTCCCAAGAGTCAGTTTCTCTGGTCACGTGAGTCCTATTCAGGGTGGATTGGGAACCAGAAAATAGTGCTAGTGTTGTTAACCTGACAAGAACAGCAAAGTAATCAAACTGGAGACAGGGAAAAGGAGGTGCAGTAGAGGGTCTGGAAAATGCATGGGTACTATTGGGTCACTGATAATTAAAATTAGCCTAGAACAGTCTCTGGTAAATAGTACTTACTTAATCCTTGTTGAATGAATATATGAGTAGTGGTGAGCAATATGTGTTGCTGATATTAATTTCTGAAATTATCCCTCAAAATTCTATCATCAATAGATGAATGAGTGCAAAGGAGGAAAGAAGAAGCAGGGCAGCAGATGTAATAAGTATGTTGTAATAGTCTGACTACACAGGTACCTTTTCCTCCATGTATGATAATACACTGATGGTTCTTTGTCCTTTAGAATAGCATAGTTTGTCTTGTGTGTGTTCCCTCAGGTACCTCTAGTGTGTATGTGGCTATATTGTTAAATAAGCTCTCCAAAGGTCCAATCACTTAGAACTCCCTCAGGGAATTAGTAGGTGATGCTCTAATGTCCAGGTTTGACTTTGCTGAGGGTCTGAGCCAACATTTCTGCAACCATTAACTTTTTGTCCAGCAAAAGGTCAGATAAATTTGAGGAATAAGGCATTTCAGAAGATAGGAAGCCTGGGTGGGGCAGAGAACCATGGGACTTTTGGTAATTAGAGGTACTAAGGAAAAGAAAAGGGAACTTCAGGGAAAAAGGAAACTCTCAGAGAGAGAAACCTGTGACTCCTTTGCATCAGGTTCCCCAAGAGAGATTCAGTTCCACGTGAGTCAAAAGTTCCTGTTGATATACCTCTTCTCTCTTCCCGAGATTCTTTGTAGCTATACTGAACAGATATTCAACATAGACCTTGGACAGGTAAAACAAAGACAAATGTATTCTACTTTGAAACTTTTCATCGCAGTGGCCAAACAGTTTCCTTGAGACCATACAGGGAGCATATTTAAAATGGGACCCAAGAGAGAAGGGCAAGGCACCATTGTCCTATCAAAGAGAGTTTTAGGTAGTAGGAGTATCAAAACCTCAGTTAGCTTTTCTACTTCTAGGATATGAAGCTTTCTCTTGAATCCATTCCTGGCATCATAGAGTTTTTACCCTCCAACCATAGATCTTTTCTTTTATTACAGTTGAAAGGTGATTGCTTCCATCCTTACCCTGTTGTGGAGAGGTAGGTCTACAGTAAGACAGTCTAGAGTCTGAGGAGATTTTACAAGGATCTTGGACTATTAGAACAAAATAGTATCTTAAAGAAGACATTGTAGCTCAGAAGAGTACAGCATGTTTGATCTTGTCATTATATTTTTACAGAGAACAAAGGAAAAAGTTAACTATGTGAAGTGAAAGTGAGAATATAGTGTGTAAATATTAATTGTATCTGAAAATTTAAATGTCCACAAGATTGTGGACAAGGAGGAACAGATACCCTATCCTGTGTAGAAGTCGCCACAATTTTCTTCTCAAAGCCAAGCAAAGGTAGCTTTCAGGGGCATAAAATTCAAAACTGTACTCTTGCTTTAGGAAGGTAATACCAGGTGTGAACAGGTGGGGTATGTGTAAAAATCATGAACTATATTGGCTTGATAAGGCATGCAAAGACAAGTAGGGACTATGAAGAGCAAAACCACTGACCAATACTATAAAGGGAACCTTCACAGAATGTGCAAAAAGTAAAAACACCAGCATTCAAGAGGATTTAAAAAAATCAGTCACTTTCATATGCATGATAAATAGACAACTTCTTGGGAAGTTTATTCAGTGAATTAATTGCTAAGGCAATGGAAAAAACAATGCCTATGTGCACTGATCAAAATCTGCATATAAAGCCTTCTCCTCCTCCCCCATCTTTCACATCTTCTTCTACTGCATGAATGCAAAGCAGACTTAATAGACACCAACAGAGCCCTGCTATATTGTCCCTTTGAGTAATATGATTAAAGAGTGGTGGTAACTACGTGGTAGTTAACCAGGTGGTAACTACGGAAACTATTGTGGCCAGAGGCTCTTCAACCTCTTGGCTTCACATAACAACCACACAATTTTGTCTTCTGAGTCTTTTTTTCACAGATAGCAACTATTGCAGGAACCCTTATTTCCTTCTAAAGACAACCACTACCCAATGACAACACAACTAGGCCTGTGCCCCCCAAAGAAATCAAAGAAATTGGAAAATGTCTTATATGTGCAAAAATATGTATAGCCACTCTAAAGGATTATAAACTAAAGTGGTGCCAATCAGCTGGGGAATATCTGATCAAATCATGATGTATGAATGGAATGGAATGCTATAGTATATTACTGGACCTTGTAAAGAGGTGAAACCTAGGAAGACATATAGGAACTGGTGTAAATTGAAGTGAGTAGCACCAGGAAAACATTTTATACAATAACAACAGCATTGTAAATGCAAGCAACCATGAAAATTTAAGAGCTCTGGCCAGAGAGCTGAAAGTGAAGCATTCTACACACCTCTTTACAAAGGTGATGGGTTCATCATAGAATAAAAATATACTCTTTGGACATGACCTTGGGAATTAGTTTTGTTTAACTATGCTTTTGTTTGCTTAATTGTTGAAAGATTTTTTTTCTGCCTTTTTTTCAATGATGTTAGGGAAGAGAGGTGGCAAGGAGAGAAAATAGATTCTTGTTAATTGAAAAAAAAAACAATTAAAAAACCAGCCACCTTTGAGTAGATCACCTTGAATCATCATCTTCCCTATTCTCTCCCAATCCTAAGTCTCTTCTTTCCCATTTACGTAGTTCAAAGATGTTCCTAGGTAGAAATATTTTCCATCAGGGATGAAACATACTAAGAACTTTATTTTCATAATCTCAAAACTCCTTTTATGGATCACTCCTACTTCGTTTATTGCCCAATAAATCAGTTGTCCCTTGATTTACATGTTTACAATAGAGAAGTAAATTCAGTGGAACATATTGGACTGTGAGAAGCTAGTGATAATAGTAGAAAATTAATTTAACTATAATAATCCCTCATCAGCATCTTTACTTTCTGGATGGTATGCCCAGTCTGTAACAAAATATCATTTCCATCAATAGTGTATGTTGGAAAGGGGTGAAAAGTAAGATCCAATGCCTTTGTGTTTCCCTGGGTTGCAATATTCACTTTAAGCTCTAATGTTCTAATACTCATATGGTCCTTGTAAAATTTCCTCAGACATCAGACTATGAATCCACCATTACACAAAAGGGAAAGGATGGTAAGTCCTTTATAACTAGGCCTCTTCCTACATTTTTTAGTCTTCTTATACCTTACTTACCCTCATGTAGTTGGAGATCCAGTAATACTGGCCTCCTTGCTGTTTCTTGCACATGACACTTTATGTCTTGATGCCTACAATTTTCATTGACTGTTCCAATACCCACAATGCTCTCCCTTATCATCTCTACCTCCTGCCTTTTAAAAAGTCTAACCTAAAGTCTCACCTTCTATAAGAAACCTTTCCAGTACTTAATAAATATTAGTGTCTTCCCTCTAAGATTATCTCCAATTGATCCTGTATATATCTTGTTTGAATATAGTTGAGAGTTTTTAGAAGTACAGTTCTTAGCACATAGTAGGTACTTAATAAATTCTTGTTAACTACTACTTTAGGCTCTCCCAGATAGGATAATAGAGTATGTAGGACTGCCATGAGGGCTTTTCTCTCTTGGGAAGAATTTTTCCAAAAAATGCTTCCTTTCTGATCTCAAGGAAGGGACTTGACTATCCCTTAAGGAAGGAATTTGGCCTTCCCTATGCAAAACAAATAGAATCATCCCATAACACCCACAAATGAGTCATATATAAAAAGGATTGTTCATTTTTTCCTGAATATTTTACAATTTATCTTAAACAAGGATGACAATTGGGAAGGGTTTGACAATGATCAATCGAGAATATCCCTTTTCAATTCTTGCCCAAGGGGGAGAAAAAGCAATGTTAACCGAAAAACTGAACTTTTGGGTTCCTTTTCTGATCCATTCTCCCAGAATCTACTAAGAAAACTATAGTGGATCTTGACTCTGAAATCCCATCTGACTGAAGAACCAACTGAAATAAATAGTATTATTGTGGTGACAGGTGGATGATATCCTCAAGGATAATTGTTTTCAAGGTGAAACGAGCCTCTCATTCAACTACATCCTCTTTATTTATAAGTCTGATGACTCAGTTGTGTGTGATTGGAAAAAAAAGCTTATTAATAAATTAATTAAAAATCTGAACTTGCCATGTTTAATTCCTGTGTCTATATTCATGCTGTCTTTCCTGCTATGGAGATCTTTTCTTGCCTAAGTGCCAATTGCTTGTAGAATTTACCATCTCTTTCATGAAGCCTCTCCCTGCTATCACAGTCTCTGGTTATCCCTTTCACCTCAATCCCTACGTTTGTTACTTCCACTATGTGTTTGACATTTATTCACAACATAGATAAATACTACTCTTTCCTATTATTTTTCTTATTCTTCTTTCTTAGTGATCCGTACCTTGATGCAGTGGGAAAAAAATGTGCATTTAGGGCTAAAGGTCTACATCAACTCTCCTTTTTCACCTGGGTGACCTTGGGCAAAATAAAAAGATCTCTTTTTATTTCAACTTCCTCATCTATTAGATGAAAGAGTTAGATTAGAAAACAATAATTGATACAATATATTATATAAGTAAATGTATATAATATATGTATGTGTGTGTGTGAGAGAGTGCTCTAAGGTGGGCAAAACACTTTATATATGTTATCTCTTTTTTTTTTTCCTTAACAACTCTGTGAGGTTGATGTGATTATTATCCTTTTTTAACAGATGAAGAAACTGAGGATGAAAGAAGTTAAGGGATCTGCCTAGGATCACACATAGCTAGTAAGTGTCTGACACAAGGCTTGAATACTCATATTCTTGACTCCACATCCATTGCTCTATCCACTATATAACCTAGTTAATTCAGACAACCTTTAAGGCCCCTTCTAGCTTTAAATTGATAGCCCTAGTTATCAACCAGACTGTCAGGCTTTTGAGAGCAGGGACCACATCTTACACTTTGTTGTAGCCCCAGCACTTAGTACAGTGCCTTTTATGTAAGTGCTAGATAAGTATTTCCTGATAATGAAGATTATGATTTCCAACTAGTCAAGTGGGGCAGCTAAACTTTTTGCCAAAACTTTTTTAATGCAACTTTGTGTCTAGTCACCAATTTTTTTTTAAAAGGAAGAGGAAATAAAACGTGGACAGAAAAATGTAAAGCATTTATTAAGTGTTGATTGTCAGAAGTGTGCTAAATTCTGGGAATAGAAATGCGAATGCAAATACAGTCCTGAACCTTAAAGAGCTTACATTCTAAAGGGAACAGGCAACACATAAGAGGGAGCTAAAAAGTGTATGGGAAGGAGGAAGTTTGAAAAGTATAGAGTCAGAAGCAGAGCCAGGAGAGAAGTGAAATTGCCCAGAACAGGAACTCACTGATCAGATGATGGGGCCACAGGGTGAGAAAACTATTAGATTGGAGGTAAGAAAGTTCAGATTTGGGAGTAGATGTAGAATAAAAGTCTCCTTAAGAAGAAAAAGAATTCAATATTGTACTAGAAATGCCAGCTATAGCAATAAAAGAAGAAAAAGAAATTAAAAGATTAGAATACGCTACGAAGAAACAAAATTATCGTTCCTTGCAGCTGATATGGTATACTTTCAGAATCCAAAGAATCAACTAAAAATACTAGTTGATATAATTAACAACTTTAGCAAAGCTTCTGGATATAATAATAAACCAACATAAATCATCAGCATTTCTATATATTGCTAACAAGTTCAACATCAAGAGATAGAAATGGAAATTTCACTTAAAATAACTGTAGACAATATAAAATACTTGGGAGCCTATTTGACAAGAAAAACCCAGGACATATCTGAATAAAATTACAGAATACTTTTCACATAAAGTCAGATCTAATCAATTGGGAAAAATATTAATTGCTCATGGATAGGCCAATTCTACCTAAATTAATCTACTTATTTAGTGCCATCAAATCAAACTACCAAAAATTATTTTATAGAACTAAAAAAAAAAAAACAATGACACAATTCATCTGAGAGAACAAAAAAGTCAAGATTATCAAGGGAATCAATGAAGAAAAATTTTGAAAGAAGATGGCCTAGTCATACCAGATTATAAAAGAGTAATCATCAAAATCACATGATACTAAGAAATAGTGGTGAATTAGTAATAAATGACCATAGTAATTTAGTATTTGATAAACTCAAAGATACAAACATTGGGGACAAAAATCAACTATTGGGTAAAAACTGCTGGGAAAACTGGAAAACAATATGGCAGAAACTAGGTATAGACCAACAGCACACCATATTCCAAGATAAGGTCAAAACAGGTACATGATTTAGACATAAAAGGTGATACCATAGGCAAATTAGGAGATCATGGAATAGTTTACCTGTCAGATATATGGAGAAGGGAAGAATTTAGGACCAAACAAGATATAGAGAGCATTATGAAATGTAAAATGGGTAATTTCAATTATATTAAATTAAAATTTTTTACACAAAGCCAATGCAACTAAAATTACGAGAGCAGAAAACGAGAAATTTTTACAGGAAGTATTTATAGTCATATGAAAATGCTTTAAATCACTATTGATTAGAGAAAAATGCAAATCAAAACAACTCTGAGGTACCACACCACATATATCAGATTGCTTAACATGACAAAACAGGAAAATGATAAATGTTGGAGAAGATGTGGGAAAATTGGAACACTAACTGGTTCCTACCAACTACACTAGTTCATGTAGCTGTGAACTGATCCAACCATTCTGGAGGGCAATTCAGAACTATTCCCAAAGGGCTATAAAAATGTCCCTTTGGCCCCGCAATACCACTTCTAGGGCTATATCCCAAAGAGATCATAAAAATGGGAAAAGGAACTGCATGTACAAAAATATTTATAGCGGTTCTTCTGGTGGTGGTCAAGAACTGGAAATTGAGGGGATGCCCATCAATTGGCAAAAGTTGAATAAGTTGTGGTATATGAATGTAATGGAATACTATTATGCTATAAGAAATGATGAACAGGCGAGCTTCAGAAAAACCTGGAAAGACTTATCTAAACTCATGCTGAGTAAAGTGAGCAGAACCAGGAGAACATTGTACATAACAACAGCTACAGTGTGCAATGACTGACTTTGATAGACTTAGCTCTTCTCAGCAATGCAAGGACCTAAAAAAATTCCAAAAGACACATGATGGAAAATGTCATCCACATCCCGAGAAAGAACTGTGGAGTATGAAAGCAGATCAAAGCACACTATTTGCTTTTTTTGTTTTGTTTTTTCTTTCTCATGGTTCCTTGCGTTCATTCTAATTCTTCTATGCAATATGACTAATGTGAAAATATGTTTAATATGAATGTATATGTAGAGCCTATATCAGATTACATGCCATCTTGGGGGGAGGGAGGTGGAGAAAATTTAAAACTTATGGAAGTGAATGCTGAAAATTAAAAATAAATTAATTTTAAAGATAAAATTTTTATAGCAAATCTCTCAAATACGTAGAGAATTGAGTAAAATTTATAAGAATACAAGACATTACCTAATTGATAAAATATTAAAGGATATGAACAGGCAATTCTCAGACAAAGAAATCAAAACTATCATTAGTCATATGAAAAAAATGCTCTAAATCTCTATTGATTAAGGAAATGCAAATTAAAAATACTCTGAGCTACCACTTCATGCCTATCAGATTGGTTAATATGACAGAAAAGAAAAATGATAAATATTGGAGGGGATGTGAGAAAACTGGGACACTAATCCATTCTTGGTAGAATTGTGAACTGATCTAACCTTTCTGGAGAGCAATTAGGAACTAGGCCCAAAAGGCTATAAAACTGTGCATACCCTTTGGGCCAGCAACACCATTACTAAGTTTGTATCCCAAAAAAAATTGAAAAAAAAGAAAAAGGATCTATTTGTATAAAAACATGCACAGCAGCTCTTTTTGTGCTGGATAAGAATTGGAAATTGAAGGGATGCCCACCAATTGGGGAATGGCACAAGTTGTGGTATACAATTGTAATGGGATATTGTTGTGCAATAAGAAATCATAAACGGGATGATTTCAGAAAAACCTGGAAAAAGTACATGACTAATACAGAATGATATAAACAGAACCAGGAGAATATCGCGCACAGTAACAGCACTGTAACAATGAACAACTGTGAATGATTTAGCTATTCTCAGCAATACAATGATCCATGACAATTCCAAAGAGGTCATGATGGAAAATGCTATCCCCCTTCAGACAAAGAACTGATTGTGTCTGAATACAGACACAGGTATACTATTTTTCATTTTCTTTTTTTTTTTTTGGTTTTAGTTTTCTTTCACAAAATGACTAATATGGAAATATGTTTTACATGATTGTAATATATTATGTATATCAGATTGCTTACCACCTCAGGGAAGAGGGTGGAGAGGAAAGGAGGGAGTGATAGTATTTGGAACTCAAAATTTAAAAAAGAAAATAATGCTAAAATTGTTTTTACATGTTATTGGGGAAAAATAAAATCTCATTTAAGAAAAGAAGAAGAAAAAAGAATCCCATCATAGCTGCATTTACATGTTACTATTGGATTGGGAATGCACTTAAAGAATGAGCTGAATAATTAATAGAGCAGCTAACAATTCATCTCTTAAGAAAAAATTTATTAATACTTTTTGTTTTTATATAAGAATTATATGTGGAGAAACCCTATAGCTGTTCCAAATTTAATCCTTCCCTATAACAAAGAAAAAATAAAAAAAAAAATCTGATATAGCGACCACATATGACAATGTATATAATATTCTGTCCACAGGGTTACCTACTTCTCTGCTGGGGGAAAGGAGACACATTTTCTTATAATTTTTATGACCATTGTTGACTTTTAATTACTTGATTTCCTTTTAATGATTTAAAAATTTATATTGCTATAGTCATCACTGTATAGTATTATTTCAATTCTGTTTACTCTGTATCACTTGAGTTAGGCTATATTTTTCTGAATTCCCCTTATTTCTTATCTTTGATAATGTACTAATGCTCCATAACATTCAAGTACCAAAAATCCCTGCCTATTGATAAACATCTATTTTATTTGTGCTATTCTCTCAAATACTATTGTGAATGTTTTGGTATATGCTGGGCTATTGTTTCTCCTTCTGACCTCCTTGAAGTATATGACATATATATATATATATGTATATACTGTATGTATATACATATATATATGTACATATACTGTATATAGTATGTAGTATATCCCAGTAGTGGGATCACTGGGTCAGAGTGTATAAATAGTTTATTCAATGATCTTCCATGTAATGAAGTGGTATCTTGAAAAATGATATGTGGGTTGAATCTAGTCATAGCTCCACCAACAGAGAATTAGTGTGTCTCTCTTACAGTCTTTCAAACTTTCATTGTTCCTATTTTTAAATAACTTTCATTCATTTGCAAAGTAGGAAACACAGGTTATTTTAACTTGCATGTCTTAGTAGTGATTTAAAATGTTTTCAAACGGTCATATATAATTGTAATTCTTTTTTCTCTCTAAAATTTTTTGATGTCTTTCATTTCTAATATCACCCACATCTCATAGTATCTCACCCTGGTACCTCAGAAAATTAAAGAGAGGAAAAACTTGGCAAAATTATGACATTGAAAAAAATATTACATCATATGAAATGTTTCATGCCCATACTCCCCTACTTGTGAAAAAAAAAGGGATGGAGTGGGGGAAGGTTCCTTCTCATAATTCTTCCTTGCAGCCAAGCTCACTATAATTTCACACCATTCAATTTTGTATTGTTTTTATTTTTAATTTTTTTGGAAATAACATTGTTTTAATCATGTATATATAGTTTTTCCAGGTTCTGCTTATTTCCCTTTGCATCAGTTCATCTAAGTCTTTTCAAGCTTCTCTGTTTTGTATTCATAATTTCTTACAGGGCAGTAATACATTCATGGACTGCAACTTGCTTTTCCATACCCTAGTCTACGGGCCTCTATTTTGCTTCTAGGTTTTTATTTTTTTTAATTTTAAAAAGATGTGGTTATAAATGTTTCAGTACTTGGGGGTCTTTCTATAGTATTCTATCTCCTTTTAGGAATTTCCATAATTTTAAAACAATTTGACTTCTCAATTTATCATTCTCTCAATGAGGAGAAGACTTTGAAGCCCATTGGAAGTTAAAAAAGACCTAAAGGATTTTTGAGGATATTTTATAGTCTGATAAAGGTGCCTAGATATGCAATATTACTTGAACTTCTGACAATGATTTTGATATAACTTTGAATGAAAAAGTGAGCTTTCTCAGTAAAAATAATCTTTTTCCAATCTTTATTACTCCAATTAAAAAAAAATTAAATTGCCTATGCCAAGAGCTTTCTCTTTATAACAAAGTTTAATAGATGGTTTTGTTGGTAGTGGTGGTAGTTTTATTGAAGTTTTTTTTTTTTTTCAAATTCAAGAAGGTCACACCTTATAGAAATCAGTAACAGTACTTCTAGCTGCCAGGGCCCTGCTTTGCTAATAACTGGAAGATTCATTAGACTGGTTGGGGGCAATAGTTTGTCAGTTCTTGGTACTGTTTTTCATTTTAGACTACTTCTCTTTATGTTTAGGTGTAACTGTTTCATCATGGACTTCAATGATCCTTGAAACATTTGCTTGACTTTCCCATATAGATAATTGCTACAATTTCTCTAACTGTATTTGAAATGTGTTCTTTATTAAAACCTATACATGTTTCCTTTAAGCAATATCCATTCTTGAATACCATAGAATTTAAATAATAAAATAAAGCAGAAATGTGTATGGTAGGAAATCCACCACTCACCTGACAGAGAACTAATTAAAGGTGGGAAAACCAATTCAATCTGGTTTAATCTGATTGAGGACAAATATTCTGAGTCAGTCAGGTGTCAGTAGAAGCATATATGACTATTATAATCACCAAATGAAATCATATTCAAATTATTACATGTCCCAAATAATTTTAAAATCACTATAAAAGTCAAGCTAACAAGTGTCTATTTTAATTTTGAGGCAATAAGAACTATAGAAAATTTTCAGCAGGGAATATCAAGCATAAATTACTATATTGGAAGAATAAATTGGTTGCTATGTAAACAATATATTGGGGGGGGATTGGAGGCAAGAAGACTAAATGAAAAGTTTATAACAATAATCTAGGCAAATTGTGATAAGGGATTGAATTAGGGTAGTTTGCTATATGAGAAGAGTAGAAGGTCAGATGTGATTTATTTTGGAAACTAATCTTCTCCACTATAGTTTCAGGAGATATCCAAATACTAAATGGAGGGGAGTCAGTAGTTTAAAAACTTAAATCCTCAATTATTTTTGGTGACTTGAAAAATCTCAACTGTCTTGTACAAATGACTTTTGGATGCACATTAAAAATAAACTATTTCACTTCTACAGCTAAATGAGTAGTCTTGGACAAACCCTAATTAACTGTTTAGAAAATTGAGCCACAATCAGTACTTTTGAAAGATTTTAGAAAAATAGAATTGTCATGGGAAAGGGCAAATGCTCCAATTTTCAAAAAAGGGAAAAAGATTAAGTCTACAAACTCTGTGCTAGTGAGCTTGGTTTCCCTTCCAGTAAAACTCTTTTAAGTACATTTTTAAAGGTATAGTTTGCAAACACCTAGTGATTATTGTTTATTTTTCTGAGCTACTCCTGGAGTCAGGAAGAATTGAATTAAAAACCAACCTTAGTCACTTAGTTGCTATGTGATTCTGGGCAAATCACTTAACTTCTTTCTGCCTTAATTTCCTCTAATGTAAAATGGAGATAATAATAACCAAACAGTATTGTTGTAAGGATCAAATGAGCTAATATTTGTAAAACAACCACACGGTGTTTGTTACATAGTGGACACATAATAAACTTTCTTCCCTTTATTAAGAACAGGTCATATAAGACAAATTTGGTAGATCAGGCAATGATGCAGGAATAGTCTACCTAAATTTTAGCAGTCTTTGACTAAGTCTCTCATACTATACTTGCAGACAAGATAGATAATTATGGCTAGGCGATCATACATTTTGTTACTTTGAAACCTGAGATGATCACATCACAAGAATAGTTATTAAAGGTTGTCTGTCAACTTGGAGGGAGCTTTCTAGTGACCCTAGAATAATATGTTACAATTCAGAGTCTATATCCAAAAAATATTCCAACAAGCTGGAATAGAGGGTTGAATCAAATAAGAAAATCCTTAAAAAGGAAAAAAAATCCTTTTACTTAGGTTCTAAAAATGTAAATTTTACAAGTACAGGATGTGGGAAACAATTAGACCATAGTTCCTATGGAAAAGATATTGGGGGAGGAGGGCAGTTGCAGAGCCAAGAAGGCAGAGTAGCAGGAAGAAAAACAATCAGCTTCCCCCAAACTCCTCCAAATAAACCTAGAAAATGTACAGGACTGAATTCTAATGGGACAATCAAAGAAAAAGTCTCAGTGAGTAATTTTTCCAGCTCAGGAGAGCATAGAGAGACAGACTGAGATGTTTGAGGACACTGAGGCTGGGAATCACCAGGTGTATGCACCCAGAGTGCTTCTAGTAGGTGTTGGAATAGGACTGAGGATGTGTAAAGTGCCAGACACATACCTGTAGATCTCATGTAGGGTAAGGAAACAGGTACCAACTGGCAACTTTATTATTTACTACTCAGTTCCAAGTCATAGATACAGGGTGGAATGAAGAGAAAACCTTCCCTAAGAGGTAGAATTCTAGGTTAAAGAGCAGTTGCAGACCCTAGGTTATGTGTACAGAGAAACAAACAGAAGAAATGTGCCTTGAACCCTGGGAGCAGAGCAATGTCTTAGTTCCAACTTCTAGCACATTCTGAAGCCTACAGAGGGATAACCAGGTCCAGAATCACAGACTGAAGGGAAACTTGATGTTCTGTCACTGTGAACCAGTAGAGCATCTGAGTTAGATGATAGTGACTGTTAGCAGTGTTTTACTGGTCAGGAACTTGCTGAGCTCAGACTAGTGGGGCAGTGATCAGACTTTGTGTTGAATCACGCCCCTTTAGGAGAACTGATAGCTTTCTGGTCTGTAGCCTATCCCTGGGATCTTGCAATAAAACCACATTCAATACTCCAAGAAAGTAGCAACAGGGCCATTCCCGACATTCCCTCAAGAAGTACACAGATATCAGCCCTAAAATCAAGTCCGACTTAAAAAAGAAAGTTGGAAGAAAAGGCAAACAAAGCAGAGGATTTTGGGAATATAACAGAGTAGGTCAGAAAATTCTAAACTCTCAAGATTTCCCCCCACAAAAGAGACAAAATATCACCTTAGGGCAAACAAAATAGGGGCACAATAGGGGTCTTCCTGGGACAATTCGAGGAACTTAGAAGAAAAATCCCAGGACCAGGTTTGGTCCCTGTGAAGAATAAACCCCTCCAGGCTAGGGCCCACATTAACAGCAAGGGACAAGCCCTTGGGTTAGCTGGATTGGGAGGTTGCCTTGGCCCCAGCCACCTGAACCTTTGTGCCCTGGGGTAGTGAGGGAAATTGGGTGTCTCTGCTGGGGAAGACAGAGGGAACCTCTTCTGACAAAGAATGCAAGACCCACCTGTGCTGTGGAGAGTAGAGAGTTGGGGGGAGGGAGGAAAGAACCAGCAGCACACACCCAATGAATGCAGAAGCATTGGGGCAGAATGCCCCTGGCTGTGGACACTTACAGGAGATTGGAGATTTGGATTTGGTTCCAGGCTAGAGGGGAGAACTAAAGATCTGGGGTAAGAGGCATCATCTCCCATACTCCAAGGCTGGAGGTGAATACAAAAAATCAAGGTATTACTACCAAAAAAAAAAAAAATGCACAGGCACAAGAGAAAGAACCCAACCACAGAAAGTTGTTATGGGAAAAGAGAAGACCAGGGTTTATCTTCAGAGGAGGATATTGGAGTAAAGAAACCCTCTTCTATTGCAAAGAGAAATGTCAAATTGTCATCTGCCCAAAATGAATTCATAGAACTGAATAAAAAGACTTTAAAAATCAAATGAGAGAGATGGAGGAAAAAACTAAAAAAATAAGAATAATCTAAGAGAAAAAGATTATGAAAAAAGTGAACCAATAAACAAAGGAGATCAATAATACTAAGGAATAAAATGATACCTTGAATATTAGAATTGGATAAAGCAAAGTCAATGAAGGCATAAGAGATTAAGAAATAATTAAACAAAATATGAAGAATGAAAAAAATAGAAGAGAAAGAGAAATATGATAAGAAAAACAACTGATCTGGAGAACAGATCAAGAAGAGAAAACATTAGTATAATCAGACTACATGAAAACTATGATCAAAAAAGAATCTTGATACGATAATACAAGAAATAATTAAAGAAAATTGTCCTGAAGCATTGGAACAAGAGGGGAAAGTAGAAATAGAAAAAATGCATCAATCACCACTTGAAAGAGATCTTATGAGGAAAACTCACAGAAATATTATAGTCAAATTCCAAACCCCCCAGCTAAAGTATAAAATATTAAAAGCAACAAGAAAAAAATTTAAATACGATGGTGCCAGAATTAGAATCACACAAGACCTAGCAACAGAGTCACTAAAGATCCAGGTCTTAGAATACTATGTATTGAAGAGGAAAAGATATGGCATGAAAATATCATACCTAGCAAAGTTAAGCATAATCCTGAATGAAAAAAAATGGACATTTGATCAACTATCAGACTTTCAAAACTTTGTTTAAAAAAATCCTGAATTTAATAGAAGATCTGACATGCAAGAGCCAAGAGAAACATAAGGCACATACCAAAGACTGATTACAAGGGCTTCAATAAGGACAGACCATTTAGTTTTTATAAATGTAAAATGTATGTCTAATATTGTCATTAGTAATCAGGTAACTCATAAGAAAGATTAGGGTAGACCTGAGTATGATATGACTTTAAAAAGTAAAACCATTTAGGAACAGCTAAAAAGAGTAATTATTGTATACAAATGAGGTGCAAGAGGAAGAATTGATCCAGAGAAATTAGATGGGGGGGGGGGGAGGATTGGTAGCTCTGGTGACCTACTTTCATTGAGAATGGGTTTAAGAGGCAAATATATGTCTTCTAAATTCAGAAGAAATAAAATGATAAGGTGATAGGGATTGGGGAGAGGACAAAGGAGGGATCTTTAGAGGGGAGGTTGAGGAACTAGGTTAAAGGAGGGTATAGAAGGATGTTTAGATCAAAGGGAATAGGCGGATGGGGGAGGGATCCTTTGGGTGGGTAGGCTAAGTAACAGTAAGGCAAGGTGAGAAATACATACATACACACATGTATATAAAATTTCTTCTAAATTTAGAAGAAATAGAACAGTAAGGGGATGGGGGAGAGGATAAGGAAGGAATCTCTAGAAGGGAGGGTGAAGAAATAGCTTACAGGGGTTAGAGTAGGGCATCTAAATTTATGGGAATGGGAGGATAGAAAAGGGATACTTTGAGGGGGTTAGGCTAAGTAATAGCAGGGAAAGGTATCAGAAAGAAATAAACTAAAGGAGTCAGGAGGGATAGGAAATAAGAGATGCAGAAATGAAAAAAAAAGATCAGGTGTAGAATTTGTTAAAGAAAGTATATGTCTATATATGAGTGTATCTATATCTATATATAAATATGTCCGTATTTACTTGTAGTTTTGGTGAGGCAGGGAGAAAAGGGGGGTATAAAGAACAAAATAAAAAGTACACAGCAGAGAACAAAAGTTACAAGGAAGCAAAGATGGACAGCTCTCAACCAAATGTGTAGTATTTATCATACGTGCTTTCTTGAAATGAAAACTTACTACTACATATTTTGAATCCTCTTTTATGTTCTGCTATGCACATGACATGATTTTCCCCTTTTCTTTGTATTTGTTTCAATATTTAAGTTTATGATATTTTTTCTTCTTTTCTCTATTCTGTATGTGTGCTGGCGTTTGAGTCTAAAAGAAAAAAAAAAGAAAAAGCATTCAAAAGAGAATCCCATCATTAAAAAAAAGCTATTAACATGACAGAGATGCTCTCAGAATAAAAGAATGACTCCTAAACATCTATAAACACAGCCCTTATAAAAACACAAACTGAACTCGATTTCCTAGAAGAGATAAAACAAGATTTTAAAAATTAGTTAGGATTTTTTAATTTTTACAAATTAAGTGACAGCCTTAGGGGGAAATAGCAGAAAAGAAATGTTAATTATGAATGAAAGGATGGGAAAGGGAATTAACAGCATAGAACAACAGGGACAAAACTTTACCCAAGCAACAAACTCACTGAAAATTAGAATGGATCAAAGAGAAGCCAATGACTCCATGAGACAATGAAAAATATTAAAATCATGCCCAACAATCCTGAAAAAAATAGAATAAAATATAAAATTATTCAGAGCAAAAACTAATGACCTCGAAAACAGATTGAGGACAAAAAGATTAAGAATCATTGAACTATCTGAATAATCTGGCCAAAAATGAGTGTAGAAATACTATTTCAAGAAATCTTAAAGAATTTTTTTTAAATATCCCAGTTATCTTAGGACCAAAAGGCAAAGTAAAAATAGAATGAATCCACCAGTAATCTCCTGAAAGAAACCCCAAAATGAAAATTTCTAGGAACATTATAGCCAAAATCCAGAGTTTTCAGGTCAAAGAAAAAGTTCTGCAAGCATCCAGAAAGAAAGAAGTCAGGTGCCACACATGATTTAGCAGTTACAATTATAAAGGAGCAGAGAGAACTTGGAATACAGTATTAGAGAAGGAAAATGATATGAGCTTACTGCCAAGAAGAACTTACCTAGCAAAATTGAGTATAATGCCATAGTGGGAAAAATTAACCTTTCACGAAATAAGAGGACATCCAAGCACTTCTAATGGAAAAACTAGACCTGTGTAGAGATTGTAGTTTAAACATAAGAGTTAAGAGAAAGATAAAAGGTAAATGTGAATGGATGATTGCAAGAGACTAAACAAAGATAAACTATTTATATTTTAATATAGGGAGATGATAAATGTGATCTCTATCATCATCAAGGTCATAATTTGAGTCTAATTATACAGAAACCTTGGGAGCTGCTTTCCTATGTCTTGATATCTTACTTTATTCTCTCAACAACTCTGAAAGGTAGATTATACTAGTCTCCCCATTTTTCATATGAGGAAATTGATGTAGGAAGAGGGTAAGTGACTTGCCCAGGGTCACAGAATTACTGTGTTTGAGGCTGGATTTGAATTCAGGACTCTCTGACTCTGACTTTGGTTCAGCATTCTATCCATCTCACCACCTAATTGCCCTCTGATTGCATGTTTGCCATTTGTCTGATTTCCTCTGGTTATCATTAGGGAATAACATATAAACTATTTAAAAGTAAAGGTCCATTCATTTTTTCATATATTTATTGACTATTAGGTATGTCTCTTTGTGACAATATTGTGCATTTCTACAGTGGTCTAAGGTTGTATAGTGTTTTACAATATCTAATTTCATCTCACAACAACCCTATGGGTATGTATGTTATGATCACTCCTATTTTATAGATAGGGAAACCTAAGTTGAGAAATGAAGTGACTTGCCCCAGGTCACACAACTAATTAGTATCTAAGGCAGGATTTTTTTTCTTTTAAAAATTTTCTTATATTCATTTTTCCAACTACATGTAAAAACAATTAACTTTTTTAAATTGAGTTCCAAATTCTCTCACTCCATCCCTCCTTTTTCCCTTCTTGAGAAGGTAAGTAACTTGATACAATTTGATACACATACATGTGCAGCCATGCAAAACATATTCCATATTAGCCATGTTGTGAAAGAAAATATATACCAAAAGGAAAAAAAAATTAAATAAAGTAAAAACAAAAGTATGCTTTAATCTGCATACAGACTCCATCAGTTCTTTCCCTGGAATTGGATAGCATTTTTCATAAGTCCTTTGGAATTGTCTTGAATCACTGTATTGCTGAAAATAGCTAAGTCATTCACAATTCATCATTGTATAATACTGATGCTGGTTCTGCTCATTTCACTTTGGATCAATTCATATAAGTCTTAACAGGTTTTTTGAAACCATCCTGCTTGTCATTTCTTATTACATCAAAATCATGTATGCCATCTTGTTCAGTTATTCCCCTGTTAATGGGCATCCCTTCAATTTCCAAGTCTTTGCTACTACAAGAAGAGCTGCTATTAATATTTTTGTATGCATAGGTCCACCCCCTTTCCCCCATTTTAAAATCTCTTTGGGTTACAGACCTAGTAGTGATATTGCTAGATCAAAGGGTATGCATAGTTTTATGGTCCTTTGGCCATAGTTCCAAATTGCTCTCCAGAATGATTAGATCAATTCACAACTCCTCCAATAATACATGAGTATCCTTATTTTTCTACATTTCTTCCAACATTTGTCATTTTTTTTCTGTCACATTAACCAATCTGATAAGTATGAGATGGTCCCTTCAGAGGTGATTTAATTTGCATTTCTCTGATCAATAATGATTTTGAGGAGTTTTTCATATGACTATTGATAGCCTTGATTTCTTCTTCTGAAAACTGACTGTTCATATCTTTTTACTATTTATCAATTGGTGAATGACCCATATTCTTACAAATTTGCCTGTTTTCTCAGTTTTTGAGAAAAAAGCCTTTATTAGAGACACTTCCTACAAAATCCCAAAACCCCTCTTCCCCACCCCAGTTTTCTGCCTTCCTTCTAATCTTGGATGCATTGGTTTTGTTTGTGCAAAATCTTTTTAATCTAAAGTAGTCAAAATTATCTATTTTATATCCCATTATGATCTTTATCTCTTGTTTGGCCATAAATTCTTCTCTCATCTAAAGATCTGACTATAAGATGTTTCATGTTCCCATAATTTGCTTATGATATCACCCTTTATGTCTAAATCAGGTAACCATTTTGACCTTATCTTGGTAGATGATGTGAGTAAAGGTGAGATTTGAATCCAAATCTCCCTCAGTACTAGTCTAATGTTAAATCCAGTGTGTCCTATGAGCATGGACACATGATGCTTTGTATTTATTAGTGTGAAGAGATGATGACAAACTAAATTTTAGTTCCAGTTGAAGTATTTTTGCCATAACAGAAAAAAAGCATAGCAAATCTTTCAAGTAACAATAATATTGAAAAAAGTAACAAGCCAAATGATACCTTTACAATGTTAAAAGACAATATATATTATATATACATAAGTATGAATATATGTATATTATTCATGTATGTTGTGTTCATCTTTTTTCACTTTTGGAGGGGGGGAAGGCAGGGCAGTTGGGGCTAAGTGACTTGCCCAAGGTCACACAGTTAGTACATGTCAAGTGTCTGAGGCCGGATTTGAATTTAGGTCCTCCTGACTATAGAGTCTGTGCTCTATTATCCTTCATTTTTGGAGAAGGTGATGTCTTGACTTGTACTAATTGGTTTTAATTGAGGCACAGTTGTGTAAAGTCACCAGTCTTTCTTTTTTCCAGAGTCATTAAAGTCCAGTGTCAGGGCAAAAGTCAAGATGCCTGATGATGTCCCATGATGGAGTGTTTAATCAAACTAAATGCTCCATGGCACCTGCTTCAGCTGCCTTCATGGCCATTGCTACAAATTATTTTCATCTGTTCATTCTGCTAGGGGAAGTATTCACATGCTTGTGGGAGACATCCCCCTAGCTCACTAGTAGGTTTGAGGCCTTCCAGTCACCCTACATCTGGTTTAGCCCATCTGTCAAGACAGTTTTATTGGAGCGTGACCACTGCACGTGCCACAGCTTCTTGGAGCCACAGGTGAGAGTTGGGTGACAGGCGGACACTAAAGGTGGATGAGTGTAGCAGCAAGCATCCCAGCGTCCCCTGGACCACTGGATCTTATTGAATAGGTGGGTGACATAATCACTTTTGTACTTGTAGCAGCAAGCACCCCAAGCATCCTCAAGGTTGCTGCCAACACAGGTTCTTGGATCTGCTTTGATAAAGGAAAGCAACTCCAAAGGGGTTAACAAGCTTACTTTAATCAGTCACATATGTATCATTTGCCTAGTTCAGGGGAAAAAGGTCAGCACCCCAAACTTCAGAGTTTACAGACAGAATTATCAAGACAGAGAAACAGATCAAATAGAAGGGTTTCCAAACTGTCCAACCATTACATCCATACCAAAACATCTGGGTTTTTCAAAGCCGGGGGGCTCTCAACAATGGCTTCCCAGAGTCTCATCTGATCAAATCACAGAACACTTCTCAAAGTGAGCCCCAAAACAAAGCCTCACATCAGGGCTTATATAGCCTTCTCCTGGCCCAGAGAATGTAACAACCTTCTGGACCCACTGGCCAATCAAAAAGTATCTACTGAAAAACAAGCCTCCCACCCCAGGCTCCAGGTGCACTTTAGCCTAGGGGCAGGGAAGATCTTTAAAATTTACATTCTCATTACAATGAGCAGCCCTGAGAAGGGCTCAATGAGCCTTCACACCAGAAGTGTTAGTCCTCCCTGAACACCCCATGCACCCAAGTATGTGTATACGTATGTATATGTATGTATATCATATGTATATGTACATATGAGTGTACATTATTCATCTATGTACAAATTTTATCATCAGATGATATTTTGGGGGTTACAGCAATGTAGTATGCAGGCAATCTACCAAGGCCTGTGATTTCTATCCAGGAGGGGATATCCACACTGATGAAATTACATAGCTTTTGAAGTATTTTAAACATAAACACAGATGAAATTCTGCTCTTCTTTAGGACTAGAATCCCATGTTTTAATAATTCATCTGAGATCCTTGTTCTCAAATTCACAGATAGCTTTTCTCTATGCTTACTATTTAACTCTACATCAATTCTAGTATTTCATCCATTCTCATTCACAGTCTCAGTGGGAATCACATTTTCAAAGTGACTTCAGGAAAGAAGTATTATAAGAGAAAAAAAATAATAGTTTGGAAGGAGAAAAGTATATTTTCTGGAAATTTGCTGTTGTAAGTAGTAGTATTAGTAGTATTATCCTTAGGCAATCTTACCTACTTTCAAAATTTCCAAGGTCAGTGTGGATTTTAAGTGAAAAAAAAAAAAGAAATTATTGTTCTCAGTTCATTTCTATTATCTGATTAAAAGTTTTGAGCAGTTAACTTAGTCATCAGCCAGAGCATGTATCCATTTTTAGAACTGTATGACTCCATTTAATATCTGAAAAATGAAACCATGTGTGTGTGTAAAGAGGTCCTTTAAAAATTTTTTTTTTGTTACCACAACTTTTTAGTGGGATTTACTTTACCAGGAGGCCCTCATGAGCACCATGTGGTGAATTTACAAAGCAATACTGGGAAATTACACTAAGCACACATATCTTTACTTATGAAGTAGAATCTGTCTCTCTCTTTGAAAATACTCTCATGTATATACACAGAGGAATGCTTTTGTAACTCTCAAGGCCACTGAGACTGCCAACTGCTGGGAAATAAGGTTACTTACTACACTCAAGAGACTAGGTGTGGGGGTGGGGAATAAGACAAAAAGGAAGTCATTTCCTAGGAACAAAAGACATCATTAGCCTTGGGAAGAAAGGGCTTTGGTTAGAAAAATTGGGGGCATTATTAGAAACACTGCTTTTTGAATTCAATTATTTCTGAGCTGAATGGGAAATTTGAGCCATCATTCTCCATTGACATACTGAGGCAACATGGCTGTAGGCAAAAGAATGCTGGGCTTGGCAGTGAGAAGTAACTAACCGGGCTGTTGGACATCATCCTGAAGGACTCATACCTTTCTACCTTGATAAATCCAACACTCTCACCAATGTGGGACCCACCTTTGCTTTTTTTTTTTCATCCTGTGATAATTCTAAGTGCTTCTGTAAAAATCCTATAAATGATTTACCCATTGTACTGGAGACCTCACTCATATCTTTGACATTCTGTGGCTACCAGTGTAAAACCTGGGAAGCTCTTCTTTTATTCCTTCCTCTCATTACATGGCTGACCCATGTCCTTTTTCAACATACATTATCTTATATGATGTCTTATACTGCCTGTTGCATGTGTAAGGGGGGAGGGCATCCAAGGCCAGAGGGCATTATGGGTATTAGTCAGACCAAGCTGTCTGCTCCTTTTTTTTCTAGCATCTTCAGATATCTGTTAACTAATCACTCCTTAGTTTCACCTCTGAATCATCTGGGAGAACCTCACCACCTTTGTGCCTGACATCCTCCCCCACCCCCTAGCACTTTTGAGTCCATTTTTTTTTCCTTTGCTTGATCTTGACAATCTGAGTATCATTGAATAAAGTTACCATCTTAGATGCAGCTACAAAGGAATCTTATATGACTTTAATCTATGTGTGGAAAATGCTTTATCAGAGGGCAGTGTTTTGATTCTTTTCTGATCAACAAGCCAGTCAAAAGCCTTTTTTGTAACTGAACAATACAGAGTGGTCTAAAAGTCTTAGTGCTGTTTAAAGCTTTATTTGGAAAGGGATGAAGAAAATAAGCATTTACATATCACCTCCTTTATGTCAGACACTGTGCTAAGTGTTTTTATAAAAATTATCTTATTTGATCCTCCCAATGACTCTACAAGGTAAATGCTATTATTAATCTTCATTTTATAATTAAGGAAACTGAGGCAAATAGAGGTTAAGTGATTTGCTCGGGGTCATATAGCTGGTAAATATCTGAGGCTAGATTTAAATTTAGGTCCTCTTGACTCAAGGCCCCACACTTTTTCTGCAGGGTTCCTGTCTGCCTTTAACTAACTTAAAATCTTTTGAAATTCAGTATGCTCATTTTCTCTCTTTTTAAAATTGTCTTTTATTGTAAATTCATCTTCTGTCAGTTTAATGAATGTGAAGAAGTGCTCTTCTATATTTAGCAGTTGGTGTGGCTGGAGGTGGTCAGTATTAAAGGCAAACCAACCACTCCCTCACTCAATTGAGCCTCACATTGAGTATATGGATAGCTCCAATCTATGCCAACTTCTCTCTTAGCTGATCAGAAGCTCCTCAGTCAGAAGTTGATGGAGTCCTTTATACTGTCTAGGAGAGGACAATGGAGAGGGCAAAATTACCCAACCCCAATTGCTTCTAAGGGAAGCATCCTTCTATTTACCAAACCTCCTTACCCCATTACTTGCTCATGGCTCAGAAGTCTCCTAAGGTTAATGGCTCAGATTCACGTGGTTTAATTTATCTCTGCTATTGGGAAGCTTATACAAATTATTAATAAGTCAAAACTCATTGAGATTCTCCCTCATTTGGCTTGAGTCCTCAACCAGGAGAGAGGCCTGGTGCTTTGAGCTGAGGTTCCAACCTTGGTCTTCTCTGTATCTCTGTATCTATCTGAGCCATCCATTGGCTTTCTTTTATAGTCTGCTGTGTTTGCAAATAAGGAACATGCAGATCAAAAAGCAGTTAGGATCGATTGGATTTTTATCTAGTCAGGGAAAATTCAAACTACTTAAATAGGAACAAAAATTTGAAAGTTTAACTTCACAGAACAAAGATAAATATAGCAGAGGGAGAACAGAGAAGAATGGTTAAAACATATTAGCATTGTTTTGCATCTCTCCTAGAAAAAATCTAATTGTTTAGCAATGACCTCAGTTCATTTCAGTCACAACATTCGGGGGGGAAAGGAAGAGAACTAGGCTGAATCAAAGTCCAGCTTCTTGACCCCTTGCTGAGTTTCTAGTCCTCTTTGCGCCCTTTCACATTGGACTCCATTTGACTTGCACTCTTGGATCTCTTTCTCCAAACTGAAAGTTCCCAAGTCCTCTGCTGTCACAAGCTCTGCCCAAAGCACTCTATAGTTTCAATCTCTCCCAAAATGGAAAGAAGCAGTTCTAAATTACATTTCTCAGGAAATGATGGAGTCAGCCCTCAAAGCCTATAGAGGTCAACATCCAAAAGCCCCTTCCTCATATCTATAAAATTACAAACCCTTCTTACTCCTCATATATTCCTCAAAGAAACCCTTGATATGGGCATAGGTCATTCTAAAGATTTTATAGAGATAAGGAAGGAGGCCTATGATTATCTATCTGCTAATGTCTTCCCCTTTGTCCTCTATTGCTTATCTTTTGGGTAATAATACCATTTCTCAATACTTTGAATTTAGGATCACTTCCAGCATGAATTTCTTCTCTGTGTATTTTTTTTTCTGGCACAGCTTTTCTCTCTGACTTCATATTCTTAAAAGCCATTTTCACTATCTCATACAGCACATGAGATACTAAGATTTTAGAGTCTAAATATGGCAGTTTCAACTGTCATAAAAATCGAAGATGAGTAGCTGTAGAAACTCTGAGAGGTCTGCTACATTTCATGTCTGTTTACAATCTTTCTATCAGTTTCATCTATAAATGCTGTTTGGATGATATGACTTAGTAAGATCTCACACTCATCTTTCTGCAAGATCATTTTCTCTTTCATTGCTTTTGAAATGTTCTCCATAGTCTTCAGTCATCTTCCTCTTGTAACAGCTTGCCACTGAATTTGTACTCTGATAAGTGTCGCCCTTGACCTGCCATGTCTCTCTGCTAGGCAAGGAAACCAAGTATTTACTGGCCCAAGAAAGAGGATACACTCCTCTGGCTTCCTCATTATCACTACTCGAATCAATTAAATTTTTCTAAGAAATAGTGATAATCGAGATTAATATCTTTACTTTCATTCATTTTTCAAAGTCAACAGCTTATTTCAATAGACTGACAGAGCTGTTATAAGTGTAGTTCTAGCTTTTCTCTAATTAAAAAAAAAATAACTTCAGTTTGAACTTGTCAAGCTGATTGCCAGAGATAGCTGATTTAGGAATGCTCACTGTCAGTCATTGTCTGGTGAGATACAATTGTTTGGTAAGTCAATTTTGTGAGTTTTCCTTTCCTTTTTTGTCTGTATCACATCCTACATGTATTCTAATACTCTTTTATTTATTTTGAACTTGAAAAACACCAAAAAAAGCATATTTTTATACATTATAGACAAGAAGTAGGGGCTTTTACATGAAACTACATAGAACTAGCTACACACACACAATTTAACATGCAACTTTCAAAGTTGTCCTTCTTGTCAATGATTCCTTCTGGCCTTCCTTCTGTTCTTTTCTCATTTTTTTTTCTGAACTCTATCCTTAATCCTCCTCTCTTCTATGTTCCCTCCTATTGAAGAAAAGCAAAATTCTCATAACAAGTGTAATGGGGGTCTGGCACATGTACAGACCCCATCAGCTTGCTCAGATGGCATCTCCACATGGAGGATGCTAGAGAACAGATGATGTCTTTAAATGGAGGACATGAGTGTGCTGCTGCCAGGAGAATCATGGTGACATAAGGGAAGTACCTTGGAGACATTGGAGATGGTGTGAATATTCTGGTCTCAGCTCGCTAGTTAAGTAGCTGGAAAGAATCTTTTTCTATTGGCTTTATAGCCACAACTGTTGGCATCTTCAAAAAGATACAAGTCAACTTTGGCTGCATCTTTGTTGCATTTTCTGGTAGGGTGATGGTGTCCGATGAGATGCCATACTATAAAAAGAAGGGGTGCAGAGACTTCCCCCTCATTGCCATATGGCCCCCTAAGAAATAGGGCTTCCTTTCTTTCATTTTTCCCCCTTCTAGGAGTAAAGCATCTGTCCTTGGAAGTTTCAAAGATCAGGAGAGAAAGCCACAAGAACCTGAGAGTCAGAGTCTATTAGTCCAGTATCAATGAATGGCCCAAGGAGGAAGCAGCAAGGAAAGATCTTCAAAAGTGAAATTCAGGACCCTAGCCCAGTAGAAGGACTTATCTGACATTGTTGCTGCCTTTGAACGTGAACTTGGTGGGACCAAAGCTAAGTAGTAACTAAGTTAAATTTAGTCAGCCTAATTCTTTGCAGAATGTTATTGGTGGGGAGAGGGGTTATGCCCGGATATGATTTGGAAAATACTTCTTGGTTTTTGACATATTTTTGAAGTAACTATCCCTTGGTAAAAGCCATCTAATATTAAAGAGGATAAATGGAATTAGGGTGGTAGTTACTTGGCCTCCTAAAATGAGGGTGAGTGGGAACAGCAGGTAGAGGTTTGAGTAGATAGCAAAGAAAGGAGACACTACAAGCCTTCAAGATACCTAAGAACCCTAAAGGAGAGATGTGACAGGTCCGGCATTGGGAGAATAGAGGCAGAGAGTGTTCATCTTACAAGGAAAATGAATTGCAACATTGTCTATATCCAAAAACACGTTTCGTTTTATATCTTAAGTCCATTTTCTCTTTTACAGGAGGTAGGACATGTTCTATCATTGGTATTCAGTAATTTGGATGGCCATTACATTGACTAGAATTCCTTAATCCTTCAAGGATATTTTTCTATACTATGTTGATATTACTATATAGATTGTTCTGTTTCTGATTACTTAACTCTGCATCAGTTCACATAAGTCTTTCAAGATTTCCCTGTGACTATCTTTTTTGTTAATTCTTGAGGCCCAATAATATCAAATTATATTTGTATAATATAATTTGTTTATCTGTTGCCTAATTGAGGAGCATTCTCTTAACTTTTAATTCTTTGGCACTACTAAAAAAGCTGTTATATTTTTGTGTATGTAGGTCCTTTCCTCTTTTCTTTAATCTCTGTGGGATATTGACCTAGTTTTGGCATTGTTGGGTTAAAGATATAAATAGATTACTAACTTTTAAAGCATAAATTCAAATTGCTTTCCAGAACAGTTAGAACAATCCACAATTTTTCACCAACAATGCATTAATGTACCTGTTTACCCTCATCCTTTCTAACAATTGTCATTTCCCTGTTTTATCATCATGGAGGGTTTAAGGTGAAACCTCAGTTATTTTAATTTTCTTTTCTCTTATTTTCAGTGACTTAGAGATCAATAATATTTATTCACATGATTTTTAATAGCTTGCCTTTCTTTTTTTTCTTCAAGTATTCAAAAAATTCAAGTATTTTTTACTAACCATATTAAGAAAAGGTCCATTTATTCCTATCCTTTTTGAAATGGTTCTTTGATTTTTAAAAAAGTGTTTCTATCTCTTCAAAGAATTTTGTTTTTGCTATTAATATGGTAATTTATATCTTTTTGTTATTAATATGGTCTGTTATATTTACATGCTTATCATTTTCCTGATATTGAACCAACTCTGCTTTTTCTTGACATAACCAACTTGCTAATAGAATATACTCTTTTAAACATGTTTATATAATATATTTGCTGGTATTTTATTTCATATTATTGTGTATTTTTACCCATGATCACACAGCCAGCATATGTCAGAGGCAGGACATGAACCAAAGTCATCCTAGCTCCAAGGCCAATTCTCTTAGCTATCTCAATAAGATAAGAAAAATAAATTGAGGGAATAAGCACCCACAAAGAAAAAACAAATTATTGATTTTTACAGAAAGTATGATCATTTACTTAAGGAACCTTAGGATCAACTAAAATAATAACATACACAATAAAATAATATTTATTCAGGATATTGGTATATAGTTTTTTTTTCTGTCTCCTTTTTTTTCAGTTTCTGATTGGGAGGGTAAGGTTCCAAATCCCTGGTTTCTAGTTAGCTAGCTCTCCTGGGATGGATAGTTAGAATCAATACTCCTTGGAGGACTCTTTGCTACTAGAAGATTCGATCTCAAATTAAGGTGTAGTCTCACAGCAGTTATTGTCCATTCTCTAATGTTACAATCCTTGAGCTGACAAAAGGTATATGGCTCCATTAGTAGTTATAGTGTGGGTGTTGGCAACTCTTCCCCTTCTAAGGATCACCTACTGAAGAGTGCACAGTTCCTTTCATTTCAGAGGATGCTTGGGGTTTTAGCTAAAAGCTCTTACATATTTTAGAGACCATTTCAAGAGATGCATCTCTCTTACCTAGTCACAAATGTGGCTTAGGATTAGGGTTTTAAGTTTCCAATTTACAGTCAGGTCAGACACTGAAGCTATAGGGAAGCATTAACATAGATAATTCCAAAACCATTGATAGGTCATTTTCCTTTGATCTTGGAGTGTGATATAAGGTGATGAGGATGATGACTTTGTTATTACAAGCAGATTTGCCTCTTAAAACACCTACTTGGCCATTGACATAAGTTACACTTAACATTAGACAGAGGAACCCGTTAGCACAGTTCCTAGCACACAGTAGTTTCTTAATACAATTTTTTTTTTTTTGCTTTTTGGAAGAGGGATGGCAGGACAATTGGGGTTAAGTGACTTGTCCAAGGTCACACGACTAGTAAGTATTAAGTTTCTGAGGTCAAATTTGAACTCAGGTCCTCCTGACTCCAGGGCCAGTGCTCTTTTCACTGCGCCACCTAGCCACCCCTTAATACATATTTATTGACTGATTGTATCAATAATATCTTCTGCAACATTGCTGACAAATACTTATTCAGTCTGCCTGAAGATCATGCTGGTGGCTTGGAATAAGGATGAGGATGGATTCACTACCTCTTGGGGCAGTCCATTCCACTTTTGTCTTTCTCTGTTAGGAAATGTTGCTTTACATCAAGGCTAAACCTACCTCTCTACAACTTTCATACAATGTTTTAGTTTTGCTTCCTGCAATCAAGTAGAACAAATCTAATCATTCTGCTCATGACAACCTTTTGCATCCTCAAAGGTGGCTTGTACAGTCTTCTCTTCTCCAGGCTAACAATCCTCAGCTCCTTTAATTGATCTTCATGTGCCATTTCCTCCTGTCCTTTCACCATCATGGTTGCCCTTTTCTGATTATGTTACAGTTTACCACCTTGTTCCTAATTTGTGGTGCCCAGCATTGACCGCAATACTCTACATGTGGTCTGAAGAGGGAAGGTTACCAAAAGACAATCACCTTCCTCATATTTGATGCTATATTCTCTTAATATAGCTAATTATGTCATTGATCTTTAGACATACTGTTGGCACTAAGCTTGTGCGCCCCAGAGGCCATTTCGGGCATGAACTAGACAATATAGTGTAATAGAGCGTCAGAGGCATAAGGAAGACCTGAGTTTAAATATGACCTCTACTCAAAAAACTAGTAGTTTTGTGGGTACTGGTGAGCTACTTAACTGCTCTAAGCTCTAATTTCCTCATCTGTAAAATGGAGAATAAAAATGCCTGTAGTATCTACCTTACAGAGTTGGGTGAGCATCAAATTAAATGATACATGTAAAGAATTTGAAAATCTTAAAAGTACTATACAGGTATAAATGTCACTTTTTTATTATCAACCTTGTGAGGCAGTCAGTTTGATACATTATTCTAGTTTGTTACAGAAATCACTAAAACCAATAAACTTTGAAGACTCTAATTTTTTTTATTCCTTTTGTTGTTATTGTGCCATTAAACTTTGAGATGTTCATTTCTGGAATACTACCCTTTATTATAATATCCTAAGGTTGTATGTATCATATGGACAGAAAAATTCAAAAACAGCATCACAAATAATCTCAAGAAGGCAGGAAATTCTAATTATTGAGCAATTAAAGCAATTTGAGATAGCAAGATAGCAGGAGACCTCTTCAGTTAAATTTTTTGCCATCCTTAATGATATGACAATTTGGCAGCTCTCTCATCCCAGACAATACAGTTAAGAAAAGATTCAGGAAAGTCACAAATTAAATCTGCACTTTAAAATGTGAAACAAACATGAAAAGTAAATTTCAAAAACAGTGGTTTACTCCAAAATGTTCCCTTGACATGATCTCCCTTCCTGACACCTTCCACCTTCACAATCTAGAACAATATCATGTCTTGTATAGATTGTGTTGACACCTACTCACCCTCTTACTCACTCTAACTTATGTTTCCACTGGCAGGTCTAGATTTCCCAGAGAAAGACCACTACCACATGATTTCACTCAATTTCTCTAAAGGTAAACCTGATGTTAACTCACTACTCTAACTCTTGAGACCCTATTGACATGTTTCTATTTACATAGCCAGACACTAACAAAAAAGCCATTTTTAGATCTTAAAAGTGATCATTTACTTAGCAATATGGCAAAATAAATATCATAATTATTTATGTATTAAAACAAATGCATAATTAATAAAATTCATCACAATGTACATATAAAGCTGGATCACACTTTCCCACCAATGTACTGAATAGAATAGGTGCATACATAAAGGAATCTGGCAGGAAAACACTTAAGGGAGGAAAACTCATGTGTTTGGGGGTAACTCTTACCTCTGGATTTCAGAGCCCACCTACATTCTGGAATATCTGCACACCAAGAAACTGATTGTCCTTTGCTTCTCTATTGCTGTTGCTTCACCTTGGCAAATCCTCTTTTCTCCTACATTGAAACATAGTGTTTACAATTTCTTTCTTTCTACATATAATCAGTCTTAAATGGGCTCTTAGAAAATGCCACCTCTTTATGTGAATAGACATTCTCTTTAAGTCAGGGGACTTCAAAGTCATTAGAATGGCTCTCTGGACTATGCAGACAAGTCCAGTCAGTTATTCACTCTTCCTGATGCTACATTATTTGATCAGAACAAAGATCAGTTTCTTTCTTTAAACGAGGCATACAAGCTTAGCCAGCTCTTTAGGATACAAAGTTTCTGCAAAGCTTGTCTTCTGTTATGTTTTTTCGTTATTAAACCAGGAGTGGCAGTATAGATCAATAAGCAATAATAATAATTAATAATAATAATATATTAGAAGTTTCACCTCTCTGTAACTCTAGTTGGAGTTGAAAGGCAATAGATACAGATGAAGATCAATTATTTCTCCAACCAATAGAGAATCACTTATCTAAAGCCTTTGATTAGTTGACTTGCCACAGTTTTTTTTTTAAACTTTTTTTTTGGAGGGGGGAGGGCAGGGCAATTGGGGTTAAGTGACATGCCCAAGGTCACATGCCTAATTGTTGAGACAGAATTTGAACTCAGGTCCTCATGACTCCAGGGCTGGTGGTCTATCCACTGCGACACCTAGCCTGCCCCAAGCTTCCACAGCTTTGAACAATATTTAAGTACTCCCTATTGTGTCTTCAATTCTTCTCTTTAGGTTCCTAAATCTGTCTCTTCTTTCAAATTTCTCTCCCTTCAACAGCTTAAATGAAATCCTTCTGACTTTAAGTGAATGACTTTTCATTTAGAAGGTAACAATCCACAAATTTCCTCTATGAAATCAATAGTACCTTGAAAATCATGCCTCAGTTTCCAAATATTTATGTAATTTCTAATTTTACTTGTTTTTAACTTTCTTTAGCCATAAAAGTTATATACAAATGAACTGAAGTACCATAATCCTCTGCAGCCATAAATCTTCAACATGGTCCAACGTCTCATTTTATGTCTTTGAAACTATATTCTTTATGTTAATATTCCATTTTTAATAAATAAAAGTTAATTCTGTGACTTTTAAAGTATCAAGATATTTACATATAAGTGAGGCATCATTCTATATGCTTCACAAAGTGATTTGAATCTTTTTATTTATTTTTCGTTTCACTTTTTGTTCCAAAGTGCTCAAAACTTATCTTAAAACTTTCTTTATGCATATATTTTTACTATTTTTGATTAAAATAGTTATGTTCCTACTTATTTTAGGCATCACAATTGTTACCTTTGATACCACAATGTCTTACATACTTTGACTATTGATATAATGCTTTCCCTTCATGTAAAAATATTTTTTCTGTGCTTTTCATCACTAGCTCCATATGAATGGCTTAGTATCTTGAAAGGACATTACACTACACACATTTACTTGTCAGTGTCCTTAATACTAGGATTTCAAAGCATTTTGCAATCAGTCATCAAGCTTTACAAGTTCCAGTGGGGACAAGGACTCGTTGCATTTTTGCAATTTCAAAAGTAAGTGAGGGCTTTAAATGATTGTCCTGTGAACACAGTCAGTCAGTGTCAAAATGCGGGGAAGAATGACTTGAGTTTGATCTCTTACTCTTTTTTGTTAACAAATAGAAACATTCCTGTTTTACTTGGTTGATACTGAATCGTAAGGTCCTACTAAATGCAGATTGTGCTTTGAAACAGCTTTGGAATAGCTTTGTCTGACTTTTAGTGACCCGTTTTTGTTTTTGTTTTTTGCAAAGTCACTGGAGTAATTTGCCATTTCCTTCTCCAGCTCATTTTATAGATGAAGAAACTGAGGCAAGCAGGGTTAAATGATTTGCTTAGGGTCACACAACTAGGAAGTATCTGAGGCCAGATTGATGAGTCTTCCTGACTTCCTGCCCCAGGCCCTCCTAGCTACCCCTTTTACTGCTGACACCATTTACTCCCTTTTAACTAGCACTCCTGAGAAGAAAGCTTGTTTCTTCTTAAGAGATTAAGGTGAAACAGCCTCCATGACTGGTATAGGATCATAGCATCATAGCTGCAGAGCTGGAAGGGACCTTAGAGGCTTTCTAGTTCAATCCCACTATTCTATCAATAGATGGGGAAATCTGATGCCCAGAGAAGTTAAATGACTTGACTGAGATTATAGAGGCAGTAAGTACTTGACCTCTTCTTCCCCTAAAAAAGCTGATTTTGTGTTTTGTGAAAGCTTTTTTTTAAATCAAAATGTTTGAAGTTCAGATTTATTTTAAAATTTTGTCCTCATTTCCTTGCTTGATTTTTCTTTTATTGAATTATTAATTTTACAATTAAAATTACTTTTTGAAAAGATGGCTATGGAAAATATACATTCCTCTTCCATTTTAATATCAGTGACAAATTTCTATTTATGCAATTTTATTCGAAGTAGATGTTTATAGTATAATGCAAATTGTACACATAAATTAAAATTGAATCATTCTTGTAACTGGAAGGAAACATTTTATACTTAAATCTCACAAGAAATTTTTATTTTTATAACATGATAATTTTGGAGAGTCAACACATAAATATGGACCATCCTTCTCTGTCTGCCTTAGGGAAGTTAGAAGGATGACTATTCAGGACCTCATTTTCTTGTCTTACTTACATAGTATATATTTTCAAAGAAACCTTTGGGAATGAAGATAAAAGTACAAATATCCTGAAGTCAGTAGATACATTATTTCTATGACAATCTTCTGACAAGTTAAAAGTACCCTTCACATAAAGGTCTTGTCATTTCTTAAAATACCTCTATTTGAATGGATACCAGAGTATTTGGCAGGACCAAGTAACTACTGATGATAAACTTTAATTTATCTTCAAAAAATAGCAGTATTCAACTTGAATTTAAGAACAAAAGACTGATAAAAGATATGTCCCTTAATCCAAATCTAATTGAAAGGGAAGTAATAGTTACATCTGGAGTATGAGTTGAAAGGGGAGTCTTGAGACCTAAGTCCTGAGGCCTTTCTTTCCTGCTCTGTCTCATCTTACATAGGTCGTTTATATGGTAGACTTCCTAGGTTCCTGTGAAATGATGGTCCTAGGATTAGATATTTGCCTGCATCATAGTTAAATGTTCCATAATTGAAAGTTAAAGTTGGGAAATGCCTTGATCTTCTGACAAATGAATGCTTTTAAAATATGCTGTGGAATATAAACATTATTATATGCTAATAATATCTCCAGTGAGCCACTTAAGGGTGAAATATTTATACTAATCAGGCAAAAGAGGGTAAATGGGAGAGAATGACCCCTAATTACATGAGTTTAAATTATACTGATTTTGGTACAAATCTTTTTTTTTTCTTTTTGGAGGGCAATTGGGGTTAAGTGACTTGCCCAAGGTCACATGGCTAGTTCTTGTGTTAAGTGTCTGAGGCATGATTTGAACTCAGGTACTCCAGGGCCGGTGCTCTATTCACTGCACCACCTAGCCGCCCTTACAAATCTTTATAATAGTGTGACCAGTATTTCAACAAACATAATACTGAAGATAGCTGCCAATGATGTCACTTCTATGGAGAAGGCAAAGTAGCTTTTTTGGGAAGGAAGTGAGTGTGGTTCTTGCATTCAGAGAGAGCAATGGTATTTCTACCCACATGAAAGCCAAGTACTAAAGCAAGAGAAGATACGTGTCATTACCGTTATATGTGAGACCGGGCTTCTCTTCATGTTCATGAGGAGAGAGGAAGCAGAAGACAGGTAGAGCTGGGTTACAGTAAGACGGTGTAACTGTAGGTAGTGGTCTTCATTGCCAACTATTGGTTTCTTTCTCTGTGCTTTTGGATGGTTTTTGGATGTTCGCCCATTTTGGAAGGCATTCGGGGTGGGTGATGGGTTTCCCCTTCCTACCCAGAGATCTTTATACATCTGTGGCCTAGTTGAAATGTTTCTGCAGTGTCCAGATATAGCTGTCTCTGATTGGTAGTGGTTTGTGACAGCTAGGATGATTTAGAGGATGCCATATGCCATTTTGAATTGACTGAGATGATGGTTCTAAGCCACCTCAGGGCTCATTTAGTATATGCTTTTTATTTTTCTGTAACTTACCTAAGGTCACACAGGAAATAAATAACGGAACCAGACTTCAGACTCGGGTCCTCTGACTGCCAAGAAGAGGGTCCCCAAGAGGGGACTGGAACATGACAGCGGCAGATAGCGATTTTCAAAGCCCTAGTAGCATCAGGGCCTTAACTAAAATGTCAAGGTCAAAGGTTGTCTTTGCTTTCTTCTTACTTCCTTTTCTATAATCCAGTCCTCTAGGTGGAGATTGCCTTTCCTCTAAGTGCTCCAAAGTCCAAAATGACTTCCGCCTCTTCACTCAAAAGTCTCATTGATAATCATATTACAGAAGTGTCAGGCTCCTATGCATCTGATCAAAATTATTTCATGCTCAAGTAGAGTATATTTCCAGCTCCTAAAGAAACTCTGTTAAGATAATTTTTGGTGCAGATCTCCTAACCCTCTGCAATTTGGAAGATAACCGTAGAGAGTTGGCATCAGTAAACACTTTATTTTTTTATTTTGGGAGGCAATGGGGTTAAGTGACTTGCCCAGGGTCACATAGCTAGTAAATGTCTGAGGCCAGATTTGAACTCAGGTCCTCCTGACTCTAGAGTTGGTGCTCTGTCCACTGTGCTATTAGCTGCCCCTGTTCAACACTTTAGAACCATGAAGCCAACCTGCTGGTTAGCTAGGCTGGTTCTCTGAGAGCAGACATGCAGTCCATCACCATGCTCATACATGAAACCTGTCCTTGCACTCCAGTGACATGGCTTTTGAGGGTCCAGGCTTATCACTGCACTCCACTAAGGTGTCAGAGGTAGACTTCAGCAAATATGAAATAAACAGCTCACCTGTATGTAGGATTTATAGTTTACAAAGTTTTCTTTAGAACAATCCCATGAAATAGATAACACAAGCTCAGTATTCCCATGTGAAGAAAGTAGAGTTCAGAGGAAAATCACATGGCTAGGTAGGGACACAGAGAGGAATCAAACCCAAGTCTTCTTACATCAAATCCAGCACCCTTTCCATTAACCCATGCTGCCTGTGTATGCCATGTTTCTAGTATTCAATTCTTTTCTAACACTGGGCTCATTGATGCATAAAAGTTTTAATAAGACTAGTTAATATCTCCATTTACAGCCTTTTGTGCTTAAAATATCCTTTTCAATGAAATAAAATTATCTAATAATATCAACAGATCTCTAGCCCCCATTTTAAAAATCAATTAACATACATTCATTAATGTTATAACATGCCAGCCACCATGCTAAACATGAATACAAAGAAAGGAAAAATTAGTCCCTGATCCCAAGGACCTCACATTATAGGGGGGTGGGGTGGGGACATGTGTAAGTAAGTAGGTATATATAGAAGATATATACAGATTAGATGGAAGGTAATCTCAGACAGGGAGGTACTGGAAGGAAACAGAAAAGGCCTCCCCTCCAGTAGTGTAATTTGAGTTGATCCTTGAAGGAGCCAGGGAAACTAAAAGGCGGTGAAGAGAGGGTGCAGACAGATATGTGGGACAGCACAAGCAAGGTCCTGGATAAAGGTGATGGAGTGTCTAGAAGGAGCAACCAGTAGGCTAGTATGCTGGGAAGAATGTAGAGAGTGGTATAGTGCACAAACCTAGAACTTTAGGAAGGGGCCAGACAGTTGTGTCAACCTTTATTTTCTTTCAGGATTGCATCTAACTCTCTTATGATTCAAAGTTGGAAAATATTCAGAACTGGCAACATTAGTGTATAGGAATTTTAGCTTTAAATCAATTGAAGCCCATATTTCATGATTTTAAAAAGATCCCTTTCTAAAGAGGACTTCCTAGTTATATTCAACTCAACTGACCTCCAAAGAGAGAGTGTGCACTCAGAACAAAATTGAATTTTCTTATACTTCGCTAAATGGCACACTGATTGGTTGCTTCAGAGAAGTGTCCAAAAATGACCTTTAGGATAGTTTGGGGAATGAAATTTCCTGGACGACAGTTAATCTGTCACCATCTTTGCATGCCAAAGGATGTTCAAAAGCCAAGAGAGAATCTTGCTTTTTTTCCCTCTTCTCAGCTTTCCTCACTAATCTTTTGATTGGCTCTAATAGTGTTCTTTCATAACAAAGCTGTTCTTAGCAGATGTAAATGGTGATGGAGTGGACTCTAATTTCAATCAGCTGAGTAATTCTGGAAAGATTAGTAGTGGACCACTGCTGTGAATTAGTAAAAGAAAAAGAAAAAACGTCTCTTCCTTAGAAATGGTGTGTGTGTGTGTGTACAATCATTGATTGCTATGAATAGGGAATATATGCATAAATACAAACATATAGAATACATATCACTATATGTACGTATGTATACATGTATGCATGTATGTATGTGTGTATGTATGTATGTGTATTTGATGGAGCTATTTCCAAAGGACTCTTATTCCACCTTCCTTTCCCACCCCCTCCCTCCATCCCACACTTGGTGTATATCTTCCCTAGAAGATCAAAAAAAGAAAGCTTTTCAATAGAGTCCACTCTGGGTAGGTCAGTCCACTTTGGAGCCAGCAGGACTGCTTTTCAGAATCCAAGGGGGTGATGGGCCTTTTTTTTCTTCTTTTTATTGGATCAGGCCATTGGTGTTGCTTACACAGTGTTTCTGGCCTTAAAAGTGTCTGGAACAGAATGCAGGCTGGAGCATGTTGGCAAGTATATGTAACTCCTCCATCTGCTTTGCTTTTTCCCATTCATCAATCCAAATAGTTTCCTTTTCTTTTGGGTTACCCCATTCCTTGATCAAGTTACAGAGGATTTACTGAAAAATACATACTCTGTATTTCATTCTTAATTACTTTTATAGATGTCTACAAGGGAAATTGCTATACATTGTAAGTGGTGATAAAATCATCAAAGGGGAGTAAATCATAGATAAGATATTTAAGACTTTTAAATATATAAAAGGATTAATTAACCACTGATTGGAACTTGTAGACCTGGCAGCCTAACAACCAGATAAATTAAGAAAAGGAGTTTAGGTATCGCTATCTATGACAAAGGCAGAAGACTGTTACTCTAAGACAAGATTTCTTTTCTTGTTTTTTAAGTGTGGCTTAGATTGATGTTAAAAATTCTTTATGAAGCCAATTCCCCTACATATTTTCTCTGAAAAGGTCAAGGCATGACCTGCATATCTTTCACTTAGATCTATACCAGTGAACTTGCTCTGCCTCTCAGGGATGCAAGAGAATGGTAGCTCCCCTGAGAAGTAGCTAGCATCATTTACCATGACTAAGATTATTGAAAAAGTGTGTCTGAAAAAAAATCACCTTAGGAACTACAAAGAAAATGTACTTCTTTTTACAGTAGCTATATCCCTGTCAAATATATGCTTTGCACTCTCAGAATTTTCTAGAAAAGGTATTAACTTACTCCCAACCCCCTCCTATATCAAAAGAGGAAAAGGAAGAATATTAAATTCTGGGTCCTCTTGCATAAAGTTCACAGGCATGGGAGGACTATGTTTTGAAAGAGTATTATTATATAGCTAATAAAACAAAATTGCCCAACATAATGCAACCTAATGTGTTTGTGGAAGGATGAGAAATACAATCCAAAAATCCCAAGAAGGGGATCACTAGACCTTTATCTCCCCAAAATCATTTTAGTTTTATTTCAAAGAATGCCTTATGGTCGCAAAAATAAATTAAATTACAAGGCAATGAAAATACTGGAAGTAGTTTAATTTGTCCTTTTTGATTCCTCCTACAAGCAAGAAGGAAAATAAGAAAAATTGTTGGTAAATCCTTTAACTATCCTCACTATTCACTGGTAATTGTGAATAGAGCTTGCATTTCTGGGTCAAAAGCCCAAGGCTCTACACAGATCTAAATGCAATATTAATAGTGGAAAAAAGAAATCACTCTTCAAGTTAACATTAATATTGCAAAGATCTAAGCCTTTTGTCTAACAGTCAGTGAAATTATACAGTTTTAAAGCTAGTTTACTCTCCAGGGGGAATTCTCCAATTGGGAAATTGCAAAGTTCTTCTAATGACTGCAAGATTTTCCCTGAAACAAAAGTCCATCTTAGAATTATGGGATAAAATATCCAGATAAGGACACTGGGTGCCAGGGTAGTTAAGTGATCTTAATACCAATATTCTTTTGGGAATGTTTTAAGTCCGTGAGTTGTGAAACACTACCATATCCAGAAAGCTGAAGTTGAAATTTACTCAAAGGGCAACGGAAAGTCACATTGCAGGCATGAGCAAGTCATAACACATTACAAACAAGGAATCAGGAAGGAAAAACTGTGCAAAGGGTGTCATCAAAGAGATGTATGACTGAAAGAAACAGGTTAGTCACATGATTAGATCAAGGAATGAACTCCTCAGTATGTGTGCAATGCTAAGGGAATGTGTGAAAAGCCCCACTTATGGGAGGATGGGGATAAGACTCACCCAAGAAGAGCTGAGGTTTGCATCACTGGTGAGAATCTCATCATTGAGGGCACAATTTATTGGAGTGTTGGGCTGTTATTCTCCAGTGTCAGTTATTTGGATGAAGTGGGAAAGTGATAAACTTGGAGTCAGGAAACCTGAGTTTCAATCCCAATTCCAACAACTTCTCACTGTGATTTTTAGGAGAGTTACTTAGCTCCACTTTGAGCCATAAATTGTTCATCTGTAAAATGAGGATAATAATACATTTACTACCAAGAAAGAGATTTATAAAGCATTAAAGTCTCAAATGGTCACTATAAATACTATGATACAAAGAGATCAAATATCCTATGAAATGACATGGCAAACCTTGAGTTCCTTGGTCCTCCTGTATACTGTGACAGTAGCAGAGAGGCCAGGTTCTACATCAGTTAAAAGGAGATAGCTTTGAGCAGTTCTCTCTGTTTCCACTCTCTTTTGTGGCAAGTAGAGGGTTTTCTTTCTAGAGTGCCCATGAAGATGGGCTCTGTTGTTCATCTCCATCCTGCAATGGCTCCCATATGGAGCATGTATATTCAACTTGGCAAACTATCTCTGGGTCCCCTGATTTTCATTTCAGTTTTTTTTTTCTTTTTTTTTTTTGCTGAGTAGGCAATCAAAAACAGTTCTCACTGTGGGCATGTCCAGACATAGAGGTGACTTTCTGAGTTAGAAAAGGGTCTAATTAGTGGAATTGACTATTAGTAGCAAAGGAAGCTTCCGTTTAGAGAAGCCAGCCATCTAATAAGAAAAGGAACCAAATCCCTTGCCAGAAGCTGTGGACATTGTGTGGGACTGCAGAATTGTGTTATGAAAGTGCCCCAGTAACTGCTAAAGCTAAAATCCAAGGGAGTAAGTCTCTTTAAAACACCAGACAATTGTTCAAGAAATCGCCTAACTGCATGTTAATTTCCCATCTAAACTTTGCTTTTATCTTGCATAAAGTAATATCCAACTCTGCCTTTTCTTTTGTTTTTTTTTTTTGTACTTAAATCCACCAATCATGGCCATTTGTAATATCAATCGAGGAAATCTCCACAGAATTATGGTGCTTGGGATCTACCATGAGGACTGCATAGAGACTAATGGGACTTGGCATTTTTGGCTTACTCTGCAAGTGTCTGGGATTCCTTAGGTACCAACTTCTTATTTAACTTCCTTTTAAGCTTTCCTTTTATTAAAAAGGTGCCAGTACATATTTGGACACGTATAATTTAATGAGAGACAGTGGGACATAATGGATAAAGAGCTGGCCTTAGTCCAAGTCTTACTTCTGACCGGCTTTGCAACTAGGGAGAAGTCACTTAATTTCTTAATGAGCTAGGCAGGTTTCTAAGACTGTAAGTTTACAGAAAAGGACTGATAGGGGAACTTTCCTTAATGAGGTCTTCCTTATTTCAGTGAAATTTCAGTTCTAGTCCCTATGTCCTATAATGTGCTGAGGAATGATTTATTGTCTTACAGTAGATAAACTTGGCATGTGTTGTGAATGCCATGATTCCTTGAGAACTACTTTTGTTTTTAGAAGTTATTGTCATCAGAGTGTACTTGAGTATTTAATGTTGATATTTATGTTAAGAGGATGTATTTTTTTTTTTACCAGATTTGAAATTCAGTAACTTTCTGGGTTGGTTTTTTTTTTTTTGGTCAAACAAAGGTCATAACCAGGGACACATATCTATGAATAACATGTAGAAAAGAGAATATTATTATCAAGGAATAGCTGAATGCCTATTCCCTGCTGAACATTATATGCTACAAGGAATTGCATAGACAATTCAGTCTTTGCATTTACATTTCTAAAGTTTAAGGAAGATATCTGGTTCCTTTTTGATGATCAAGTAAGCACTTTGTAAGAAAAATAGTAAACTAAAAAGTGTTTCTATTACCACTTCATTTTAAGACAAATGCCAGTATCATTATTTATTATTTTATTTCATATTCTTGGTTGCCTGTATCTGTAATTTCATTGACATAGGGATCTCCTAGTGTGAAAACTCCCTCTACTAATACAAGTCTCCAACTTGTGCATGTAAAGCTTCTAGTCCAATAGTGGGTAACCTGCAGCCTCGAGACCACAAGTGGCTCTCTAGGTCCACAAGTTCAGCTGTCGGACTGAATCTAAACTTCCCAGAACAAGGCTTGGATTTGTTCTGTGAAGTTTGGATTCAGTCAAGCACTTGCACTTGAGGAACAAGAGGGCCACATGTGGCCTTGAGGCCACAGGTTCCTCACCCCTGTTCTAGTCTTTGAGAGATACCTGGGTGTTTGGGAGGAAAGGGTATTGGGTCTAGGTAACACAGGGACTAGATGTCAGACTTAAGCCCAGGTCATCCTGAATTTAGGGAGGAGCCTCCATCTATTATGCGCTGCTGCCTCTCATTATGTTAAATTAATGAATTAATTTGTATACCTTATTTTGAAGTAAGAATAAAGTCAATTTAATCTAAAGTATTTCTCTTGGAAATACCTTCTGTTTCTTGTCTACTATTTAAAAAGAGATAGAATTTCAGAAAGTCAAATTGGGAAACATCCTTTGGTGTGTTCTCATTCACATGAATCCTTCTAGTTGGTATCAAGCAGTTTTAGCCTAGAAAGCTACTTCTTGAAGTCATGTATTTCTAATCTTTAACGTATTTATAGAGTTTAGCACAAGTGCTTAATGAATTATGTATGTATGTATCCATCCATCTATTTTAATTGTAATTTTCTGTCCGTTCTATTAAAATTGATTTTCTGACTCCTAACTAGGCAAGTTTGAATTAATTCTGTAAGTTTTTTAAAAATGTGTGGGTGTGCATGATTCACTTCAGAAGGTACTTTCTAAAGAAAAAAAAGGGAGGTATTTGAGAATAATCCTTTTCATCTGCTACTTGGTAACTCCCCTCCTCCTCTTAAAAAAAAATCCAACTAGTTGTCAAGGCATGACTTATTCTCTCTGAGCCTGCTTACTGTTCCATTGACCTCAAGAAATCTACTAATTTTTTTGGTTACCTTTTGCTCTTCTCTTTGAAGTTTGACTCACTTGTCCTTTCTTTTTGAAGCCTGCTACAGCTTTTGTTCTTCTGGCTTTCTCTGTTTAGCCCCTTTTTTGCTCCATGACCTTTCTGAAACATTGGGTTCATTTGATAACCACTGTTCACCAGTAGACACCTAGATCTGGAAATTTTTAGGTGTTAATATTTTCCAAGTTTCCATTTACTTTTCCACTCCTCCCCATATAATGTAAGCTCCCTACTTCCCCTCCCCCACCTTTAAAAAAACATTCCTCAAGATTCATATTTCTTTCTCCAAAAGGAACTTATACTAACTTTTTCTCTTCCTCATCTTCTGGTCTTCCTCTCTTTTATTAGCAGGACTGTTTTTAGAAAGACCCCTGGACTTTAATAGAGGTTTCTCTTTTGTAATCTCTGCATTATTACTCTGAAGTTGGCCTATATGATTAGAAATCATTGTGTCAATCTCAGGACTTTTGGTGACAGGGATTGAGAAGAAAAATAATATTTATAACATAGACCCTACTCTCAAGGGTCCTGGTGGAAAAATGACATGTAGGCAAAAATTATTATATGAGTGCAAAGAATGGGGTCTGGGTAAGTGCTATGAGAAAATGGAAGACATAGAGTAATTTCAAGTGGGATCCAGGGGAGGAGAAGTGCTGGTAGTGAAGAGTGGCAAAGGAAAACCAAAGAGGACTTCAAGAAAGGTGTGGAATTCAAGTTGAACCTTGGTGGAAGAAAGGGACTTCAATAGGGAAAGAATGATGGATGATGTGCTTATGTGTGGGGATGGGGGTGGGCTCAATTTAGGCAAAAATTTATAACCCACATATATGAAAATAACCGATTTGAAGAACTGTTTGGAGACTATCTCAGAGGTACTATATAGAAATCTACCATTAAATCCTTTAAATAATCTCTGCTATTTGCACCTATGTGTCCATAACTTTTCTTCCTCTTACTTCCTGTCCACTTACAAACCATCACCACTTCTCCTCATCCTCCTCATCTCTCTCCCTCTAGACCTTCACATAGCGAGTCATTAATAAATGCTTGTTGACTGAATGACTATCTCTGCCACTAAGAATCAGGCCACTTTCAAGCCATGCCAGCTCTGTCCCACCCCACTTTCATTTTCCTTTTTTTTTTTTTGAGATGCATTTAATTTTATTTTTTCCCTTTTTTAATTAAATCACTTATTTTTAGTTTTCAACATTCACTTTCATAAGTTTCTAATTTTAACTCTCTCCCTCCCCCTTCCCACCAAAGCTTCTTACTCACCTTTTTGTGTTGTCCTTCCAACCTGGCACATGTTATTGTTTCTCAGTCATTCAATCATATCTGACTTTTCGTGATGCCATGGACCATGTCAAGCCAGGCCCTTCTACCCTCTACAGTCTCCCAAACTCTGTCCAAGCTCATGTTCATTGCTTCCATGACACTATCTATCCATTTCATCTTCAGCTATCTCTCCTTGTCCTTTTGCCTTCAGTCTTTCCCAACTTCAGGGTTTTTTCCAATGATTTCTGTCTTCAGGGGCAGCCAGGTAGCATAGCGAGTAAGAGCACCGGCTCCAGTGTTGAGAAGACCTGGAGATCGAATCCCGGGCTCAGACACTTAGCACCCACCCAGAAACACCTGGCCATGTAACCTTGAGCAAGTTACTTAACCCCAATTGCTTAGGGGCGGCCAGGTGGCTCAGAGAGTAAGAGCACTGGCTCCAGTGTCAGGATCACCTGGATCAAATCTGGGCTCAGATACTCAGCACCACACCCAGAAATAACTGGCTGTGTAACCTTGAGCAAGTTACTTAACCCCGATTGCTTAAAAAAAAAATGATTTCTGTCTTCTCATTATGTAGCCAAAATACTTCAGCTTTGGCTTCAGTATTTGACCTTCCAATGAATAATCTGAATTAATTTATTTAAGTATTAACTGATTAGGAGGTAGAGTATGCTTAATAACTAATTGTTGAGTTGCATTTGTATCCTTTGCACTCAGCACATGTTGTTTAGTCTTTGTTTTTTTTTTTTAGATGTGTTTGACTCCTCACAAACCCTTTGGGGGTTTTCTTGGCAACGATATTGGAACAGTTTACCATTTCCTTCTCCAGTTCATTTTACAGATGAGGAAATTGAGGATAAACAGGATTAAATGACTTGACCAAGGTCACACAGTTAATGGGTATCTAAGGCCAGATTTGAACTTAAGAAGATGAGTCTTCCTGACTCCAGGTCTGGCCTTCTATCTACTCCATCATCTAGCTGCCCCTAACATGTAGAAGACATTTAACACATTCTTTATCATCAATAAAATTTTTAGCAAATTGCATATATTAGATGTATAGAAACACATATACACACATATATAGAGAGAATGTAATAAATGGAGAGACATCTGGATTTGGACTTGGAGGCTACAGATTTGACTCATTGTTCTGCTTCCTACTCCCTGTGTGACCACTTCTCTGGGCCTCCATTTCCTCATCTGTAAAGAAAAGGGGCTGGTCTCCATGGCCTCTGGGGTCCCTTCTGGCTCTGACATTCTGTGGTCCTGTTGACAGGGTGGTGCATTTGTGAGGAAGCATTGTGGGAGGCTTGCCTTTGATTGTGACTTCTGCTCCCAGAGAGCTGCTGGAGGCAGGCCCTTCGAAAGGAATTGGAAATTATTTGGATACTTTTATGCTTTCATTATTTGACTCAGGTTTGTCTCATTTTCACTGACCAAAGGGTCTCTGACCCCTTCCAACTCAGTCCATAAATATTTGGATAGGCATAATGGTGTCTTGATGCTTTTTAACCCAAAATAAAAAGAGCAGAAACACAAAGGCAAAATCAGCAGTACAGATCCATTTCCTTTGAACTCACAAATAAATAAGTCAGAGTCCTCAAAAGAGAGAGGGTTCCTATCATCACAATCTGAAGACTTCAGTGTGCAGGAAAGCAGTCAGGGTATAAAATGCTGTGGTACAGAAACAAGGTATATCCTCAGAATTTAGGGGCACAAGCAGAAATAGAAATCAAAGTCAAAAAGGAATGGAAGTTTCTCTGCTTGCAGAGGTAATTGACCTTGCCAAATATGGAAAATTTGGTTGCTGAAGAGACTAAGGTTTCTACCAAAATCCCTTCAGGAAGAATCTAATTTAAAACCTGATTACTGTAAGATATGCTGTAATCTAATTAGCTGTAAAATGCCTATCATGAGATAATACTGAGCATTTTTTTGGGTGGAGTATAGGAAAAAAAGAAGAATCCAAAAGTACGAGTTTGGTAGCATTTATCCATCATTGTCTAAAAGAGAGAGTCACTATAGAAATGCAATTATTGGGAATTCTGGTCACTACAAAGGTATACCACTAGATATAGTAGAACTGGGAAAATCAGCCAGGATCTATCATACATAGCATAAGGTAACATTATGATTAATTAAATGCATTGACAAGCATTAATAAATATCTAGGGGCAGGTAGGTAGTGCAGTGAATAGAACACAGGCCCTGGAGTCAGAAGGACCTGAGTTCAAATCTAGCCTCAGACACTTGACAATTACTAGCTGTATGACCTTGGGCAAGTCACTTAACCCCAACTGCCTTGCCATCCCCCCTCAAAAAGAAAAAAAAAACCCAAAACCACAATAAAAATATCTACTATGTGCCAGGAAGTGAGAGTAGCTAGATGGGAATGCCAGGCCTGGGGTCAAGAAGATTCAATTTCCTGAATTAAAATTTGGCCTCAGAAACGACTAGCTAGCTGTGTGATCCTGGGCAAGTCACTTAGCCCTGTTACCTCAGTTTCTTCATCTGTAAAATGAGTTTGAGAATGAAATGGCTAACCACTCCAGTATCTCTGCCAAGAAAGCCCCAAATGGGGTCACAGAGAGCTAGACAACTGACAAAAGACTGAACAATAAAATGTGCTGGGGAACAATAAAAGATAAACTTACTCCCTGCCCTCTGGAACTAACAATCTAGCCAATATACATGGCTAGATACAAGCTATATACACATACACATATATACATATATATGTGTGTGTATATACATATATATATACTGAATATAATGAATAATATGCATGTATAAGCATATGTACTATAAACAAACAAAAAAAAATGACTAGGAAAGATCACCAGCAGACAGGGATGATCAGGAAAAGAGTCCTGGAGGAAGGACTCCAGGTCTTAAACTCAACTAGAGTTTGGGCTACTAAAGCCATAAACGTTCCCGAGGGCAGTATGTTGACTTAGAAAACCACACATTTACATTGTCTATGTTCTGGTGCATTTTTATTTATTTTGATAAATATTTCTCAATTAAATTTTAATCTTCAACCGGCACTGAGTTTTGAAGGAAATGAGATTTTTGGGATGCTGAAGTGAAGGAAGGATGATAGGATCATAGATCCATACCTGGAAGGGATCTGATTCACTCCCTCATTTTACAGGTGAGGAAACTAAAGCCCAAGGAGGTTAAATGGTGGCCCCAGATTAAATGAGTATTAAACATTATAGGAGGGATTTGAACTCAGGTCTTATTCTGAAGTCAGTGGTTTTTGTGCTATGATAAGGGGCTCAGACAGTACAAAGACAATAGATGAAGTGCTGTGTATAAAGAATAGTAAGAAGGGCAGGTAAATGAACAGTAGTGTTCATAAAGGAAAATAATGAATTATAAGCCCGAAAAAGTAAGGGCCAGGTTGTGTAGGACCTTAAATACCAAACCAAGGAGTTATATTTGATCCTAGGGGTAATAGGGAGCCACTGGAGTTTATTGAGTAGGGGAATGACAGGGTCATAGTTGCACTTTAGGAAAATCACGTTAGCAGGTGAGTGGAAGATGGATCAGAGTGGGGAAGGACTAGAGGTAGAGACACAAAGGTCATTATTGCATAAACAAAAGGTGATGTGGGTCTGAGCAACCATTGATTCCATTGTCAGATACCTTGATAGCAGGACAGAGGTCAATTGGGATTATGAATATTCTTCTCACTAGAAAGGTTCTCCCATTGTAAATTTAAAATTTAAGTTTGTCTGAATTTGATAAGTGTGAATTCCCTGGGGACTCCATTACCCTCAGGTGAACTAATAAAATCAAGTCAGACCCTGAACCTATATCGAGTCTACCAAAACATAGACATCCCATGAAATCCTTCCTGAGTAGCCAACCAATTGGTCACTCTTTTTACTTTTACCACCATCCATTTATTTGTAATAAAAGCTGGATTAATTTCTCAGGTAATAAAGGCAGGCCCCAACTTGCAAAGGAGTCATGTTGTAGCAGCTAGTCTAAGATTTCATGTTGCTCAGGGTAAATCTCAGCTCCAAGTCCCCAAGCTCCCTTTTACCTTAGGTCCTCAGAGTGTGAGATCCTGATAGAACCTTTTTTTCTGAGACCAGAGCTCCATGGTACATTGAACATCTCCGGATCCTGAAAGGATGGGGTAGGAGGATAGTTATAGTATGATCTGATCACTGTGCAGTGCCTAACTCTCAGAACAGCTCCCAGGAGGGCTCAGACAGATGGATGGTTAGAGGGATGGAAGGAGTGGGGTGGTGCTGGAGTGTCACAAGCCATTCACATGGAAGGCCTTTTATAAATGGAGTGGTTTTAAGGAAGGCATACTCTGTATTCATTTCCCTGGACGTGCCGATCTAAGCAGCTGCTGTTTATTATCCTCTCTCTACTCATCTGGCAGACCCACAACAAGTACAAGTTTTTTCACTCTGCCCAGTGCTCCTTTAGATTTGTTTTTGCTCATTCAGAGACAAGATAAAAGGTTAGAAGATGATCAGAACCAGTGCTGTTTCATCCTGCTACTATTTGAAGACAGAGAAGAGCAGATGAGGAGAAGTTGAGTGATGGGAGGTTCAAAGCTAGAGAAGGCAGGGTACCAGAACATACACCCCACTACCACCCCAATCCAGGATTATTATTATTTTTTTTACAGGGTCTAGGCAGGATCGAGAAACAGCCTGCATATTTTATAAGACACATAAATTGATAGTCTGTGAGTATCTGTAGCAGCAAGCACCCCAAGCATGTCCTCAGGGTTTGCTGCCCATACAGGTTCTTGGATCTGCTTTGATAAAGGAAAGCAACTCAAAATGGGTTAACAAGCTTACTTTAATCAGTCAGACATATATCGTTTACCTTGTTCAGGGGAAAAAGGTCAGCACCCCAAACTTCAAAATATACAGACAGAATTATCAAAACATTAATAGATCAAGTAGACAGCTTTCCAAACTGTCCAACCATTACATCCATACCCAGTCAACATCTGGGTTTCCACATCTGGGTTTTTCAAAGCCGGGGGACTCTCAACAACGGCTTCCCAGAATTCAGATCAAATCACAGAACACTTCTCAAAGTGAGTCCCAAAACAAAGCTACACATCAGGGCTTATATAGCCTTCTCCTGGCTCAGAGAATGTAACAACCTTATTGACTCACTGGCCAATCAAGAAGTATCTACTGAAAAACAAGCCTCCCACCCCAGGCTTCAGGTGCACATTAGCCTAGGGGCAGGGAAGATCTTTAAAATTTACATTCTTATTACAGTATCTGTCACAGCATAAGGAAAGTGAAGGTATGGTAACAACTCAGGGTGATGCCAAGCAACTGGAAATAGGAAGGGAAAGAGGCACATTTTTTAAAAGGCACATTCATCATAGAAAATAGCAGTTAGCAAAGGAAAATCTGATTAGACCATCAAGAGCAGGAAAAGGTCCATCTCCCAGTAGGATGCTGCAAAGCCCTGACCTCTCTGTCTTTCTTAACCTCAAGCTGGCCAGTGCAAAGCAGGTTGGCAAAAGGGGGATGCAGGCAGAGGGCAAGGTAGCACCGGAAACACTTTAATGTACCTTGGATTTGTCAAGAGTTTGGTTAAGTGTGTGATTTTGTTTGGTAGGGCCATCTATGAATCCAATCACCTGCCTTAGACTCTATCTACTGCAGTGGCCTCCAGTTCTATAAATGCATTAGTAGGACTTCCTGTTAGCTGATAAGAGCCTCTCTTAGCCTTAGGGTCAGATCAGTAGCTTCAGGAGGAAAGTTTATATTCCTGGGTTAGTGGTCAGAGAAAGTAAACTGGACTTTCCACCCAGGAAAAGGAAATTAAGCTTGGAAAGAATCCCAAGCATTTTAAAGGAGACCCTTTCTTTGCTGAATCATATAGGCATGATGTTTTCAGCTTGCCTTTTTGCAAGCGGGTCATCTGTATGCAAGATCTTTCAGCGTTTGTATTATTTGCACAGAGCCCTTTGATGTATGGATTTCCTCCAGTCCCCTTAAGGATAATTTTAAAAATTGGATGAGGCAGAAGCAGACACAATACTTTACTGCTCTTTCCTGGACCTCAAGAAAACATAATTCCAACCTGATTTGCTTATCTATGGGAACCTCTGCTTGTCATTCACCTAGTGCTCCTGACCCCAAGTCCATTTATTTACTATAGCACAGGAAGCCTGTCTGAAGGCTGTCAGCTTAGGTTTATCCCAGGAGAGACATCATTAAGATCCAAGGTCTGCAACTGGATCGCGCATAACTGACTGAGACTGAACTAGCAGGCAAACCATAATTGCACAGATGAAGTCACTGAAGAGATGAATATTGCTCCAGGGTTCTGGGTCTTCCCCAGGCATTGATAGAATAGCTTCAGTGGTTTGGCATGTATCTCCAGGAGTTTCATAGGCAGGAGAGATGTGTAGCCAGAGTAGGAATATCATTATAAGATAATAGATTTAAAGTTGGTAGGGTCCTTAAAGATCTAGTTCAACCCTTTCATTTTATAGCTGAAGAAACCAAGGGTCAGAAAAGTGAAAGGACTTGCCTAAAGTCACACAATTATCACACGGGAGACCAAGGATCCCAATGTGGGTTATCAGATTCCATTCTTTCCCACTGTACCAGGACACTTTTAGCTATCTTGTGCTGACTGGGCAATGCCTTTATTTTGAACAGCTTACTAGTCATTTCAGAGAGAACTTTTGAACTCTGGTAAGGATTTTTAGTTGGCAAAATGCCTTTAATATCTCTGTTCTTTCTTAAGTCCACTCCCCACATTACTGCTGGTAATTGGGGAACTCTACACTACAGGGACAGATGTGACAATAGGAAAATGAGGAACTCTACACTTAGTTTCAGGGAAAGAAATTGTATTTAAGGCATCTCTCATCAGTGTGTATGGGCTGAATGGAAGTTTCTTGAACATTCAAATGTGTATCTGGTAGATGGGGAGTGGGGGAGAGAAAAAAGGGATAAAAGAAAGTTTTATGATAACTTTATTATATATTTAAAAGAAATAGAAAGTTGTACATAATAGATTTGTAATTTTATGTGCAATCATCTCCCCCCCATTCTATTATGTTATGGAAATACTTGTTTTATTTCTTAAATTCAGAATACAATAAATAAAATTTTTAAAAAGATGTTAATGTCTTATGGAGATGGGAGAGAGAAGAGAAGAGAATTGTAACAGAACTTGAGACTTCAAAAGGAAAGCAGAATGAAAAGGAAAACTGGAAATTACCAAAAATATGTCCATTGGGATTGGAAACTTAGATCAGGGAATTTGAACAGGGTCTGCGGAGTCCTCAGAATGTGCTCAGAATGGAGTGGGCCTAAAGATGGGAGGTGGGGGACGAAAGAGTCAGAGTATTCTGTGTGTAGGCTAGGAGACATTTTAAAGCTTAAATTCAGCTGTATTTTGGAAGGTGGGAGAGGAGGCAAAATGAATGCTTCAACCTGAAACTGAGGGGTGAACTTGGGGTCCAGATAGGAAAGGATTCTATCCCTCCTAGGACCAGGGTGCCTGAACAATCAGCCTTTGAATGTGACTGATGTAATTATTCGATTCTAAGTTTAAAGAAGAAAAACAGAGCTCATATTCACAGGGAATGTTACAAATCATCCTTCATTCAGCTATCAAAGTGATTTTCCTAAAGTGCGGATCTGACCACATCATTCCTCTACTCAAGAGACTCCAGTGGCTTTCTACTACACCTAGGAGTAAATAAATATCCTCTGCTATTTAAAGTCTGTCAAAACCAAGTCCCAGCTTTAATATACATTACTCCTTTCCTAGATTGTGTGGTTCAGTTAAATTATTTTTCTTATTGTTCCCAGTAGTTGACTCTCCTCCTTTCTCTGTAGGGGCAGTAGTGGTATAGTTGGTAGAGTGCTGGAACTGGAGTCAGGAAGACTCATCTTCCTGAGTTCAAATCTGGCTCTAGACACTTACTAACTGTGTGACCCTGGGCAAATCGCTTAACTCTGTTTGCCTCAGTTTCCTCATTTGTAAAATAAGTTGGAGAAGGATAGAACAAACAATTCCAGTATCTTTGTTAATAAAACCTTAACGGAGGTCACAAAGAGTTGGATAGGACTGAAAAATGACTGAACAACAAAAACCTTTCTTCATGCCTTTGCATTCACAACCCATGCCTATACTCTACTCTCTCTTTAGCTCCATCTCTTAGAATATCATTTCCTTCAATATTCAACTCAAGTACTGCTTTTTACATGAAGCCTTTCCCAATGCCCAAGATGATTGGTGCCCTTCTACCCAAATTACTTTGTTTCATTTTTACATGTTGCCTATGTATGATAGAATGTTAGATAATAGAATATGAGATTGAGGACTGTTTAAATTTTGTTTTGTGTCCCCGGTACCTAATCCAGTACCTGGTACATTGTAGGTGCTTGAAATGGGAATGTAAATTTAAAGATCTTCCCTGCCCCTAGGCTAAAGTGCACCTGGAGCCTGGGGTGGGAGGCTTGTTTTTCAGTAGATACCTCTTGATTGGCCAGTGAGTCAATAAGGTTGTTACATTCTCTGAGCCAGGAGAAGGCTATATAAGCCCTGATGTGTAGCTTTGTTTTGGCGCTCACTTTGAGAAGTGTTCTGTGATTTCATCTGGATTTTGGAAAGCTGTTGTCCAGAGCCCCCTGGCTTTGAAACCCAGATGTTGTTTGGTTTGGATGTAGTGGTTGGACAGTTTGGAAAACTGTGTACTTAATCTGTTTCTCTGTCTTGATAATTCTGTCTGTATACTCTGAAGTTTGGGGTGCTGACCTTTTTCCCCTGAACTAGGTAAATGATACATATTTGACTGATTAAAGTAAGCTTGTTAACCCATTTTGAGTCGCTTTCCTTTAACAAAGCAGATCTAAGAACCTGTGGTGGCAGCGACACTCTGGGGATGCTGGGGTGCTTGCTGCTACAGTGCTTTATACATGCTTGTTCATTGGTCGATTGCTATTAGAACATAGACAAAGGTAAGAACATGTGTCAGCCTTTGGCATAGTTATCTGAGTTCCTCTTGTTCTGATCTGGGACATGCCACCATATTTTGTGAGGTCCAGCCAGGAGCTGGTGAGCACTGTCAGAATCATAGGTTGGATTTGGTAAGACATTGTGGATTATATTCATTTAAGCTGAGGATAGAGAGGCAACAGGAGGTGGAGTAAATACGGAGCTTGTCTCAGAGTCAGGAAGACCTGGGTTCAAGCCTCAGCTCTGATAAACACCAATTTTGTGACCTGGGCCAGTCAAGTCACTTATCATTGTCCTTGGCAACTTTCTAAGACAAATTGCCAATGTGTATTGGCTAAGGGAGTTTCCTCACTGGGCTTTCAGTATAACAATGAGATAAAGTCAAGACTGCATAGTCATTAGTAAACAAAAAGGAAATGGTGTATATACTTTTAAAACACACCAACCTAGGGTAATGGCAACATTAACAAGACATTTATGTAGCATTCTAAAGCCTGCAAAACACTCTTCACCCATTAACTCATGTGAGTCTCATAACCTTTTGAGCTTGGGGCTGAAGGTACTAATATTTCCATTTTGCTGATGAGGGAACTGAATGAAGTTCAGAGAAGTGACTTGCCCAGGGTCACTTCCTGCCAGATGTCAGGCAACATTGAGATGTGGGTATTTGGGACTCTAAATTCATGCTTCATTCACTACGTCACATTGCTTCTTCTCCTTTTTCAGTTTGAAATAATAATTTTATTTTAAAAAATAGTACTTTTTCCAATTACATGTAAAGACTATTTTAAACATTCATTTAAAAAAAATTAGCTCCAAATTTTTTCCCTCCTTCCCTCACCCTCCTCCCTAAAATGGTAAGCAATTTGATAGAGATTATGTATGTGCAATCATGTAAAACTTATTTCCATATTAGTCATGTGTGAGACAAGAAACAAGCTAAAAGAAAAGAACCAAAAAAAATATAGAAACTGAAAATAATGTGCTTTGCTCTACATTCAGAGTCTCTCAGTCCTTTCTCTGGATATGGATAGCATTTTCCCTCATGAATCCTTTGGAATGCCATGTTTCTAAGCAGACAGCTTTGAATACACCAATCAGAAGTAAGCAGGATAAAGATACACATAGGGACTGATTGGTACAATCAGTGTGGTAACTCTGTACAGTGTACAACTCTTTGCTTGGTGACTATACTTAGGACTTCACCTGTCAGTTTGGTTGTTTCTGTGTATACATCCTTCTTTTTTCTTTCCCAGGAAAGGGGTCCAGTTTTATTGGACTACCCCAATGGAAACTAAGTAGACTAGAAATGATTGTAAATGTCTACCAGAATTTACCAAATGACTGAAAAGGGAATAAAACATGAAGAGTTTGCAAGAAGTTGTTGAAACTACTCATAATTTGCCATAATGCACATATAGCTTTTAGTCAGGAAATTCCCTCACTTTGGAGAAATATGTATTCTTTACTGACTGTGTGACTGACTATTTGGTGGACTATTGGAGGACAAGATAGGGGAAGGGTATCAAGGGATAAGTTAAAAGTCATGAATACTCTGGATATGAATGAATAACAAAGCATCTATTCAGCTCTTATTATGTGTAAAACATTGGGCTGAGTACTCTGAATATAAAGACAAACAAGATAGTCTCTTCTCTCAGAAGCTCCCATTCCAGAAAATAGATACAGTCTTTGGGGAAAAAAAAAATGTACCCTTTTCATTATTCCTCTGGTGGTGGCAGTGAAAATGGCGGCGAAAGGCAGGAAGCCTTGAGGGGTTCCCATTTTACCATAATATTTATCTGGAAACTCAGGTGTGAGACTGATAAATACATGTAATTTAGGGCATTGGATATAGTTTGTACTCAGTCACTGTGAAATTCCTTTAATTTCCTTCAAAGAATCACAGAGTTGTACTTGATATTTGAGCAAGAAAACAAAAGGAATTGTACAGTGAATGTGCTCAGGAACCATATTACCTTTGTAACACAATGCCTAGAGGTTGACCCTTGTATTTACCATGGCTATTAGAGACTAGGCCTCTTTTAGAAAATCACAATTCTCTACTGAGTCAGTTACAGTACCTGTGATGTCATTGGTCCTCTTCCAGAAGGAAGGATGGTTTCATCAAATAATCAATGGATAGTTGCTAGTATATACAAATGATAAGCATTTTTGTATGTGTGGCTTAAATAATATATTATTATCACACATAGAACGTTGTCAAACTATGTCTCCTTTTAGAGACTAAGATTTTCATAATGTAAGGGATGAGTATCATAGTTATTACACTAATAATGATAACTATCATTAGTATCATAGTTAATCAGTCACTGAACATCTCTTAAACACCTGCAGGGTGCCGGGTACTGTGCTAGGCTCTGGGGACACAAAGAAAAAAGTGAAACAATTCCTGCCTATAAATAGATGCTATTTATGCATACACATATATATTTATATCCATGATCACATCTACATCAACATCAGTATCTATCCATCTATTTATCTTGCAACGTTATTTTACATGGAGGATACTACCAGCTTGGGTGGGGGAGACTAGGAAAGCTCTCATGTAAAAGGTGACTCAGTTTGAGCTGAGTCTTGAAGGAAAAGAGGAATTCCAAGATGTGGAGATGAAGAACCATTGAATCCTAGCCATGGGGAAAAGACAGTATAAAAGGATGGAGAGGGGTGGCTAGGTGGCGCAGTGAATAGAGCACCAACCCTGAAGTCAGGAGGACCTGAGTTCAAATGCAGCCTCAGACACTTGACACACTTATCAACCATGTGACCTTGGGCAAGTCACTTAACCCCAATTACCCTCCAAAAAGCAAAAAAAAAAAAAAAAGGATGGAGAAAGGAGATGGGATATTGCATGTGAAGAACAACAAGAAAACCAATTTGTCCGGTCCCCAGTGTGTGGTAAGTGGATTGAAGTATATAATAAGGTTGAAAAGTAGGCTGGGACCAGGTTGAGGTCTTTGGAGTTTACTGAGTAAGACAGGGACATGCACACACCATTCTGTCATCCTCTCTCCCCTTCCCTCCCTCCCTGTCTCCCTCTCTCCTTCCCTCCCCCGTTCTCTCTCCCAAACTCTCTCTCCCTCCCTGATTTTCTCTCCCTCCCCTACTCTCTCACCTTCCCTCCCTCTCTCCCATCTTCTCTCTCCTCTTCTATCTCTTCTTCCCTCCTTCCCAAATAGTTTTAGATCAGCATCCTTCTATTCTAAGACCAGTTGTTAACAACGTGCTAGTAAGAATTAATGTCCTTTTCCCTGTTCCAAATCCATATAGAATTATCAATTTCTTGGACCACTTTTAGGGCCCCAAAATGGAGGATGGGTTTAGCCTTGGAACTGAGAAATATAATAAAAATAGTGCTCATTAAGAATTTTTAAGATTTTCATCCCCCATATTCTTGCTCCATAACTTTGTTCACCATATTCACACATTTTCTGTATCTTGGACAATAGAACACTGTGAGAGGTTTCCTTCTTTATTTATTTGTTTGTTTATTTATTTTTATTACTTTGAGAAAAAAAATTTTTTCTCTTAAGAAAAGATTTTCAGGTTAATTCGATTTTCCCCTTAAATCTTGAGGTTTATTTGTTTATATGCTTGTCAAGAATTGCTTTTCCTCTTTTATTTCCTTTCTCCTTCCCAAATTGACAATATTCACCTTTCTAGTAAGAAGAAGGCAGAGGTGCTCAGCTACTTTTAGAGTCTCATTATAAATGACTGTGAAGTAAGGACGACTCAAGATCCCATTTCAGGGACACAACTAGGTGGTGTAGTAAACAGAGTGCTGGACCTGGAGGTCAAATCAAGAAGTTCAAACTCAAGAACACCTGAGTTCAAATCTTTTCTCCAAAACTCACTGTTTGATGCTGGACAAGTCACTTATTACTCAATCTTTTTCCTCATCTGTAAAATGTGGATAATAATAATACTTCCTGGGTTTATTTGTGAAGATAAAATGAGATAATATTTGGAAGATGCTTTGCAAACTTTAAAGTGCCATATAAATGTGGACTCTTATTATTTCAAGATAATTTTAAATATTCCTTGTCACAGGCACACTTGAAACCACTCTTCTTACATCTTGTCTTTCTTGGAAGCTGAAACATAGTTAGATTGTTCAGGTTGTAGCAACACTAACCGTGTGTGTGTGTGTGTGTGTGTGTGTCCTAAGTCTAGGGGAGTGGTAGGAAGGAAGGTCCTCTATTCTACTTTCTTTTCTTGTCATGCAACACTGAAGCATTCCTTATGTGAAATGGTAGAAGAATAAGGAGAAAAAATGTTTGCTGTCTCATAAACTCTTTGAGTAGGAAGTCATTGAATGCCACGTTCTGCATAATACAGTGATCACTTCTACAGGTGGTCATTTAACCTCTATTTGAAAACCCACAGCACTGCAGGGAAACTCTTCCTTTACTTTTTGGACAATTTTAATTGCTAGACAGGTTTTTCTTACTCCTTCCCTCCTCCAACTTTAGGGACAGTAGGTCATACAGTGGACAGAGCACTAAGTCTAGAGTCAGGAAGACTTGAGTTCCCTCCAGCCTTAGATATCAGTTGTGTGACCCTGGGCAAGTCGCTTGACCCTGGTTTGCCTCAGTTTCCCAACCTGTAAAATAAGTATAATAATTGCCCCTATCTCCCAGGGTTGTTGTGAAGATCAAATGAGATAATCACTGTTAAGCACTTAAGCCTGGCATAAAGTAACTTTATAGGAATATTAGTTATTGTTATTATCATTGTTATTGTTATTATTATTAACCCTTACTACTCCCTTCTAAATTCTGCCCACTTTTCTTGATTCTATTTCTCAGAGCAAAGCAGAATAAGCACATTCACTTGTTTACATAATAGCCTTTCAAGTGTTTGAAAATTGTTATCTTGTCCCTCATCAGATTTTTCATTCATACTTGGAATTTAACTATAATTTTGCTTGAGCAGACTTTTGAATTACATCTTCTAACACAAATAATTTATCAGTTCTACTCAAGCATCTACTCAATCATTGTTCTACTCAAGCATCTGAAATAATTCAATTATGATACAGTCTAGTAGATTGGCTTTTCCACCTAAACTTTATTTTGAACCATGACACGATGGTACCTACAAATCTATGTTAGCTATTTGGTTTTTAAAGTTTAAAGAGTTTCAAAGGATGAAACCCTATATATATATGTCCTGTGAAGAGCAGCAGGCCTAAGGGTTACTTCAAACTCTTTCAAGATGACTTGACCTTCATAGTTCAGAGTGGAGTGACTGTAAGGTTTTGGAACTGTCAAAAGTCATTCACTTGGTCTATGATAGCCTACAAAAGTGTATTAAATATCCATTGCTGAGGTAGGAAAGCACCTCATATACTTCTGGAAAATATTGTAAAGTTTGGTCTTCGAATCTTTAAAGATGTTCCAGACTATGGATGGAAGTATGCCTCAGACAATTTTTAAATGTAAGATTTATGTGATACCAAAGGCATGAATTTCAAAAGAAATAGAATTTTTGAATGTGTGTCAGTTCCTCATTGGACTGATGTTTATTTAATCTCTCTGTAAAGAAAAAAAAAGAAGTAAATAATCTGTTTTACTGCACTAGGTAAATTTTATTTTGATGTCTCTTATTGTCATGGAACTTCATGAATTTTGCAATCCTGAAGGCTATTTTGAGGTCTTACTGAGTCGCAAGGGGTTCTGCAAAATGAAATTTTGCATCTGTAGTACTGGAACACATCCTAATTATTGTCCAAACAAAGCATGATTGAGAGAACATTTTGGTGACTGCTTAAACAAATCTAGAGAGAATGGTTGGTTGTCTAGTTCTTCAAAGAATTAATATGCTGAATTAATTAAAAGCAAACCTGGCATGTGATGAGATGGTAATGGCTTCCCTGACTATGTTTTCTGTGTAGGTATTCTGGTTTTCTCTTCAAGTATTTTTTTTAAAGTTGTTAACTTCTTACTACCAAATGTCACCAGATTTGACTATTCCACTCTTCCATTCCCCTTACTTTCACCACAACCATCCCAAATGTTTATTTTTACAAGTGTATGTCCTTCAGTTAATATTTCTTTCAATCCCTCATGTCACCAAACAGATTTTTTTGGGGTTTCATACATTCAGTGTTAACCATCATAAAATTAGGTAATTGTTGTTCAGTCGTGTCTGACTCTTCGTTATCCCTCTTTGGGGTTTTCTTGGCAAAGACACTGGAGTGGTTTGCCATTTCCTTCTCCAGCTCGTTTTGCAGATGAGGAAGCTGAGGTGAACAGGGTTAAGTGATTTGCCCAAGGTCACATAGCTAGTAAGTGTCTGAGGCCAAATTTGACCTCAGAAATATGGCTCGTCTTGAGTCCTGGTCCTCTGCTCACTGTGCCACCTAGCTGCCCCTGATGATGCACAGACATTATATATGTTTGTATACTGGAACTAAGGCAAGGGAGATATGAGTCAGAATGAGTTAGATAATGAGTTAGAATTCTCCCTCATACATTTACTATCTATGTGATCTTGGGTAAGTAACAACTTCTCTGTCTCAGTTTCTTTGTAAGCAAAATGGGGATAATAATGACATCTCAGAGATTTGTAGTGGGGATCAAATGAGATAGAATGTAAAGTGCTTAACAAACTTTGATTTGCTATATAAATGCTAGCTATTATTATTAACTCTACTTATATTTTTTAAGCAATATAAAGCATAAAAGAGAGAAATTTTTTTTCCTTTTGGAGGGCAATTGGGGTTAACTAACTTGCCCAAGGCTACACGGCTAGTGTTTTGTGTGTGTGTGTGTGTGTGTGTGTGTGTGTGTGTGTGTGCGCGCGTTTGTGCGCGCGCGCTAAGTGTCTGAGGTCGGAACTGAACTCGGGCCTCCTGACTCCGGGGCCAGCGCTTTACTCACTGCGTCACCTAGCAGCCCCAAAAGAGAGAAATTTTAAAGTGTTTATATTCTCAGGGCAGATCATAAGAAGTGATGCAAAATAACTGGTCTTTAGAAATCCAGGACTTCTTTCTTCTTCAAGAGCATCTGACTGTCGCATGGGTAATGACTCTTTGGGAGGCCTTCATGTGGAAGGTCTCACCAAGCACTTCCATTCTCTCTCCTCCTCTCATCTCCATTATCTGTTGTCCTTTGGAAACCAAAAATAAGGCCAAAACACAGCAGATCTCTCTCAAGCCCCTCTCTCTGTCTCTGTCTCTTTCTGTCTCTCTGTCTCTGTCTCTGTCTGTGTCTGTGTCTCTGTCTGTCTCTCTCTGTCTTTGTCTCTCTCTCTCCCTTTCCCTCTCTCTTCCTTTATCTGTCTGTCTTTCTATCTGTCATATTTCTGATTATATAAGCAGTTACACTACTAAACCAATGTTTGCAAATACTAATTAAAAAGGTATTTTATATCACATTTTGTGAGATTTTAATTGTTTTTTCACAGGACTCCTATAGTCTAAGTGGTTTCTATGAAGTTTTGATGATTATGATTTTGACTGTTCCCTACCTCCCAAATCTATCTGAGAAGGGTCAACGTTTCCTGTTTTCCAGAAAGGGGGTCTTAGATATCACTACCTTATTTGTCAACCTGTAAGATACTGAATGATTCAGAGCTTGCCACTTTTATGCCAGTTCAATAGCACTGATTAAATGAGTAGGAGGAAAATGTTTACCCATGGGTAACCTAGAGCAGTCATTGCTAGGAAGAGAGAAAGGTTACTAAAAGCTTCATGCCTCTGATGTGACCATGGTACAAAGCCAAAGAGTGAATAATACTTTCAAGAAAAACACCGAAGCCAGCAAAGCCAGTCAGCATTAACAAAGCATACCCTGTTATAAACATGCTAAGAATATGATTTACCCTTGTCCTGTGACTCCCTGGGGATAGTGCTGACTATAAGAAGTGTTATATTACTGAGCCAGTGTTTACATATACCAATTAATAAATAATTTGCATGATGTTTTATAGGATTTTAATTGGATTTGCCCAATTAAAGGTTTTTACAAGACTTCTTTACTCGAGGTGGCTTTTATAAAGTTTTGATGATTATGGTTTTGACTATTCCCTGACTCCCATATCTTTCCAGAAGAGGGAACCTGGGGGGAAACTATGAAATAAACTGGCAAAATTTGTTTTTATTAATGCATTAGTGTTTATTTCATAGAAGGAAATCATCTTCTAGAGGAAAGGAACTTGTGTGTGTGTGTGTGTGTGTGTGTGTATGTGTGTAGCTACTGTGTTAACTTGGTGGCATAGGGGATAGAGCTCTGGGTGTTGTCAATGAAGAGTTGAATTCAAATCTCACCTCAGACACCTGTTATCTGGGTGACCTTGGGCTATTCACTTAACTTCCTTTTTCCTCAGTTTTCTCAACTATAGAATGGGAATAACAGTACCTTCCATACAGGGTTACTGTGAGATTAAATGAGATATTTATAAAAGTGCTTAGCACAACCTGGCATGTAGGAGGAATAATATAGATACTTATTCCTTTCCCTTTCTCCCCCTAATCACAGAGGCTGGACAAATAAATGGTTGTTGAACTAAATTCAGTTGAATTTTCATTGCAATACACTGAACATTTTAAAAGCACCTGTTGGGGGTCAGCTAGGTAGGACAGTGAATAGAGCACTGGCCCTTGAGTCAAATCTAAGTTCAAATCTTGCTTCTGATCAGACATGTGACACTTACTAGCTGTGTGACCTTGGGCAAGTCACTGAACCCCAAATGACCTGACTTCCCCCCTCCAAAAAAAGACAAAAAAAAAATAAAAGCACCTATTAGGTGCTCGTGTCTGTGCTAGGACCTTGGGGTAACAAGATAGAAAAAGATGACAGTTCCTACAGTTCAAGAGCTTTTAGCCTTTGTAGGGAGGATATAGTAAATAAGTAATCATACTTAAGACTGAGGTAGAATCAATTAATTAACCAATAAGTAGCACCTACTATGTGCTTGGTACTGGGCTAGGTTCTGGGGACATAAAGACACAAGTGAAATAGTCCTTGCCTTCAAATGGTCCTTTGGTTCTATTATATATTCTATGAAGCAGGTAGATACTGTACTAGAGAGAGGTGGACTTGGAGTCAGGAAGACCTGAATTCAAGCCTAGCCTTAGTCTCTTATTTGATTGTGTGACCCTAGGCAAGTCACTTACCTTCTTTCAGCCTTCATTTCCTTATCTGGAAAATGGGGATAATAGCACCTTCTTCACAAAGGTTTTATTTTTATTTTTAAGACCAAATGCAATAATACATGCAAAGCACTTGGCAAACCTTAAAATCCTATACAAATATTAGTTATTTATTAGGGGGGAAATATAAGGGATAGTGTCTGGAACCAGTTTCCTTGCTGGTGAATAAGAGAGGCCCATTTCTAATCCAAGTACTAACCCAAGTACCTATTTCTAACCCAAATACTCAACAAAGTAAGAATTCTTCTGATATGCCCTTAACCTGGGTGTAAAATTTTTTTCTGTGTTATAATTATAAACATAGTATTAAGTAAAGTAGAATTAATACAATTGTAATTTTACAAATTTGTACTAATTTTTATAATAGCTTATAATAAATACTCTTATTAAAAGCATATAGGTATTTTGCTTTATCAAAAAGATATATGTATACATATATACACACATACATATATATATACACATATAAACACATATATGTGTATGTATTTCTGAGAAGTTCTGTGTCAATTGAATTTGTCAAGTGGGGAGGTTTTGGGGGGTTTATAGGATCATTTAAAATATACTTGTGTTGCTATTTAAGTGAGTTATGTGGTGAATCTTTTTGTAGTCAAGGATTATTTTCTGAAGAAAATATTTATTTCCTAATTTAGACTTTTTGGAAATTTGAGTTTTCATGTATTGGATGTCCTTAAAACAACATAAACCCGTAAAACATTTTGCATTTAAAAAAAAATCCAACTCTAGATAAACAAACTCCCTTTACCAACATCAACAAGTTCTTTGTAGTTTATGGTCTAAACTGCCTAGAATTCTGAGAAGTTAAGTGACTTGTCCAGGGTCACACATATGTATCAAAGGTAGGACTTGAACCTAGATCCTTCTGGCTCTAAGGCCAGCTTTCTATTCACTATGTCATGTGGTAAAATAAATACAAGGTAAAGATATTAATACTAGGGAAGGCCTCAGACAGAACGTGCTGCTTGAGCTGAGTATGAAAGAGAGTTATAGACAAACTGATCTGGGCAAACTGGAGAAGGGAAATGCCAAAGTAATTTTCCTAAGGTACTAGTAATAGTACTATTAAATTAAATTAATTAATAGTAAATTAATTAATAAATAGTACTATTAAATTTTTTTTTTTTTTGCCTTTTGGAGGGCAATTGGGGTTAAGTAACTTGCCCAAGGTTACACGGCTACTTTTTGTGTGTGTGTGTGGGTGTGGGTATCAAGTGTCTGAGGCCAGAACTGAACTCGGGTCCTCCTGACTCTGGGGCTGGTGCTCTTACTCACTGTGCCACCTAGCTGCCCGCAGTACTATTAAATGAAATGAAAAGTACTAAAAAGTACTAATAATAATTTCTCTCTTCCACTCAAAAATTTTCAATGGCTCTCTGTTGTTAATAGGATGAGAAAAACACTCCATAGCCTGGGTCCAGCCTACCTTTCCAAACTTATTTCTTATTACTCCTCTTTAACATGCTGTGTTCAAGGCAAACTGGATTACCAACAGTTCTAGGTCAGCATTCCATTCTATGTGTATGCATTTGTCTAAGTTTCACCTAAAACAAGCGTTTTCTGAGGAGACTTTCTTATTTGACCAATTATAAATGGTCTTTCCTCTTTCTTTTTTTTTTTTTTTTTGTGTGTGTGAGGTAATTGGGATTAAGCCCAGGGTCACACAGTTTAAAGGTCGTTCCTCTTTACTTTATCTTCTACTTACTTATCTGCTTATTACTTATCCCTCAGTCTCCCTGCCTTCCCCTTCCTGATTCTTATCTAGAATACAACCTCTCTTAGAGCAGGGACAACTTCACTTTTGTCTTAGCATTTCCAGTGCCAAAAATATTGCCTTGCACATAATAGACTTTTAAAATATATTTATTAAATGAAATTTAGGGTGATTATTATTCATCTATTATATATATGTTATGAAATTTAAGAATTTACATTTAATTTTTAAGACAATTGCTAGCACTTCAAGACATACATGGACAATTTTTTTTTCTCCAGGGGGAGGGAGGACACCCAAGTATTAAACATCCTTTTTGTTGTCTATTTCTTACCCCTTAACAAATGAAGAAAATGGCAACTGTCTTTCCATAGAAACCCCAACCACAGCTACATCTGAACGCACACTATTTACCATTTGCAGTCACACATGAACATTTCATGTCCATAATTCTGGGAAACTTTAAAAGGCATTGCCTTTCTAAGTATATCAGTTTTACTTACTAACAGGGTTTCCTTTTTTTTTTCTTTTTCTCTTTTAAATTTCCACTTCAGGGAGGCATGGCTGCAGAAAGCATTAGGGTTCTGTGGACATCTCTGCTGGCTTTGTAGTGGCTCAGAACTCTCTTTCAAAAAGAGTTTCATCTTCATGGGCAGAATAATTGGTTAGGCTAGTTTAAGACACAGTAGGAGCTATGACAGTGTTAGGATCAGACGCTCATTGCTCAAGTGCATTGTTTGACTAAAAAGATCTACACAGACCTCGATGGTAACTACCCTCCCCCTCTTTTCCAAAAATATCTCTGTGCTGGTATTGCACACCATAAACCGGCTGCCCTTTTTCACCCTAGATGAGCCTCTATTTCCTCTTAGCTCGTGTTATTTTGGCTGAGGCAAACAGATTATCCAAAGAAAACAAATCATGTTTTGGATGACCTAGTATAATCCTGTCAACATTTTTATCACTGCTGTGGGATGGGGGCATCCCATTCTCTTTTGCACCATAGCGTGTCTGCTTACACTATGTTTTTCTTTCCAGGGATACCTTCTCTTCTGGTCTTCACCAGCCTCCAAGTCTTGAGTAATGTTTCAGTTTAACAATTTGACAAACATTTATGAAGGAGCTGTTATGTGCAAAACCCTATGTTAGGTACTAAGATGAGTATGAAGGGAAGATGTGCTCCCTGCCCTCATGGGATCCGCAAACCAGTGTTCCTCAAATTCCTCTGAGACTTAACCGGTGTTTATACTTTTCCCATTAGTAACAGAATGCAGCAAATCCAAATTTCTTCATGTATAATGAACTGTGTACTTTGACAAATATAAGTTTTCCATAGAAGATCTGCCCATGGCTAGGGAGGTCTTCCCTTATCTCTTTTAACTTTGTAAATACTGGTGCTACACATTTGTTATCTCTCCCTTTAACTACATGACCAGCCCACCTCTTTATTCAGTCTTTCATTCTTTAATGATATCTGCTACCTTTTACTCATCTTCTGGAACCTGTTATCATCAGTAAAATACCACACCATACTTATACTTTATCCACATTTCTCCATTGCTATTTGGCACACCTGAAAATTTGATTCTTTTTTTTTTTTTTGCTTATCTTTTGGAGGGGGAAGGTATGGCAATTGGGGTTAAGCTACGTGCCCAAGGTCACATAGCTAGTTTTGTGTGTATGTGTGTTTTAAGTGTCTGAGGCTGGATTTGAACTCAGGTCCTCCTGACTCCAGGGCCAGTGCTCTATTCACTGTATCTCCTAGCCACCCCTGCAAATTTGATTCTTTAGAAATAATCTTTCATGGTTCATAGCCATAAATCACCAGTGAAACATTGTTAGAGAGGTGGTGGGGTACAGAAGAAAGAAAAATTGGATTTAGGAGACATCAAAATTTACTAGTTTTGTGATCCTAGGCAAACTCCTAGACAAACTCATTGAACCTCAGTTTTTCCATTTGTAAAATGGGAATGACAATAGCTATCATATTGTCTCAGTGACGTGAAGAAAATGTTAGCAACTTTAAAGGACTAACCAAGCGTGGGACATTAATATAGGTGTTTTCAAAAGATGGATCTTCATGTGAGAGAACAGTTTGGGATTACTGAAGGCCCAAATGCAACCCAGCCCCCTCCTTTTTATTCAGTTCTGGACCTGGCCAATCATCCATCTTCAGGGCCTATCCAAGTTATATGTACAAAAAGAGTAATATAATGAACTGCTCTTAAAACTCCATGCCACAACCTGGGAAATTTGTATTTTTAGATATTTTTTTTTCCCACGTAGATTGTCAAACTGATCTCTTTTGCAGACTATGGATCTCATTAAGGAGACTCTGCTAAGGGGGAACTTGAGTGTCGAAGTGAGTCAAGTGCTGGCCTTGAAGTCAGTAATGCTTGAGTTGAAATGCTATGTCAGGTATTCACTTTCTGTGTGACTGAGCAAGTCATTTAACCTCTTTCAGCCTTGGTTTCCTCATCTGTAAAGGAGAATAGTGGGGTGGCCAGGTAGCACAGTGAGTAAGAGCACCAGCTCCAGTGTCGGGATGACCTGGGGATCGAATCTGGGCTCAGACATTAAGCACCCACCCAGAAACACCTGGCCATGTAACCTTGAGCAAGTAACTTAACCCCAATTGCTTAAAAAAAAAAAGGAGAATAGTAATACCATCTATGTTAAGTGCTCTGTAAGACTTAAAATACTAAACAAATTTTAGTTATTAAAGGCTATTCTAGAGTTTAATGAAATCAGTACAATAACATCCACAAACAAGAGAATCTGGAGGATTTCATCATGAATAGGGAATCCACTTCCATTTGGACTCTGTACTGTATATCCTCTGTGGCAGTAGAACACTCCTTTGTTGAGTGTATGTCTCCTTGCTTTATTCCTTGCTTGAAATAGACAGATTGCATTGAACAAAATCACCTCTGTGGTTGCATCTATCAAGGAATCTTTTATGATTTTAACATATGCATGAGAGACACCTTGTTAAAGTGTAGTCTTGAAGTATTTACCAAGGTTTTTTTGTAATTAATAAGAGAAATGTGATTCAGAAATGACTCCTATATAATAAATTGGTCATTTCCTACCTGTTAAAATATAGTCAATTTAATTTTCTCTTTTGCTGTTCATTACTAATCATGTTCACTTTCTTCCAACTCTCTTTTTCTTTTACTAAAATTAAATTTGATGTCAATATTATTCTTTACATCCTTAGTGACTATCCACATGTACATTAAGAATTTTAAAAGATGGCATATGAAGAGGGATATTTGAGGTGGTTCTTGAAGGATTGGTGGAATCTTAACAGATAGATGGCAAGGATCAGTGGCATTAAGAGGAAGAGAGAAGAGTGTAACAACATGGAGATGCTAGCTCTAGTCTTTGAAATGCAAAAATAGGAGAAAAGAGAAACCTAGAAAGAAAAGATAATAGCAAAAACAGACATGGTTAAACAGGAGAGAAACAACACTATGCCTAATAGAATCATAGATATAATGAAATAATATCAGTGCTTAATATATGTGCACTCTGTGACACAACATCTAAATACTTGACTGCAATAGGAATTACAGGAAAAGAAGGGATTCTACCAAATACCTTCTATGTCACAAATACCTTTCTGTACACAAATCAAAGAAAGATGAAGCAGAGAAATAAAACTACAGATTGATATAGCTAATAATGATTAGTTGTTAAAAATACCAAATAAAGTATTAGTAAAATAGGCAGTATATTAAAAAATTATACAATAAGTGCAGGTTGAATTTTTAACAGGAAAACAGGTTTGATTTAATATTAGGAAAACTTTAAAAAAAAGACTATATTAATAAAAATCGCAATTATTTCAATATATACAAAAAAAACTTTTGACAAAAATATGACCTTTATGTAAAAACATCAAAAAATCATAGGAAGAAATAGATCATGCTTGAGCATGATAAATGATGTCAATCTAAAATCAAGAACTAGTTTTGTCTGGGGAGGAGAAATGCTAGAGACAATAAGATCATGCAATCTGATAGGAATTAGGTTTAGATAGTTCAAGAAAACATATATCAGGGTGGCTAGGTGGTACAGTGAATAGAGCACCGGCCCTGGAGTCAGGAGGACCTGAGTTCAAATCTGACCTCAGACACCTAACACTTATTAGCTGTGTGACCTTGGGCAATTTGCTTAACCCCAATTGCCCTCCAAAAAAAAGCTAAAAAAAAATTAAGAAAACATATATCACAACACACTACAAATGGTTATATGATATGGCCATAAAATGTCACATAATAGGCAAATTAGAAATGACCATACCTTTCCCAATTCTGTTATGGGGGAGATTCTTGTTCAAACGAGGGATGGTGAGGATCATAAAAGATAAAATGGACAATTTTTGGTATATAACATTGATTTGACTCTGTGTTATGAGGGAGGACTTTTATTTTGGTCATGGGAGAGTTTTTTAGGGGGAATGGGTGGATGTTATAGTGATGCAAAAAAAGAGAGAAAGAAAGAGAGAGAGAGAGAGAGAGGAAAGAAAAAGAGTGTCAATAAAGTATTAAGAAACTACATAGAAGCAGAAAGAAGTTCAAAAGGGATACAGAAGGATAATAGTTGAGGATAATACCTCAAATAGGGTTAAATTTGTTATACACTTAAAAAAACCCAAACTATGTCATAAAAACACATAGCTTCATATGCAAATGTCTTTTTTGTTTTATTTGTATATTGAAATGTTCATAACTGTTATTTTCATAATAAAGCTTTTCAAAAAGAGAAAAAAACATATAGACAGGAAAGTGAGAAATATGAATATATTGGCAAATAGGCCAGTTTAGTCAGAGGGCAGAGCCTGTGATAGGGTATTGTATGATATAGAGTTAGAAAAGAAAGGTTTCACAATAATGCCACTATAAACGGCAAAGATTTTATTAAATATCAGGCAATCACAGAAGGGTTCTAAAAAGAAGGGCAGCATGATCAAGATTACAGTCTGAAGTTGTACAGCACTTGGGAAGTCAATACTTCATTGTTTAGCTCAGTACTTCATTGTTCTTTAATTATTTTACTTGTCTGCTTTGTCTTTCCAGCTGAATTGCAAATTTCTTGAAGGCAGATGTTATACTGTATATTTCTTTTATCCACTATGCCTTCCGCAATGCTGGATATAGTCAAGGTGCTTAATAAATTTTTATTGGCTTGTCTTCAAAGCCCGCCACTGCTAATTCCACTTACCAACTGCTTGTGGTAAGATCAATATTTTAACTTTTCTCCCCTGAAGGTCAGGCTAGCTTTGCCTTAAAAAGTAGTGAGATACTCTTCATCACTTGGTTGATTCAGGAGACCAGGAGCTCTCACTATAGACATCACTTCCTCATTACCTGAGTACCAAGCAGCCATGAGGATCTAGAGGGGTGTTAAGATGCTTAGTTGGTGGATCACAATAGGATCTATTAGCTAAATCAACTAAAGAAGTTCTCAATGCCTGTTGAATATCCCTCTGCTGCTTTGGCTAAGTAAATCTCCTTTGGTTAACTCTTGAATAACCTTTAAGGGTAGAACATTACTTGATCTTGAATGAGTCATTTTCCCTGGATCTCTTTTTCCTTAGCTGTAAGATGTTGGCTCTGGGAATTGATTGATCACTGTAGTCCCTTTCCATCTTCAAAAACTTGATCTTAGAAAACCTACAAAGAGTTCTCATACCCTTCTAAACTCACCTCCCTTAATGGAACTACTCTCATTACACATTGAGAAGCTCAATGTAAGAAAGAGGTTCATTTAGGAAGGAAAATGCCAGGGGAAGAATTTAGTAACTAGAACCCAGAGATTTATGACACTATTTAAAAAAAAAATAAATGGGTTGAATGAAATGGTGGAGCTTGGTGGATATTTGAAATAAATTACCTCCTCCTATGAAGAATTTTATTCACCTACTTCCACCAGGGGGCTATAATTTTTATTTGGTATGGCCTTTCATAAAAGTTAATAACTGATGACAAAGAAAGTAAACAACTTAAAAAACTCCACTCTTTCTATCAGAATGTCTGCTTTGATAGTAAATCAGTTTCCTTTATGAATCCATCAAGAAATCAGAAACATTCTTACCTTTTTTTTGTATTCCTTCCCCACCTCACAATCCCCATCCCAATCAGAAAATGTTGACTTATCTATTTTCTTTGTAAGGGTTTTAATCACAACCTCATTACTTAAATTTTTGTCATGTCATAGTTAAGTAAAAAAAAATGTCCCTTTCAATCTGAGCAGTTTGTATTGAACACATCTGTCTGAAAAAAAAAATCTTCAGGAGAAAACACTTGCTGAAAGAATGTTAACAACATATAAAGTTAACAACTATTTTTCCCTTTTGTGGTAGGTTTTATTAATGCCTTTTGTTTCTTTTGCTTTTTTGAAATATGTATAACTTATCACTTTTGGCAAAAAAATAAAAGTATTCTTTGTTTTTAACCAAATCTCAAGAAGCTTTTAGAATTTTGACATGCTGTAGTCAAGGCCTTGAGGGCCTCTGCCCTAACCTTACCTCTAAGATACTGTTTAAACCAGCAATTCTTCACCCTTTTTTGTCTCATAGATCCCTTTGAAAGTAAGGTAAAACTTCTCAGAATCATGTTTTTAAATATACAAATTAAAATAAAAAGGATTGCAAAGGAAACTGATATTAAAACACAATTATTAACTTATATACGTATCTTTTAAATTTTCATACGCCATAGATTAAGAACTTTGGGTTTAAGCTAAGTACCAGTTGTTGTACCCTAAGGAGAAATATAACTCCTGGCACATAAAACAGAACTCTACTTGTAAGTGGTTTCTGATACTCATCTGCTAGATAAATCATTCAGTTATAATCAAAGCTTTTAAAACTAAGGGATCGTGGAGATTGATAGGCCTAAAAACAGTGATTATCTAGAGGAGCTCATTTGCATCTTAAAAATTATTTATCAGCTAATCAAATGAACCATCTTAGAGCTCTTTAAAGAAATAAAATGTATTTCCTACCTGAAACGCAGCCCTAGTGATTAACTCTTAAATAGCAGGCTGCCAAAAATACACAGAAAAATCAGGGAACTCTTTTCAATTCGAAATTTACAGGGATCTTTGTAAACAGAAGTGGAATAAAGTGATTTCAACATTATTTAAAATACTTTAGCTGCAGATCTCTTCAGGAAAAAATGCGGGTGAATGATCTTAATTCCCCCATCATTTTGCAAGAACCTTTTCAGACATTACCTGGGTACTTTTAGTGAGTTATCTGACCTCCCTCTTACTGAAATATCAAATCCCCCATGCCAAGGTGTTCATCCCCTTTCATTCCCACCTTGCTCACAAATCCAAGTGAAGTGGTTTTCTCAGATGGCCCATTTCCTTGTTTCACAAAGGGCTGGATCTTATAGATGAAGTAACTACTGATTGAAAGGCAGTTCAAACTGAATGAGCACAATTGCCCTGAATTAACAGAAAATAGCTTGCCGTATTGAATAATGTTCCCTTAGAGCCAGATTCTCTGTTGAGGGAGATGATATTAAGTGGGCTTAGCTATTTGGTATTATTGATGATATTTTAATGTAGGCATAACCTCCCTCAAATAGCTGCAGGAGTCACTAACAAATGACCCTCACTGACCAAGAATTCTAAGGGAATTGGTGGGGTGGAAGAGATCTCTTTTTTGTTCCCTTCTCAGTTTCCCTGATTTTTTTCTTTTCTCTCTCTACATGGTGATGATGGTGATGGTAATGGGAGGGTCAAGACCGAGACATAGAAGACTGACCTCTTCAAAGTCATATTTAATAAACTAAATAATTACAAGAGTCAATATGGTCCATTAAAGGGAGGGGAGTCCACCAAAGGACAGAGTCCCTGTCTAATGTAGTCTTCTTTACGTTCTAAGAATAAGGCAGCCACATGAAATGTTTTCATATGGACCCAAAATTTAAGTACTAGTACTGATGTTTTTGTTCCTCTTTATTAAAATTCAAAGGGGTTGCTTTCAAGGTATTTTAAGTTGGCTCAATAATATTGTCAAAGATCAGATTCCACTTTTTCAAACAGACAAAAATCTCCTTTATTTCACTAGACATCACTATTTGTGATATTAAATTATGAACAGTTCAAGACCTGACCCTGACATTAATTGACCGAATGACTTTGGGTAAGAATGACTTTGGGTAAATCAGTTAACCTCTTGGTGCCCTGGGCAACTTTCTAAATACTGTGAGTTGTGGAGGAGTGCCAATTTGTATCGGTACATGAAGTTGCCTCAGCTGAGTGTATCCTGCATCTTAAATTCCTATTCTTATTAAATTGTATTGAATACGAATAATCTAATATAGACTGTGTTCTAAAAATCAAGCTATCCCATGACATCTTTCCATATGTTAGGTAAATAATTCTGGGGAAAAAATAATAATCTGATTGTTATTTTTAAAAATATCACAATCTGGGGTGGCCAGGTAGCACAGCAAGTAAGAGCACCGGCTCCAATGTTGAGAGACCTGGAGATCGAATCCCGGGCTTGGACACTTAGCACCCACCCAGAAACACCTGGCCATGTAACCTTGAGCAAGTTACTTAACCCCAATTGCTTAGAGGCGGCCAGGTGGCTCAGGGAGTAAGAGCATCGGCTCCAGTGTTGGGACGACCTGGAGATCGAATCCCGGGCTCAGGCGCTCAGTACCACACCCAGAAATAACTGGCCGTGTAACCTTGAGCAAGTTACTTAACCCTGATTGCTTAAAAATAAAAAAAAATATATATCACAATCTTTTATTTTCTTTTATAATAATAATAGTTGGCATATTGTATGAGAGTGATATCTTGACTTACAAGTGAATTGGATTTGAGTGAGGCAGAGCTGTGCAAAGTCTTCAGACTCACTCTCCCAGAGTCATCTGAATTCAGTGGTAAGACTCTGGACAGGATGCTTAGCAATGGCTGGAGAGGCAGTGGGAGACCTTGGCCCTTTTTGTTTCTTTGCTACTTATTTATACTATCTTCCCCCCGCCCAACCTCCCCCCCCCTCCCCAAAGAAACCTGGGACAATTAAGTCTATTGTCTCATGTAATTTCAATTATTATCACTTGAAAGAAAGCTCTGGAAAACCAGGTTTTGACATTTTGATAGCTACTTGACTATACCTTTAACCCAAATCTCTCTGGCTTCTGCTGATTGGCCAATCATAGCTCGCAGCCCAAGCCTTACTTCCTCATTGTTTGGGCCCCGATTGGCTCAGAGTCAATGTAAATAGCAATTGTTCTCTTCTGGCCAGAAACTCTGAGGGCCTTTCCCTCCCAAACAGATTCTTTTGTGAAGGCAAATTAGGCCATGTTTTGGCTCAAGTCTTACCTAGCCTTTAATTACTAAATGGGCATTGCCTAAGACAAATTGAGACCTGGGAAAGACCTTAGCTAGTGCATACACACACACACACACCCCACACACACCTTACATATATATACATACAAACACATATATACATATACATACATACACATATACACATATGTGTGTGTATGTATATATGTATATAATGCTTGAATGCTTTTATACTCACAATAACCTTGTGAAGTAGATTGTGTTCTTGTCACCTTCATTTTACATGAACATACTGAGGCAATCTGAGACTAGATTTGAATTCAGGTCTTCCTGACATCATGTCCTGGGCTTTATCTACTCGTCACCACCTATCAGCTCCATTCTAATACTACTCTCTCCTAAATACCATACAAGGATGTAGGGACAAAGAAACTAGCCATGTAGAGTTTGATAGCCACTGGTCCTGGTCCTTCATCTCTGGGTTTGACCATTTGAGCTTGAGAAAAATTTAATTCTGACAGTGACCATTTCCAGTGTTGTTCTATTCCTTGGTAACTGTTTTGACAAATAAAAAGACCATAAGCTTCTCAACCTCCTGAGTGAGGTGTAAGTTTCATTAATGTCGAATACTTATGCAAGTTTTACTTTAATGCTTTGCTGATGGATATTTCTGGATGCAATAGTCATCATTTTAATGCAACCCACTGCTAGCTAATTTATTTTCTCTCGCTCTTTATGAGGAAAATTATAGTTGCCATGGTGATAGATATGATATAAATGATTAAGACAATGGAAATGGCTTTGCAGATGGGACAGCTTTGATACAGAGAGGTTAACTGACCTGGCTGCAGGAACACAGTGGTAGAAATGAAAAATGTCTTTTATTTCATTCCTTTCTCTAAAAGCTAAGCAGTTTTCTTTCTAAAGGATCACAGATAGTGGTTCTGTTGATTTTTACATTTGCTTTAGCTTTTTCACAGCATTTCCTTAGAAAAAAATAATTACAACCATTCAGAGCTAAAATTATACTGTCACCCAACACTAGTGCTGATGGTTCTAATTATTTTGGACCATACTGTGATCAGAGAATTCTTTTGGTCACAAAATGAAACTCTAGAGTGTACTTGTAAGTTTGGTAACTGAAACCATTTAATGCACTTAATTTCCCTTCTTCTGATGCTTAGGAAAATATTTAAATTGTTTTGTGTGATCTCTCCATCTACTAATGGAGACCATAGTGACCCCACACCTTACTAGATGGCTTAAAGAGTTGCCATGGCTAAAACAATTCCTCATATGGTGACGAATTTTCTGATAATCAATCTCTCTAAACTTGGTCCTTAACTAGACATTGGATAACAGTACATTGTCATACTTGAAGCCTTTCCTGCCTGTTTAAAAAACAACAACTTCATTTTGACTGTAGTAGATAAACTGTCACAAACTGCTCCAATGAAACTAGGTAGGATTCAATGTACACTTGAGAGAGAATTTGCAAATACAAAATATTAAGAATCTTCTATTTCTTTCATTATGACTAGGTTTAAATTTGAGACTAAGAAACAAAAACCCACTGCCTTTCATGATAACTAACACTAATTATCCAACAGTTAGTTCCTTTAACATAGTCAATTGCATTGGCCTCTGTTTTTTTAATTTGTACTATAATCATGATAGTAATGATGACAATAGTAGTACTAGCCAGCATTCACATAGAACTTTAAGGTCTGCAAAGTGCTTATATATTATCTCATTTGAACCTCCTTTGATAACTGGTGAAAAATGTTGATTTATACAGCTCAGTGCTTTACATTCATGAAAACTCCTCTTTATGATATACCTAAAAATAAATCAATTTTTTTGAGTGCTTGTTTGTAAAGTTCTGTGCTGGGTGCTATTTGTGATAAAATAAGGTATTCAATTAAATTCAATGAGTATTTATTGAGCAGCTTCTAAATGCCAGCTTTTAGGGGCTGACTATATCAACAAAAAAGCCCAAACTGTCTCTGTCCTGAAGCTTATCTCATACAGTATTGGCTATGTTCTCTGCCTTGGAGGAACTTATGATCCAATTGGAAAGTTTAGTCATGTACATGAATCTGCAAAGATCTGTTGCAATGCCTTATTGTGATGTACAGGTGACTTTGGGTTCTTAAAGACTTTACTAACACTGTGTAATCTCTGGTTAGTTTAGTCATTTTTCAGTCATGGCTGACTCTTCATGGTGCCATTTGGGGTTTTCTTGGCAAAGATACTGGAGGGATTTGCCGTTTCCTTCTCTAGCTCAATTTTACAGGTAAGGAACTGAGGCAAAGTTAAGTGACTTGTCCAAGGTCACACAGTATCTGAGATCAGATTTGAATTCAGGAGGATGAGTCTTCCTGACTCTAGGCCCAATACTCTATCCACTCAGCTACCTAGTTGCCCTAATATCTGGAAGTATGAGTGAAAGGTTTTGTGTATGGTTCCAGCAACAGACAATGTCTGCATTCTACAGACCAGCCTTATTAAGTATGAAGAATCTCATCATCAATAAGACTGACCACTTGGTGAGAAATTCTTTGGCCATGGTGACATATGAAACAAAGAAAAATACAAGGTGGCCCTCAGTCCTGTGTTTGCAGTGATGGTAGCAGACTGGAAAAAAAGTGATAGAGGAGACTGAGAATAATTTTAATGTACTTGCTGAAACTCCTTTTTTATCACTGACAGTGGAGGCATAAAGACTAGGGCTATGAACCTGGAATTAGGAAGATCTGAGTTTGAATTCTCTCTTAGACAATTATCAGCTCTATGACCCTAGGCAAGTCACTTAAACTCTCTCAGCCTCAGTTTCCTCATCTGCAAAGTGGAGATAATAACAACTACCTCATAACATTGTTGGGAGGATCAGACAACACACACATATTTGCAAACCTTAAAGAACTATATAAATATTAATCATTATTATTATATTTTAACTAAAATATCCCAGTTTCCATGTACTACCTGGAAAAGAAGAAATGGCTCTTTGGAAAAGAAACTCAGAAAAAGCATCATAATTAGATCAAGCAGACATTGAGGAGCCCATGCTAGTGGTGACACAATTATGAAGGAACTAAAGAATTGTTGTCAAGATACTTAAAAGGGGTGAGTATATAAAGTACTTGGTACAAAAAAAAAATCAAAGATCTTATTATTGCTAAAAAAAAAAAAACTAAGAAAATTTCAAGACTACTGATCCACATGCCAACTTTCCCATCTCCACAAAATCTTTCCATGTGTTTCAAGTACATCCTTAGTGAAGGTATGAGATAAAGATAGGTAGGCTTTCAAAAATTATATAATAGAGCAGACCACAGCTTTGCCATCGAATAATTGACTGAAAGTTGCAAAGAAAACAAGATACAGTATACTTATATTTTGTTGACATTAAGAAATAAAAAGCAAAAAAACACCCAAAAACATTTGAGTAGAGAGACCTTGGAGGATCTTTTCAAAGAAAGTGTCTATCACGCATGTATAAAAATCATATCAAATTCCTTGAAAGATTTACCCACATTGATAATATTGAAAGATCAAAGAGAAATGCAGTGTGGGCATTATATATCAAGCTAACAGTGATATGGGCAAAGGCATAGAGATGGAAATGAATGTTTCACTTTTGAGGACGGTGGATTGACTAGTCTGGATAGAGAAGAGTTTGCACAGGTCTGTGAAAATGGCAGCACATAGGTGGGGGCAGTGTGGTATGGTATGGTGGAAAGATGACCAACTTTGAAGATAGGGACTTTGATTTGAAACCTAGCTCAGCAACTTACTGCTTTGACCTTGGTAAGTCATTTGACCTCTCCTGGCCTCAGTTCTCTCATCTTAAAATGAGAGTTTGGGCTAAGTGATAGATCTCTAAGGTTCATTCCAGCTCTCAATCTGTGATTCTATGATTGTGGAGGGCTCTGAATGAGAGCTCTTAAAGCCCTCTGAGCAGGGGCATGATTTGATTAAAGGAATGAAAGTTTCTACAACCCCAGCATTCTTCAAGTTGAGTCATGAATTTCTATCAGGCTATTAGTTTAATTTTGACCTCTCTGTAAACCTTGTGAAAAGCACTTGAGGGGGCTGATGATTTCAGATTCATCTTGAAATTAAGAAGTATCATCTTGGGATTAATAGGTCTCCTTTTGTTCATCTCCAGTAAAAATGGCAGCAGTCCCATCTTGCTCTAATAGGCATTTGCTCACGATAAAATTTAATGAATATGAGATAATTCAATATTACATGGGCAGAAAGGATTGGGAAGCAAGCCCAAGAAGTCAAGGTTAAGAGAAGTGGGCATGGTCAGTCCAGAGAAAACGGGAGATGAGAAATAAAACAATAGTTCATCACTACATAACAGGATATTAAAAAGAATATGGGGAGTTATTATTTCTGCCAGTCAAGTAGAAAAGAATGGGACTTAATGAGCTTGTCCTGAAGGAGGGAAAATTTAGGCCAAATGCTGAGAAAATTTTAATGTAAAGAACATTTGAATGAACAGGCACCGGAGGGTTATGAAGCTATTATTACACTAAATTTTTCATGATATAGACTTGACATCCATTTGTCAAGGAGGGTTTAAGAATAGTGAAATACCCATACCATTACAATGTTAGCTATGAGTGGTATTGCCACAAAGAGTGCTTTCTGTTCCCAAATATTATCTGCCTGTCACTACATTTAGGGTATTTCCTAGATTGCTGGGTTCAGTGTGGGGTATCTTGGAAGTTAATATGCTTCAATCAGCTTGAGCCCCTAACCCAGATCAACTGAGTATCTCTAAAGTCACCTCAACCAATGAAGAGCATATATTTGAAAAGTAATTTAATCGGTACAAAAAAATTCCTAAAGAAACAGATTAAATATCCCCTCCACATACACACCCAAGCTTATTTCCCAGGGGTCAGTTGTAGTGGATAACCATTAGAGTAAAATCCTAGGGCAGAATGATGCACTGAGTGGAGAAACTGTCTTTTACTGAGAATTCAATAAGCGAGTAATGTTGAAGCTGGTCTATGCATTTTCATGTCACCTATGTGTGTATGCTACTTCAAGTAAACCTTGTGCAGGTCTTTGTGAGCTGAGAAGGGTAGTTTGGTTTATTCTAGAGGCAAGAGGGATCCTGGAGTTTCTTGAGCAGGGTAGTGACATTATCAGACCTTTGCCTTAAGAATATCAATTCGGCAGCTGTGTAGAGCAGTGATGTCAAACTCAAACAGGAATGGTGGCCAATCAACTGTGCATAAGAATTGCTGTAAATCACATATCAACAGTTTTTTTTTTAAAGCAATCTGGGTTAAGTAACTTGCTCAAGGTTACACGGCCAGTTATTTCTCGGTGTGGTGCTGAGTATCTGAGCCCGGATTTGATCCAGGTCAGCCCGACACTGGAGCCAGTGCTCTTACTTGCTGAGCGACCTGGCCACCCCCCATATCAACAGTTTTAAAATGTAATATTATCTGTGTTTTATTGTATTATTTATTTATTTTATTAAACATTTCCCAGTTACATTTTAATATGGTTTGGACAGTACTCAGGAGTGTTATGGGCCTTATGTGGTGTTTTTAACACTCCTAATATAGAGTTTGGATTGGAAAAGGAAGAGATTAGATGGGAGGAGACTAATTAGGAAGCAACTGAAATAGTCAAAGCAAGAGGTGAGGGCCTGTTGCTTCTCTACCAACACTTTCTACTCATAATTGTCATCACTATTTTTCTGATTGTCTAATTAGCTCTAAGTAACTTTGTGCTCACAATCTGATTCACAGTCTGACCCCAGACTCTGTTTCCAGACTTATTTTGCATTGCTCCCTCTCTCATATTCTATATTCCAGCCAAACTGGACTTCTTACTCTATACATGATGACATTCCATTTCTTATTTCTGTGTCTTTTTTGCACAGGCTGTCCTCCCTGCCTGGAATCCTCTTTGTCCTTACTTCTGTTCCATTAGAGCACCTTTGTTGTTGAGCAGTCCAACTCTTTGAGACCCCATTTGAGGTTTTTTTGGCAAAGATAATGGAGTGATTTGCCATATCCTTCTCCAGCTTATTTTATAGTTGAGGAAGCTGAAGCAACCAGGGTTAAGTGACTTGCCCAGGGTCACACAGCTACTAAGTGTCTGAGCCTGGATTTGAGCTCAGGAAAGCAAGACTTTCTGATTCCAGGCTCAGTACTCTATTATCCATTGTGCCGCCTAGATGACCACTGACACACCCAATTCCCTGTTATACTCAGATCTGGTTTCTACATCTTCTCTAACCTTCTTGACTTGTTAGTGCTCAATCTTTTGAAAATTCCCTTGTATTTATTTTGTGTATTTTGTATTTGCTTTTTGTTATATAATAATATTAGTTATCATTATAATAACATTCATATAGGGCTTAGTATGTGCCAGATGTTGTGCTAAGTGCTTCACGAATATCTCATTTAATCATCTCAACAATCTTGGGAGATATTATTATCCCTATTTTTATAGATTTTACAGATAAGGAAACTGAGGCAAACAGTTGAAATGACTTGCCTAAAGTCACATAACTAGGAAGTGCCTCAGTCTGGATTTGAACTTAGGACTTCCTGATGCCAGGCCCTGCCCTCGACTGCACCACCTAGCTGCCACATATCCCCACTCGAATGTGTGTTATACAAAACAAGAGCTATATTGTTTTTGTCTTTATATCCTGGGTGCTTAGCTCAGTTCACTTCACATAGTAGGTGTTCAATAAATGTGTTGAATTAGTCAGCTTTTCTATCCCTAGCCTTCCAGAATGTGCTAAAGCAGGTTCTCCAACCTTGTAACACTTAGAGACCTTTTCTCCCTCTCAGAGAGTGTCAGGAGACCTGAGACAGCTGCTTTATGTATTCTCAGTGCCACTAAAGTAGATGGCCAGCATCTGCAAGTATCTTCAAGTATTTTCAAGGAATATGCAAGGTTAAACATTAGTTCACTGAAATTCTCCGTTAGTTGTCTGCCCTTTTCTATTTGTTATTCTTGAATCATCTTCTTGGCATTTCCTAGATAGGGCCTGAAGAGTTCATCTTCTGAGGATGCCGTTTTGAAAAATGCTGTTTTCTAGAGAAGTCTCTTGTGACTGTACCAACTGAATGACAGCCTGGACCTCAAGGCCCCTGCCACCAGTATAGCAGAGTCATTGCCAAATAAAAACTATGTTGGCTCCTCATAACTTGCTGAAGAGGATCTTGGTGCTGGGTCATTTGTTGTCGAGGAGGGTTTCTCTCCCCCCACCAGGCCTTTGACATCATCTTCAGTCTCCATGGCCAGGTTCCCAAAGGAGCCGCCACATATGGAGCCCACTTTTCACTCACAGAGAAAGCTTTGAATCCATTCCCTACATCCTAGCCCTGGTGCAGGGTTTAGTAAGTACTTTCAAAGTCCTCTTCACAGCCATTACCTGTTTGGAAATCAGGGAATTCTGAGCAGGTTCAGGCAGCCCACAGAGCTCGCTCACCATTCCTATTCCTTGCTATATGCTTGATGTAATACTTTACATCCCCTGACAGAGATCACATCATGGTGTAAAATCCCTATGCTATCATAATTCCACTTAGTGGATACTCCCAATCAGTTGATCTTCAAGTAGCACCAAATTGAACACCAAGGAGGACCAGTTTCTTAGTAGCAAGTAGCCGTGGTAGATGTTGACTCAAGCACAGAGGTATACAATGGACAGTGATGATTTGAAAAGGTCTCTTCAATATGTGTAATTGTGCCGGGTACTCTATCCCTTGTACAAAGTTTCTTGAATTAACTTAGCTGACTTTCTAGCAAGATGGGGAGAAGAAAATCACTACTATTACTAGGTTTTGTTTTTCTAAATCAGATGTGATTTCATCAGTGTTGAACTCCAAATGAGAACTCTGTTCACCTATGCAGATTAACTCCTACAACATGGAGTCACAGATTTGCTGGGGTTACTGAATGGTTAATGACTTATTCCAGGGTCAACACAATCAGTCAAGTTATATTTCAGAGACAGGACGTGAACCCTTATTCTTATGTTTTCTGTTCTTTTAGTCCACTTTAATTACCGCTAGCATTAGTAACTAAAACAAGGCTATTTGTTGCTACTGTAGAAAAAAAAATTATACCTTAACACATTCATGTAACTAAGGCAAATGTTTTAGACTGAACAGCTGGGGCAGCTAGCTGGCAGAGTGGATAGAGTATGGGTTCAAATCTGGTCTCAGACAGTTATATCATCCTAGGCAAGCTACTTAACACTGTTTACCTCAGTTTCCTTATCTGTAAAATGAGCTGAAGATGAAAATGGCACTAGCATCTCTGCCAAGAGAATCCCAAATGGGGTTATGAGGAGTTGAATATGACTGAACAATAACAACAACAAAACAAAGCAGACAGTAATCTGAAGCACAATTGATTGAAGCTCTGATAATGCTTTAGACCAGTTGTGTCAGACTCAAATATGAATGATACCTGTGGGTCACATATTGATTTAGAAAACCACAAATTAACATTATCTTTGTTATATTCTTAAACACTTATTAATCACATTTTCCTCTGGTTCAGGTCTCACTTGGGAGTTTTGTGGGTTCTTGGAATTCCATAGCCACTTTCCCATTTAAACCTCTATAAATATAGCCTACTTTTCACTCCATTCCCAAGGATGACTGTGTTCAACATAGGGGGACTTGGGAAATAAGTATATCTTCACTTGCTCAAGACTAGTCTAGACCAGCTCCCTTAAATGATAAGAACTTCCTTTGTACAAGTTAGCAGACCATGTTGTTCAGTAGTTTCAGTTGTATCTGACCCTTCTTTACTCAATTTGGGGTTTCCTTGGGAGAGACACTAGAGTGGTTTGCCATTTCTTTCTACAGCTCATTTTATAGATGAGGAAACTGAGGCAAATAGGGTAAAATGCCTTGCTCAGGGTCACACAGCTAATAAGTGTCAGAGGTCAAATTTGAACTCATATCCTCCTGACTCCAGTCCCCAGATCTAGATACCATGCCACCTAGCTGCCCTAGCAGACCAGACAATGGTACATCTTAAAGTAAGACACTTAATTAAATTAAAATGATTAGCAAGGAAATAGAATAAACATTCTCCATCCATATACTCAGGGAATTAAGGTGTCCTTCCTAGCAAATGGGATTAGAGGAAGGAGAAGGGAGAGAAGACTTAAGATATATATATATATATATATATATATATATACATAAAGAAGCTTTCTCTCGTGGGGACAGAAGGAATGAGGAAGACCTAGCTTTGTCTGTGAGAATGTAAGGTCTTCAGGAGGAGGGATTGTTTTTTTCTGTTAAACTTCATTTCTTTTCTTTTTGGAGGGCAATTGGGGTTAAGTGACTTGCCCAAGGTCACATGGCTAGTTTTCGTGTTAAGTGCCAGCAAACTTAATTTCTTAAAGAGAACATGCCCCAGATAAACTTAAAAAACAACAATAACAACAAAACTATGAGTTCCCTTCCCTACCTACCAAAACTAAGATAGTGTTACAGTAAGATTAACTAAAGGAGCATCTGTGAGCAGACATGCCATTTCGTAATGGACCTTTAAATAATCAGCAAAGTGAAAAAAAAGTCATCCTTAATTCTGATGGACATCATAGTAATGGTTATCTCCAAAACATATGATAACACCTTCACCAATGGTAGTCCTACCCATCCAAGAAGTCCTGTTTCACTGAAACATTTTTAAATATCTCACTGAGAGCTAGACTTTATGGACTGAGGCTTGAAACAATTGAACTGAACTATTTGGAACCCTCTGTCTCTTGCCCTTGCCATCAAAGTTTCATAATCAATTGCTAAGTGGTATGTGACACTGACATATTTCCAAAGACATAGGTACTTAACTACACGGCCACCAAATACAAAGATTTATTATAATGATTTAACTACTAATGCTTCATAATTAATGTTTGGGAAATGGAATGTTATTTATTATTCTATTTTGCATTTTATGACATCAGTGTAAAGTTATTATGATAGATGCATTGAATTAACATCATTAGCATATTCACAGTAAAGGGGACAGTTTTATGGTCAGAACTTCACAAGCAGGTTTGAAATATTTATGCTACCCCAAAGCTAGGTCTTCAGATCTTAGTATCTTTTGTGTTGTCAGAGTAGAAACTATGTATTAGTTCAGAAAGAACCAAATTACTATTATAACAAAAAGAAAGGTTCAATAGCTTTCCTGAATTAAATGACTCAACAAAACCCTCCAATAATACACAAGGTGAGCCCTAGGCAAAAATATGAAGTAAAGTTTGTCTTCAGAGCTGCTAGTCTTACCTTTTCACATCCTTTCCCTTTTTTAAATTGGTTTCTCATCTATCCATCTTTCCATTTTTTATCTTGCTGTCAAGGTTCAGTTTGCCCCACCTCCTTCCTCCTAGCAAAATACCACTCCAGGATAAAAATAAATTTATGCTAGGATATAAATAACTAACCTCTTTCAAACAGATTTCAGTTTTTTCTTGAGGCATTCAGGGTTAAGAGACTTGCCCAGGGTCACACAGCTAGTAAGTATCTGAGGCCAGATTTGAACTCATGTCCTCTTGACTATAGGGCCAGTCCTCTGTCCACTGTGCCACCTAACTGTCCAGTGATACAGTTTTAACACAAAATGAAGTCTAAGAAGTCACAGTGATTTTAACAAGATCCACATGGCATTCAGATTGTCATGTGCTGAGGTTTTATGTTTTTCCCAGACCTTCCATCTAGAGATTCATCTTCCAATTTAACTGCATAGATCACTGATCTATGACGTAGACTGAAATATTTAAATAAGGCATCATCTCTTTCCTCATGGAACTTACAACCTCATAAGCTGGGTAGTCTATTTGGTAAGCTAGGTGGGACAGTTGATAAATTGCTTGGGCCTGGAGTCAGGAAGATATGAGTTCAAAATCTGCTTCACTTAACTAGCTGTGTGACCCTGGACAAGTAACTGTGAGGGTTATGGGATTTAAAGATCTTCCATGCCCCATTGGACTTGCTGATGTAGCAGGAAGGGGCGGAGCAAGAGGAAGCGGAAGCCAAGCTAGAGTTCCTGCGGTGGCTAGCAGTGGTGCGACCACGGCAGCAGCAGCAGAGGCAGAGGCAGTGGCAGTGGCATCGCGAAGCCCTTTTTGAGGCAGCCAGAATTTCTGCTAAGGACTCCTGCTGAGGACTGCCAGGGGTCGGAGCTGCTGGGAGCACGCTTCCTGGACGCTGGGTGGTTGCTGTGAGTGGGGAGAGGAGGACCTTTGCCTGAGGTAGCCTGTTCTGTTTTAAAGGCTTGAGAATGTGGGTGCTTTCTACTTTATCTACCTGTGCCAATTTCATAACTACTGTGATGGCTTTCACTTTCTGGTTTTGGGACTCAGTCTTTTGGTATTTTAATAAATTTTCTAGCTTATTCCCCCATATGGCAAGCCGGATGTATTTTGTGATGGATAATTATATCAGCATATCTGTAATTTCCATAGGCATTGTGAATATGGCATTGCTGATACAGTAACTTAACCCGATTTGCCTCAGTTTCCTCATCTCTAAAATAAGCTGGAGAAAGAAATGGCAAAGCATTCCAGTATCTTTGCTGAGAAAACTTCAGATGGAGTCACAAAGAGTTGGACATGACTAATCAATGACAAAAAGACAGTCTATTTGGATATGTTTTCAAGTAGTATTTCCTTGGGGGAATGAAGCAGGGAAGGGATAGGAAGAATGACAGAGTAGATAAAAGCAATGGATTTGGAATCAGAGCTTATAAATTGGAATGACACTCCTGCCTCGATGTGACCCTGGAAAAATCACTCATCCTCTCTGATTTTCCATTTCTTCATCTGTAATAAAGAGTAATTCGACCATAAGACCTCTGAGATTCCCTTTCTAAATCTATAATCCTATGATCCTTACAGGATAGAATCTAGGTAGGTAAAACTGCAAGGTAGGCAAAGTTTGGAGGTTTCATCTGATCTCCTATTCTCCCTGTGCCAAGTTCCCCCAAACTCTCTATTTTATGCTTTTTGAAATCTCCTTGGCAATATATTCTCACCATTCTTCCTCCCCCTCCAATATTATTTTCCAACTCATAATGTACATTCATGAACACATTAAGCTTTAAATGTCTGAAAGTTGCTTAAACTGGATCCTTTCAAGTCTTCAAAGCCTTATATTAAAGGAAAAATGTTGTAATGGTTGCATTTCAGGTATCAGCCAGGGAATGGAGAAAGTATTTGGGGCAATACACCTTGACTTGAACCTTGAAATCATATACCCTAGATTAGATGACCACTAATACTCATCTGGCCCTGTCCTTTTGTAATAGGATATGAGGAGGCTATGTGGAAAGAGCTCTTATGGGATGCAGTATACACAACAGGAAATGTAATAAAAGTCTTATTTACATTTTTTTATTATCAAAGTGGAGTCTTAATGCTTGAAGAGCCACATCATATCTTAACTAGATTGACCGAGAGGAGCTAAGTGGAGGCATGCTCTGATATGATTATAATTTAGTAGGCTCTAGTACTTCTTGAGGAATTTCATCAAGGTGCTCCTAGGGAAGATTTAAAAGTTCCTTTGGGCAGACCTTTGATAGTTAGCTCTTTAGAAATAAAAGAGCTGGTTTCTCTGTGTTTTCTGAGTTCTAATGAACAGAGTTTCAAAGCAGTTGAATGAATTTCTCCTACACATGTGCAAGGATTTCCCTGAAGTCAGATAACTTTGACTGAGTCGCCATTTTTTCCTCCTCTTTCCCACCCCCACTTCCCAGTTCTCTTCTCTTCCCCTCCCTACCACAAGACCAGATATTCCAAGAACAACAAATTTAGTGTGAAAATATAGGCTGAGTCAGAACAAACTAGGAAAATGTTCCAGTTGGGAAAAAGGTCAACTGTTTAAAGGAAATGATTCTGCAGGGCACTTGGCTCCAGGATGAAAAGCACTATATAAAATCTAATTCCATTCTAACCATCCCAAAGCGCTTTCACAGTAATGAATTAGAAGACATTGGTAATAAATAGAGTGACTGTGGAGGAAACGTGGCCTCCATTATCCACTTAGCATCAGCTCACACACAGGCACACAGATTAGAACCAGTGATTTTTTTTTAATTGCATGACAAAATGCTACCCAGGACACCACAGTTATTTCAGAGTGCCTTGGGATCTCTTTACCACCATCTGCAATCCAGATGAATAGGAAGAACAATGCAGAGGAAGTGGCACATGTGGACTTGGCAGGCTGGTATTGATGGGGAACTAGGTGTTAGTCACTGAAGTTGTGCCTGGGACCAGAACCTCTGGAATGTAGAACAGCTACAGGCTCAAGAACACAGAGGTAGGAAGCCCAAACACAGGAGAGAGGGTGATTTCATCTAAGCAGAGTCAATTCTAACTTCTTCAATATTTTCCCACTTAATGCTATATTATCAGTCATTCACTCAACAAGTAAAGTAGTAAGCACTGGACAAAAATGTAACCAGCAAAGATAATCTAGTTCAGTGTCAACTTGAAGAAGACCTCTGAGCATTTATAGGAAGGGTGATAAAACTTAGAGCAAACCATGATGAAGACTGCCATATTGGTAAGCATTACTTATGGGGAGAGTTTAAGAGGAATGGAGTTATAAATTTTTATTTTAAATAATAAGAATTGATTTTTAAAAATTATTTATATCTTTTGTTTTTATATCATAGTCATGTTCCATTATATTTCTTATCTCCCATTGACCTCCCCCTGGTCACCCTCCCTCAGTTTAGTCATTTTTCAGTTGTGTCCAATTCTTTGTGACCCCATTTGGAGTTTTCTTGAAAAAGATAATGGAATGATCTTTGTAATTTCCTTCTCCAGTTCATTTTACAGATGAGGAAACTGAGGCAAACAGGGTTAAGCGACTTGCCCAGGGTCATACTGCTAGTAAGTGTCTGAATCTGGATTTGAACTCGTCTTTCTTACTCCTGACCCAGCAGTCTGTCCACTGTGCCACCTACCCTCCCCCCAAATCCACCCAAAGCTAAGTACAGTTAATAACAAAGTGATAGCCTAACAATGTATGCACCGTTTGTAGTTTCCCTTGTCTCTATTTATCTGTTCTCTGGGACCAAAATTCCAGTTACCTTCTAGGGATGTATTAATTTCTGTTATTGTAGTCATTGTGAATATTGACAACTGGGCTTATTTATCAGAGAAAAGAAAGTTGACTTATTAAGACCAGATGTATCCCTGTCTATACTTCTAAAAGGACAACAGGAAATGAGCTTAAACAAAGAAGGCAAACATAAGGACATTGAATGGTTTGTAACCAAAGGGATGAATCTTAAAAACAGACTAGATTTTCATTTGGCATCAATGAATTAGGTGTAGTTCAATCTGTAACTTCTTGGAGTCAATCTCTCCCCACCTCTTGATTCAATTATATTAATGGGATTTATATACTTCTCCTTCGAAGGAGTCAGGTTAAACTATTTTATATAATGCATACTAATAAACTCCTGGAAGACTAGGGAGGGAGAATCAGAGAATTGCATAATCGGAAGGGAACCCCAAAGAAATTAAGTCCAAATCATATCTGAAGAATTCCTTTTATGACATAATTGGCAAAAGAAATGCCAATGTTTTCTAGAAGACTTTAAATGAGGGGTAAAAAATCTACTTCTTCCCAAGGCATCTTTTTCTTCTTTTGGATAGCTGCCATTAAAAAAAAAAAGGTTTTTCTTTACATCAAGACAAAATCTGCCTCTTTGTGCTTTCTACCTACAGAACAGTTCTGTATTTCGGAGCCAAAGAGAATAAATACAATTTGCCTTCCAGGTAACAGCTTATCAAATACTTGAAGACAGTCATCCTGTCTCCCTTCTCCCCATCCCTAAGCCCCAAGCATTATCTTTACAGTGAAGACAGAGAAACCAAAGAACAGAAGAGATAAAGTAACAGGCCTCAAATCATGCAAATAACATAGGATTTGGGAATAGAGGTCAAGTCATCACCTTGGTGAAGAATGTTTTACAAAGCACTTTCAAATATGATCTTCATACAAATCCTGGAAGATCAGAAGATGAGTTACTTTTCTCCTTTTTTTTTTTAAATAAATGAAGACAAGGCTTAGAAATGTTAAGGGACTTGCTCAAGGTCACACAGCAATTTTGTGTCTTAAATAAATTTTTTTGGCGGTCCATTATGTTCTCATTCAGTTCAGGGGGTTTTTGCTTTGTCACCATATTTCTGGTGACTGAAATGAGGTAAAGTGTATTATGTTCCAATACATTGGTTTCTGGCTGTGTTTGTCCTTTGTTTTTGAAGAGGACCATGGCATCAAGGAAATGATGACATGACTTGCAGTTGACTTTGATTTGAGTGAGGGAGGGCTGTGCAGGGTCACTAGCCTCACTTTCTCCTTCAGAGTCATCTGGTTTCAGTGACCAGATATTCATCAGGATGACTGCAAATGATCCAGGATACAATGGGAGACCCTGCTTTAGGCTAAGGCCTTTTCAAGTAGTCACTGACAGTCAGGTAATGCCCATTCAGTGAATAAGCTTCTTTAAGAAGTGAGTCAAGGGATGGCCCCTTTAATTAGAAAAAAAAAAAGAAAAAAAATTCAAGCTGGGAGGGGAAGATGCTCAGGGTTGCTGTTCCATAGAAAAACAGTTACCATTGACATTCACTCTAAGCCAGGAAGGCTCAAAGTACAGATATTTTTCTTTTTTTCTAATTAAAGCGGCCATCCCTTGACTCACTTCTTAAAGAGGTCTATTCACTGAATGGGAATTACCTCAATGGGAGTGAATACTTGAAAAGAACTTAGCCTAAAAGGGCCAGGGTCTCCCATTCATTCTGGGTCATCTCCAGTCATCCCGATGAATATCTGGTCACTGGATCCAGATGTTCCAATAAGACTCATTCTATCAATGAATAACAGTATAGTTATGTGGGATAATAAAGTACTGGCTTGTGAGTCATGGGCTTTGGATTCCAGTCTCAAGCCAATCAGTAAATCAACTGAGAGGGATTAAGTTCCGACTTCCTCCCAGGCATTATGTTCTTCTTAGTCAAGTGTGACCTTGGATAAGTCATTGCATTTCTAAATGAAGGGATTTGACTAGACTAGAATATAAACCAGAATGGTTGTGAGATTTATTCCTTTTTTTATTTTTTGGTGGAGATGCTTGTGCTTTTGCTCGGACTCCATCCTAAGGACCATATCTCTCCCTAGCCCAAAGACCCTATCTCTGGCAATAACTCATGAGTGGGCCCCAGTGAGGCAAACTATCTCTCCTTGTTGTAAGAACAAGCTGACCTCTATAGAATTTCTATTGTATCAACAGGAGGATCTTGTATCAGCAGAACTATCATGTACTAATCCCCACAGTTACTGTATACACTCCAGAGGTCAAGCTATAGACTTCGACTCCTGAGGCTATCTTGTTACAGATGTAGCAGATCAAAAACACATCCCTTAGAAAACCCTCCACCCCCACCCCGGACCATGCTAGTAGTTACTGACACCAGTGCTCAAGGTACAGAAACTGTATGTTGCCTCCTAACTAGCCAATTAGTTCACATACAGTGAACTTTTTTTTTATATAAGCTTTAGAATCACCCCTGTTAGGTTGCAAGTTTCCTAAAAGTACTCTGCTTACTATTTAACATTACAATAAACTTTGTGACTTGACTGAAAGACTGAATCTGCAAATTCTTTCCAGACAACTCCATCCTGTACCTCCAGAGTTTGGGGGTCCTTGTACTCCTAAACTGCATCAGAGAGTAGTGAAATGAGAATTTTTTTCCCTGAAAGACTAAACTACAATTGGAAAAATTCAAGTGACATTGGCCAAGGTCACGGAGCAGATTTAAATTGAAATCTAGAGCAGAACCAGCAAATTTCTGATTCCTTTTCTTTCTCCATTTATTTAAAATGGAAAGATATAGAATGATTCAATCCATTCTAATCCAACAAATATCTATTAAGCCAATGCTATATGTAAAGCAATACAAAGAAACCTTTGACCTTAAGGAGCTTGTATTACACCAAAGGGGATATAACATAACACTGTCAAACAAAATACTTTTTAAAGTTCCTACTATGAACCAGGCACTATACTAGCTGCTAGAAATAGAAAAGCAAAAAGCAAAAACTTAATTGAAAAATCAAACTCCTGTTCTGAAGAAGCTTATATTCTATTGGAGGCAAGAAATGTATGCAAACAAGAAAATATACACAAAATGCAATTTTGGTTAAATGAGAATCACAGTAAGGAGATTAAATTTAATTAACTTATTTTTGAAAAAAAAAAACACATCAATCCCTCTGGTATTTTATATTTGGAAATTTCTCCCCTGAGTATAAATATGGATTCTCACAAGGACACTAACATTTCCAGTACTGATACAAATAGCTTAGAATTGAGTTTTAATTTATTTTTGTGTGAGACGTCTCAATTAAAATAAAATTGAATTGCCTGACTTGTTATGTTGTAAACTGTCTTGCCTTAACAGTATGGTTTCCTGCTGGTACTGTTCATTCTCCCTCAGTCAAAAGCCAGCTGGCTTCTGATTCAAAGAGCTGATGATACACAATCTGTGAACAGGTCAAAGCAAGAGTTCTATTAGAAATGTAGTAAGATCATTGACATTTTATTTTTTTTTAATTTTTTGCTTTTTGGAGGGCAATTGGGGTTAAGTGACTTGCCCAAGGTCACATGGCTAGGTTTTTTTGTGTGTGTGTGTGTGTGTGTGTGTGTGTCAAGTGTGTGAAGCTGGATTTGAACTCAGGTCCTCCTGACTTCAGGGCCGGTGCTATATTCACTGCGCCACCTAGCAGCCCCAAGCATGGACATTTTAGAGGAAAACTCTTGTCCAAGCTGACAGTTCAAGAGCATTTGCAACTTTTCTCTTGCTCATGCTAAGATTAACATGGTCATTTTAAGGGAAAGAGATGAATAAACTCCTCTCAAATACTTTAATTCTGAATTGGTTTAACATATCTCAGGGGTATTATTTGAAGAGAAGCAGTAGTAGGGGAAGGAGATGACTCGGACTTGCTTGGGTAGTGCCCATATGTGAATTTATGTAGGTGTGGACTGATTTTCAATGTTTTTCAACTGTGAAGTCAGGAATGGAATCAGGGGTAAATGTAATTCTGATATCTGAATTATGTTTAGTTCGAGCTCACATACAAAGGTCATTGAAATTCGTAATGAATTGTAGGGAGTGTACAGAAAATATGGCACTGAACATCATAAATAGTAAATAAATGATGAATCTTTTAATTTGAACACATTCTATATATGTTACAGCTGAAGTCCAAACTCCAACTCATGTCAATATTAGTAAGAGAAGTCTGGTTAATATTTGACTCAAAGAACAAATGTATTTGTGACATTGTTACCTAGAGCTGGAAGGGATCTTAAAAGTATTTGAGTCAAATTTCATTTTACAGATGAGGAAAGTAAGACATAAAATATGCCTAGGGGTACTGGGAACCCTGAAATGAAGGGAAGAGTAGAGGGCCTAGGTCTGCCTCAAAAGAATCTGATCACTCAAGCCTTCTTTCAGTCTAAGTAGCGAGTTTATTATGATACCATTTGTGGTGGGTGAGATTCCTGGTGGGTATAGCCCAAGGTCACAATCTAATGTTTAAAGTGTATGTTTATATGATTTATTCATTGGCACTCTCTAGCCAAAATACATTGGCACTCATTCCATGGCAGATACAAAACTCTCTACAAATACTATGGCTGAAAAAACAAATTAATCTTCTGGAGGCCAAGCCTTTGGTGATAAGCTTCAAACACTTCACTTTGGCCTCTTTACCGGTTTTATAGACTGTGCTAGAGTTCTTGTTCCATCAGTGTAGCCTATAAGAACGTGGCACTACACGACCTCTAAGCATGAGGCATAGCAGTAGGAGTTTGGTGCAAGTATAGGTATAAGTTCTGATGGTGGCATCCCATATTCTGTTTCCTCTTGTGTGGTTAAAATGTGACAAGGAACATAGTGACATATGCTTGGAGACAGTGGTGCTGGAGAGGCTGAGGCTGGCAGAGTTCTGAGCTTCGGTAGGGGCTAAAACCAACCAGGTGCCTACACTACACTAGGTCCAGAACCAACATGATGAAACCCTGGGAATGGATTTCCACCAGGCTGTCTAATGAGGGGCAATCCAAGGAGTTACAACTCCAGTGCTCATCAGAATGGAGATTGGACCCAGGAATAGTCATTATTCTTCCTGTTCTGGTTAGAGAGACCCAATCTCAAAAAAACCCCAAAACAACAGCAACAACAAAACAACAACAAAATAACAAACATAAATAAAAAAAGACAAGGAATCAGAAATTTTTCAGGTGTGCTAAAGATTTCATTTTCATGTTTTATATGATTGCACATATATAATCTATATCTGATTGCTTACTATCTCGGGGAAGGGGGAGGGGAAGGGAGGATAGAATTTGGAATTCAAAACTTAAAAATAAATTTTAAAAATTATTTTAACAAGTAATGGGGAAAAATAAAATATATTAAAAATAATATTGTTCTATGACCTTGGTCAAAATTAGTTTAGTAGTTTAATGAAGAATTAAAATAATTACCACCTTCATATGTCACAAAGGGAAGGTATCGTATAAATCACTAGGTGTCACAGAATTTAGTGAAGGCTTTTCCTTCTATAGATGAAGAAACTAAGTCCAGAAAGGCTCAAAGACTTGTCCTTTGTCCTTTCCTGTACTGCAGTGTGTAATATCTCAGTATTTTCCTATAGCTCATTGCTAGAATGAGCTGTTACACACACACACACACACACACACACACACACACAATAAAGACACACATATAATATTTGTATATGCATGTATACATACATACATACATATGTATATACACACATATGTATTTGTTTAGGAATATTATAGACATAAGTGAATGTGTGTGTGTTTCCCAAACCATAATTTCATTGGTATGGGCTATTTCCATTACAGAACCTTCCTCCAATGACACAGATAGGCAAATTATCTTTCTTTGGTAACTTATAGTCCCTGGAACATTGACAAGTTAAGTGACTTTCTCATGGTCACACAACCATATGTTTCTGTGTGTGTGTATGTCTGCATCTGCATGTGTGGGTATGTGCACAGGTGTGTAGGTATGAGGCAGCATGACATCAGGGACATGGAGAAAGCCTTCCAGTCAAGAAGAGTTAGGTTCAAGTCACATTGCAGACACGTTGGATGTCTTATTCTGGGCAAGTGATTGAATCTTTTAGTTCTAAAACCAACTTCTTAAAACTATAAATTCCAGAGCCAGGAAGTCTTGATGGAGGATGGTTGGGTGAGTAAGCAGGGAGGACTTTCCTACAATTAAGATCAGGATGACTGGAGATGGCCCTGAATGCAGCTGAGAACTTGGCGTTTTTAAGCTAAGGTCTTTAACAGATCTCATTTGACTGAGGCAACACCCATTTGGTGATTAAGACTAGGTAAGAAAGGAGGCAGAGGATGGTCTCTTTGACCAAGTTAGAAAAAAAAAAACAATCTTAGAGGGGAAGACCCTCAGGGTTTCTGGCCAAAACAAAAGCAATTGTTATTTACATTCCCTTTGAGACATTCAGGGCCCACATAATGACCAAGTGGGGATTGGCCTGGGACCTAACATCTTGCCACTGGACCCAGATAACTCTGGAGTAGAAAGTGAAGGTGGTGACTTTGCACAGCCCTCGCTCACTTAAATCCAATTCACTTGCATGTCATGGCATCACCTTCCTGATATCAGGGTTCTTTTTGAGAATGAAGAACAAACAAACATGTATGTATATACACACATATGTGCATGTATGTATATATGTATAGAAATATATGAATGAATGTATATACATTTATACATCTATATATCTTGTTTATTGTATGCATATATACACACAGGTAATAGATAATATGAGCATAAAACACTATATATTCATGTGCATATATATATGTATATATTTATTTCATGATTCCAAAGAGGGCTTGTTAAAAGTTTTTGTTTTTTAAATTAACTAGATAGTTCCCTTAGTTCAGAAATGTAGTAGTCATAGACATATTGCCAAACTCTGAAAGGAAGTTCATAAAAGGAACTTCACAAGGTCTGACATAAGTAAATTCCACTTGATTCCATTGACCTTGTTTGAAAGTTATCACTGTTTATCCTTTGGAAGTACTTTTCCATATAATATGTCCCTGTTGTCCATACAAGATGACAGTATTCATAAGAACTGGCAATATCTCAACTCAGAGCTGGATGGTAGACACTGGAAAATTCTCGTGTTTCTTACACATAATGTCTCATGGTACAGTGGGAATTCAGTTCTGGTGTTTAGAAAATTGTTCATAATAAGTGTTCTTAAATTCTCAATTATACATATAAGGTTGATGATTTATGAAACATGAGCATGGTAGTCTTGTGATTTATGGGTCATGTCAGTTATTCATAGATCTGGAAGTGACTGATTTATTAATCTGGAGAGTGATTTCCAAGTCATGAAACTGCTTTGTGAACACAACTGATTTATAATGGCTAGAGATGATGGATTGTCCCTGCATCTGATTTATTGAATGTATTACTGACTTACAATTCCTGCAGCTGATTCAATAGTCAGTGCTTTATACTTGGGGTATAAACATCTTTTTTGTTAATAAAAAAAGACTGATTTATTTGACTTATTTGTATATTTCCAACTTTAAATTTTCGCCACAGTCATGATCTAAAGCCTTGTGGTCCTATAACTAGTCATTTCCCCAAGGTCTAGATTGTGTAATTATAGTTTAGTTTATGGAGACTTCTTTTGCATTCTGCTCTGCATTCTTTTTCAGAACATGTTTTGACCAAGATGGATTCTTTGCTGATTTCTTTTTCCTTTTAGGGCCAAGTGCACAAGTGTCTGCTTATTTTGCCTGTCACTTCCTCTTCCTTCATCTAGTCACTTTTTATTCATAACGATCACAGCTGGCAGTCTGGGGCCTTAGCTGCCACTTAGAGAGCAGAGAATTCCCTTCAACAGTAGCCTTATGAAAATGGTCACAATCAATGACTTGAACCAATATGAATCTGAGCCAGATAGATACTATTTTGAAAATATTTGCTATGGGTTTAAAAAATTGATTTTTCCTCTGTTACTTTATTCCAGCCCTATGAGTTTATCTGTTTGGGGATCTCCCAGTGTGGAAATTCTTTCCAATAATGTAGACCTGTAACTTGTCCATAACCTGTAGTCTTACAGTATCGAATAGGGAAGGTGCTAAAAAGTTAAGCAGCGCACTGGTGGGCTCAGTCAGTTAAGCATAAGTGCTTGCCAGGTGACAGGTCACACAGCTACTACATATCAGAGTCAGGACTTGAACCCAACTCTTCTTGCCTCAAATATGATTAACTCTTAAAAGTTTTTTCTCATTAGAATTTAAGTCTAATTAGTTTTTTCTTCCCATCGTATTTATAGTAAAAGGCAAAATGGATCAGTTCATGAATAAAGTGCTTGTGGTATTTAGGGCAATTCTCTAAGACTTTAAATTAAAGTTTTACATTGGTTGTTAGAGGTTTCATACTGAGAACAATCTGATCAAACAATCAATCAACCAATTATTTGATCAACTAGTGATCAACTAGTATCTATTAAATGCCAAAAAATGCTAAAAAAGGAGTCTATGCCTTTCAGAGGGCTACAACTTTTTTTTTTGGTTAGGGTAGAGGGGAATCAGAGTTAAATGACTTGTCTAGCATCACACAGCTAGTAAATGTCTAAGGACAGATTTGAACTTAGGTCCTCCTGACTTTAGGGCTGGTATTCTATCTACTGTACCACCTAGCTAACCCAGAAGCCTAAATTCTCAAGTTGTAGACTGTAGGTTTATATTACATCTAGAATGACAGCCTGAATATTTATAATTTGATTGTGATAATGTGTTAGGAAATAGTAATAGTCAGGTTTATGAATATGTCACTGGGACCGAGGTATTTCATCATAGGATAGGGACTGGAGCTGTGATTTCATTCGTTACATGAAACACCCAGGTGAGGAAACTTCTTCTACTAATCCATTTCAGCAACTTACAGTCTTAAAGAGTTGACTAGAGTTCTTAGAGTCAGAGGAAGGCATTGAACCCAGGGATTTATGCCCCTGATCCATTTCTCTAGCCACTATACACAGTTTCTTATGTATATATAAGTGTATATGAAATATATACAAATAAAATTGCAGGGATAGGGTCAGGAGGGAAAGGCATCAACAGTTGAAGGAATTAGTAAAGGCTTCATGTAGAAGGTAAAGTCACATATGCTTATGAAATCACCGGATATAATCAGGTCCAGACCAAAAAACCAAACCAAAACAACAACAAAACCCAAATATAGTATAAATTTTCCTTCCTTCCAAAAACCAAACAAAAAAGATGGTGTTATTAGAGTACCTATGTAAATTTCCCTCTGACTAAGTTACTTGATTGTTGAATGCATACACTACACAAACTGATCTCCTAGAAAGTTAAATTTAGGATGAAGGAGAATGTGCCCCCATCTGTGTTATGCTCTAATTGTTAGACATTTCTGTTTATTTTTAGTCCTCTAGGTCATATCTCCCTGAAGAGGTCTGTGATGTTTCACAATGTACGTCACACAATGTGGTTGAAAAAGTGTCATTGGAGCTGAGTGAGACTTGAAAGTTTCAGTTCCCTTAAGTATGGGGTAGACCTTTTGCAAGTGTAGGTCTCTGGGCAACCCCCTGAGTTTCATTCTGCCTTTTGTATTCAGAGTGGTTTTCCCAGTTTCAGGTTTTGCTCTAAAAGGTTGGGCCTGACTCTTCTGCTGAATGAAGATGTCCTAGCAAAGAACAAAGATTTTGGCAAGTTGCTCTTATTTTTCATGAACTCCGAGCATGTTCTGATGTTAGCATTGAAGTGTTTTATTTAACCTTACTTTGACTACAAATCCTGATTGCTCATAGCACTGAGGTGGAAGAATAAAAAATCCAGATAAAAAAGGTAAAAAGAAGGGCAGCACAATAGGGTAGTGTTAACTGGGCATCAATCATCTTTTCTTAGGAAAATGGTAAACACAGCAATGAATTACATCAGTAATAAATATCATCGATTATATGGTTTGATTGCAAACTTTCTGTATGACCTTTGGGAAGTAACATTACTTCTCTATGGTTCTCAGTTTTCTCACCTATGGAATTATGGACCCACCCCTCTTCTGAACTTCCTTATTACTTTAGGGAGTGTCACTATCTTCCTGTCACCCAAGTTGCCATGTATAGTATCAGTCTTGACTTCTCATTCTCATTCACCTCATGTGTCCCATCAGTTGTGAAATCCTCAGTCACTCCACATCTTTTGAAAATACCTTGTACTTGCCACTCCCATGGACACCATCCCTCCTGGTTCAGGCCCTCATCACCCCTTACTTGGGCTGTTGAAATTGTCTTTTTTTTTTTTTTGGCTTTTTGGAGAGGGGATGGTATGGCAATTGGGGTTTACCCAAGATCACACAGCTAGTAAGTGTTAAATGTCTGAGGCTGGATTTGAACTCAGGTCCCCCTGCCTCTAGGGCTGGAGTTCACTGTGCCACCTAGCTGCCCCAAAATTGTCTTCTAATCAGACTCCCTGCCTAAAGACTAACTTCTCCAATCTTTCCTCCACATGGCTGCTGAAGTGATTTTCCTAATGCATAGATCTATCTGTGTCACCCCATAACTCAATAAATTTCCCTGGCTCCCTGTTATTTTTACTATCAAATTTAAACTTCTTTATTTGCTACTCAAAGTTCATCACATGACCTGGCCCCTTCCTAAGTTTCCAGTCTTCTCCCATATTATTCTCTTCTTGTGTACTCTTATACTTTAGCCATCCTGGCCTACTGCTGTTCTTCACACACAATAATCTATCTTCTAGGGGGGCCAGGTAGCACAGTGAGTAAGAGCACCAGCCCCAGAGTCGGGATGACCTGGGATCGAATACGGGCTCAGATACTTAGCACCATACCCAGAAATAACTGGCTGTGTAACCTTGAGCAAGTTACTTAACCCCAATTGCTTAAAATAATAATAATAACAATCTTTCTTCCACTTCTATCCCTTTTAGTTATCTGTCCCCCATTCTTGAGATACTCTTCCTCCTCATCTCCATTTTAGAATTCCTAGGTTCCTTCAAAATTCAGTTCCACCACCACTTTCTGAAGGAAGCTCTTTACAATATGCCTAGCTGCTAATTCCCTTCTTAAGTTTTCTATCTGTTCTGTATGTATATAGCATGTGCCTATTTATATACATGTCTCCCCTGTTAGAATGTAAGCTCCTTGAGGGTAGGGATTTCATTTGCCAGTGCCTTCATTTTACAGATGAGGAAACTAAAGCCCCAAAGAGTTAAGGGACTTGCCATAGGTCATACAGGTAGTAGCCCTTTCTGCCCCTCCCCCTGCCCAGTTTTACCCTCCTAGAATGATTCTTTTATGAAGGCAAACTAGGCCATTTTTTGCATTTTTAAAATTTATTTTTAGTTTTCAACATTCATTTCCACAAGATTGTGATTTACACATTTTCTCTTTGTCATTCCCCTATCCCTGACCCCCAGACAGTGAGCCTACTGAATATCCCTTTCCCCAATTTGTTCTCTCTTGTATCCTCTCCCCATCACCCTTCTAACTTTCTAGTAGAGCAAGACAGATTTCTATACCTCAGTGCCTATGTATCTTATTTCCCAGTTGCATGTAAAAAACAATTAAAAAGAATTTTTTTAATAATTGTTTTTAAACTTTGATTTTCAGATTCTTTCCCTTCTTCCCTCTTCACCCACCCTCACTGGGAAGATAAGCAATTCAATAGAGGTTATACACATGTAGTTACGCAAAACATTTCCATAGTAGTTATATTATGAAAGTATATTTCCCTCCATCCTATCCTACCCCTTACTTATTCTATTTTCTCCATTGACCCTGTTCCTTTTCAAAATTGTGTGCTTCTAACTACCCTTTCCCACAATTTGCCCTCCCTTATATCATCTCCCCTCTTATCTCCTTCCCCCCTACTTTCCTATAGAGTAAGATACCCACATGAGTGTGTATGTTATTCCCTCCTTAAGACAAATTCAATGAGAGTAAGGTTGATGCATTCCCTTTCACCTTCCTGCTCTTCTTCTCCCTTGTAACAGTTTTCTCTTTCTTCTTTTATATGAGATAATTTACCCTAATCTATCTCTCTCTTTCTCCTTCTCTCATTATATTTCTCTCTCACCTCTTAATTTTATTTTTCAGATATCAACCCTTAAAATTCAACTGATTCTTTGTCTATGTTTACATGTATACATACACACACTCACATATGTATTTATACACACATACACCCTCCTATACATAGATATAGGCATGTATACATACATACATATATATATATATTTATTCCCTTCAACTATCTTCATATTGAAAAAAATCTCATGAGTTGCAATTATTGTTTCTCCATGTAGGAATATAAATAGTTCAACTTTAATGAGTTCCTTATGATTTCTTTTTCCTGTTTACCTTCTCAAGATTCTCTTACTTCTTGTATCTGAATGTCAAATTTTTTGTTCAACTCTGGTTTTTTCATCAACAATGCTTGAAAGTCCTCGATTCCACTGAATGACCATATTTTCCCCTGAAACATGATACTCAGTTTTGCTGAGTAGATGATTCTTGGTTTTAATCTTAGCTCCTTTGACCTCTGGAATATCATATTCCATTCCCTTTGATCCTTTAGTGTAGAAGCTGCTAGATCTTGTGGTATTGTAATTGTATTTCCACAATATTCAAATTGTTTCTTCCTGACAGTTTATAATATTTTCTCCTTGACCTGGGAACTCTGGAATTTGGCTATGATATTCCTAGGAGTTTTCTTTTTGGGATCTTTTTGAAGAGGTGATCGATGAGTTCTTTCAACCTCTATTTTGCCCTCTGGTTCTAGAATATCAGGGCACTTTTCCTTGAAAATTTCTTGAAGGGTGATTTCTAGGCTTTTTTAAAAATCACGGCTTTCAAGTATTACAATAATTTTTAAATTATCTCTCCTGGATCTATTTTCCAGGCCAGTGGTTTTTCCAATGAGATATTTCACATTGCCTTGTATTTTTTCCTTGTTTGGATCTGTTTTATAGTTTCTTGATTTCTCATAAAATCATTAGCTTCCATTTGCTCCAATCTAATTCCTTCAGAATTAGATTGGAG